>NC_143513.1:41364872-41670705 GCF_031878675.1 Megascapheus bottae
CCAAGGACAGTGCTCAGGCCCTGAGCTCAAGCCCAGGACTGGCAAAAAAAAAAAAAAAATGTACATACCTACCATAATAGCTTCAAAATGAGTGAAACAATAATTAAAACAATTGAAAAAGGAGAACTGGTGAATTCCACAATCATAGTTGGATTTGTTTTTTTGCCAGTTCTGGGGCTTGAACTCAGGGCCTGAGCATTGTCCTTGGGCTTTCTCAAGGCTAGCGCTCTACCACTTGAGCCTCAGCACCACTTCCAACTTTTTCTATGTATGTGATACTGAGGAATTGAACCTTTGTGCATACTAGGCAAGCACTCTACCACTAGGTCAAACTCCTGGCCATAGCTGGATTTTAATATTCCTCTCTTGGTAAAAGTCCAAACCACAATACTGGTTAACTTGTGTTAATTGAAATTTATTGAATAGTACATAAAGCAACAAACAGTACATATTTTTCAAGTTTATATGGTAAATTTACCCATATAAGCCATATGCTAGATAATAAAGCTTGTCTTAATGTACTCAGTTATTTTTTAAGTGCTTCTTGAGATTCTCTCTACTTTATTAGTGACACCTATTAAAACCACCAAACAAAAATAGAAAATACGCTGCAGAATTCACATTTAGCACAGACTATCTCATTTCCTTTCTGCTAAAAGCTGATAGAAAAACAAGATTCTACTCTTGCCACTTTTATTCAACATTATATTGGAGGTCCTAATCAGTTAAAGTCAAACAAGAAAAAGAAAAAAAATCCAAGAAGATTATGAAGAAAATGAAAAACATTCTATATGCTGGTCATGAGATAGTGTATTCTGAGATTTCCAAGGAATGTTTTAACAAACTCCCTCAAACTAATCAAGTGAATTTAGCAAGATCATAGCACATAAAGTAAATGTATTGCAAGCAATTGTATTTCTACATACTATCAATGAACAACCAGAAGACAAAGTTTCAGAATTCCATTAACAGAAGTATCAAAAACAATATACTGAAAGATAAACTCATCGATGATGTTCAAGGCACCAACATTAGAAGGGTAACCAAGAAAGACTTGAATAAGTGGAGCAATAGAGTATGTTCATAGGCTAGAAGCCTGGAAATTACAATCACTACTATGAGAAGTACCTGAAAGGAAAGAAGGAAGACTCAGAGAAGGCTAACCGAGTCACCAGCCCAAGATGCAAAACAGATAGTCAATAATTTTCTTCGACCGGTGATATGGACAAATCTAGGGCCTCTTGCATGCTGAGCCAACACTCTACCACTGAGCTACATTCCTACCCTCCACTAAATGTTTATTGAATCAGCTAGGAAGAATTGCTTCAAGAATGTAGAAGTCAGTGATTAAAATTGTAGCATCATATTTGCATAACTTCTTGTAAACAATAGTAATAGGATATTTTAATACACATATCTTGGATTTAAATGGATCCTGGATCACAGGTGTGAGAACTGCAGATAACTTGGCAGGATTGCTGGTTTCATAGGGTCTGTGCTGAAAATATCCAATAGTCCAAAACAAGAAGCTAGCACACCTATGTGTTCAAAGGTAGATGAATGCAAAGAAGGTTGAAGGTGCAGATTGTTGGCAGCCGAGTGCAGGGTCAGGCTGGCCCATGAATCTGCAAAACTGAGTAAGATAACCATACAAAGAAATGAGCCCTCATGTATGAACGCCATGTCTAACTTTGAGCTATATTGTTGGTATTGTGAATCACTTTCTGCTGAGACTTGATTATCAATGTAACATCTGACAGGTTCTTATTTTATAGAGATTATACAAGACTGGAATGGGAAATAAACGGGAGCTGTGGTCTTAAGCTTATGGCCTTAGGCTGTAGTCTTGAGCTGTAGCCCTCCCGACCCCATCTATTACTTGTTTTTTCTTTTTCTCTTTTCTCATCCTCACCCCCTCAATCAGGTATCCTGCCTTGCTGCTGGCTGGCTCCAGCAAGTAGTGCCCAAACAGGGACCTGAAAACCTAGGACAAAGGTAGAGGACCCCGTTATAGTGAGTGACACACGTCGGATAAGCAAGGGAGAGGGCGGGAGAGTGTGTAGTTGGGAGTAAGAAATAATGAGACAAGGTAATAGCCACAAGTTCTATGGGCAGGCCCCTAAAGCAAAGGCCTCCAGAGGAAAGTAGGAGTCTGTCCATCCCTCAGTATGTCTGTATTTTTTTTTTCTTCTAGAAAGTGCACTTTTTTTTCTTCTAGGAAAAGCTGGACGCAGCAAGCTCTCTAAGGCCTGGGTGGTCAAGGGATGCCTTGATCCCCTTCTGGGATTCTTGTCGATAACAGGGCACGTCTAAGAGGACGTATGGGTTCGAATCCCACCGGTAAGACATGTCTAAATCTAATTACTGTCAATGTCTAGTTTTGCTTTCCCTTTTGCAGGTTAGGATGGCCTCTGCCAGCCAGCTACCAAAGAATGGAAATCTCTGTAGGGGAGGCGCCTCCTGAGTTCAGGGCCCCATGGTCTTTCCGTCACTCTGATAGTTTATGGTCAGGCATGCCATCAGAAGTTTGAGGGCTACTTAAAAATCTCTGCTTCTCTGTCTCGTTCTTGTTACATGTTTTTCCTTGGCTATTTTGTCTTGTCTGGTTTTGTGTTTGAAATTGGTACCAGTCCTAAATATGGATCCTTGTGGTTTTTATGTGTGTGAGTGTGTGCACGCACATCTTTGTTATCTCTTTGAACTATTTCTGGGGAGTAAAAGTTTTGGCCCCACCTGGGGTAGGTCTCAGGCCTGGTACAGCCCCTCCCACTCAGCTGCAAGCAGATGTCAAGCTGCAAGCCTAGTCTAATTTCCTTTTTCCTAATAACCTGGCTGAAGTGACAATATGGAGACAATTGGTGGCAGGACGTAGACATCAGTATTGTTCCCCCAGGTTTAAATTTGGCCCTGGCGTAAACTGGTATATGAGATGACCTAGTCAAAATTGGGAAAATGACTAGAGTCATGCTCTAGGTTGGCTAAATTTGGCACTGGAAGACTCCCACCAAATAATAATTTCAACTAAGTTGCCTTGTAAAAAGTTTTGTTTTAACCATCCCAATAAAAGATGGGCCAAAGACATAAAGAGAGTCTTCTCTGAAGAAGAAATAAGAATGGCCTAGGGACACTTGAAGAAATGCTCAACCTCTCCGGCCATAAAAGAAATACAAATCAAAACAACTCTAAGATACCACCTCACTCCAGTTAGAATGGCCAGGATCAAGAAAACTAATAACAACAGATGCTGGTGGGGATGTGGCCAGGAGGGATCACTACTACACTGTTGGTGGGAGTGCAAACTCGTTCAACCACTATGGAAAGCAGTATGGCAGTTCCTCAAAAGACTAAACATAGAGCTCCCCTATGACCCAGCAATTCTACCACCTGGCATTTACCCAATTGTCCAGAAAAAAGTATATACTAAATCCACTACCACAACAATGTTCATTGCAGCACTAATTACCATAGCAAAGATATGGAACCAACCCAGATGCCCCTCAGTTGATGAGTGGATCAACAAGATGTGGTTTTTATACACAATGGAATTCTATGCTGCTGTCAGAAAGAACAACGTCGCCTTATTTATAAGGAAATGGAAAGACTTAGAAAAAATCATATTAAATGAAGAAAGCCAGACTCAAAGGAACATAGGCTCAATGGTATCCCTCATTTGTCATAATCAGTAGAAACCTTGGGCTCTTCTAGCAGAGATTTACAATAGAGCAAAACCTAGATACATAAGGCCATATAGCATGACCCTAAATGAAAGGACCTCCAGGATATAGAAACAAAAGCCATATAATGAGTGATTGTTGTCCTTAATGTACTATGTTATCTCTCATCTCTTTTGCTGTCCCTTGGTTATCTCATATTGTTACCGTATTTCACCTGGTTATCTGATACATTGTATATATGCTTATTTGGTTATTTGAAATTGGATAGGGAAGGGGGAAACAAGATGAGGGGTGGGGGTGGGGGAGGGAAATGGGGACCAAGACATGAGAAAGGGTATCAATGTATGTGAAGTAATGCACCTTCTATCTGGTGAATACAATGTAACCCTTCTATTAATTACAATAAAAATATATGGAGGGGCCGGGAGTTTGGCCTAGTGGTAGAGTGCTTGCCTAGCATGCACAAAGACCCGGGTTCGATTCCTCGGTATTCCTCGGTACCACATACATAGCAAAAAGCCGGAAGTGGTGCTGAGGCTCAAGTGGCAGAATGCTAGCCTTGAGAAAGTCCAAGGACAGTGCTCAAACCCTGAGCCCAAGTCCAGGACTGGCAAAAAAAAAAAAAAATATATATATATATATATGGAAAAAAGTTTTGTTTTGAACCTGGTTCTCACCTGCAAAAATAAGATTGACAAAAACTCTCTTGACATTAAAACTTCCGGAAAATGTACGGCCAATATTAACTTTGTGTGCTTTAAGATATTAATTTTGCTTGCTTTAAGATCTTTGAGTATGAATGTGTGTGTGAATGGGTGTGAGTGAACATATTCAAGGTTAAATTGTCAGCATGTTATGTAAAATAATGGATGAATTTATACTTGAAACACAAAGGCAATTGGGTAAATCTAAGTCTAAACTTCAAGAAGATGATTAGGTTTGAATGTTTCCAATGTCTCAAAGGATTCTTGCAATTGTTTTAAAGAGGAACTGGTTAAAATGATTTTTCTAAAGATTCTGAAATCTGCATTTAAAAAGTCTGATATTGTAATGCATAGAGCATACATTGTGAACATTCTATTCTATTTAGCCCAGAGGCATTAGGGAATTTATTTCCTTGAGTTAAAGTTTGGAGACAAGCATCAGAAATTTAAATGTGAATTTGTTTATCAATGTCAGAAACTTTGCCTGTCTGTCTTTTAAAACTGTTTAGCTAAAAATGATTGCTTAATTGCTATCTCAGCTTGCTCAGTTTCTTTTTAGCAATTTCCAGCGGCCCGTGGAGAAGAACAGCAGATCCTTATTCAGATGTAATTTTGGCCCTTACCAAGTTCCAGGAATTTGCAGGCAACTCAGCAGGAGAAGTTCCTTTGGAGCTACTGAGAAACAAGGCTGTTGCTGCATGCACATCCTGTAGACTATGAACTTAGCACAGATAGAATGCCCCTGATGGTGATAAGTTCAAAGTCTCCTACACTCATGTGGAACTATTCTTTGTGCCCATCTGAGGGCTTGCTATGTTTGGATGTATATTTCCTAATTGTGGGGGCTTTCTTGGGTGCAGAACTGGGAGGGCATGCTGTATGCTCTTCCAAACCAAAGAATGCTGTCTGCCCAGGTCTGATAGTAATTGTTGACACCTCCCCTCCAGGCCATATGCTATCTCTGATTTCCAGAGGTAATGTGACCTGGCTAGCTCCTATCAAAAGAACGTTATGAGCTGTGTTTCTCCTCCTTTTGGCATTATGTATGGACCTTTTATTGTATGTATAGTGGATTAGCTACCTCTATTATTATTGTTAAACAACCACCTTTTATTATGTTACCTGTGAATATGTCTGGACTCTCTGGTATGAAAATTCTGGTATCTTGATTTTACAACAATTGAAAGACTTGGTGCACCCTAGGAGGTTTATTGGATTATAACACAGACAGCCAAAGAGTTGTTTGAACAGTTTCAGCACCACATTCCTTCCTTGAACAACTTAAAAGGCTTGTTGATGGCCTTTGTTGGTCCAGGAATATTGCTTATCATTATTATTATTTGCCTACCTTGTGTGGTGAAGATCTTGCAAAATTCGTTACTGAACCTTGCAGATTGACTTCATAAAATCAGGCTCCAGATAAATGAATTTCCCCTGAAAGGAATCGCAGCCAGGGACAGGTACAAGGGGATGCTGCTCTGACCAACCTAAGACAGGGCCTTCAGCTTGATCTGAAGAAGTTCTCTGTGACTGATAAGGCAGAGTCAGCGGTCCATTCGACCTAAGACAGGTGGATTTGCTTCTTTTAAAATAAAGACGGGGAAGTAGTTGAGAGAAAAGTGAAGTTTAAAAAGGTCCAATGATTAAGTCTGAGACGTTATAAACAGAAGATAAGGCAAGCCATTAATAACTTTGATAATCAACCAAACTATATGCTATATGAACTGAAGGGAACAAAGCAATTTAGGGCTCAGGTGATGAGACAAGGGCTTTAACGGAACAGACCCATATTGTATATACATATATATATATATATATGTCTATATAACATATATGACATGTATGTCTTTTACGTAATATATATATATATATATATATATATATTGGTTTGGTTGGTATTAGAGCTTGAACTCAGGGCCTGGGCACTATCCATGAGTTAGTATTCTCCCACTTGAACCACAGCACCACTGCCAACTTGTTCTAGGAAGTGTCTCATAGATTTTCCTGGGCTGGCTTCAAACTATGATTCTCAGATTTCAGACTCCTAAGTAACTAGGACTAAAGGCATGAGCCAGTAGTGCTCAGCTTAACATATATAAATAAATACATATTTACCTTTATATGTATCTATCTTTATAAAGATATATATCCATGATAAATAGCTATATAATGTGTATTTTTATATAGAGATATATATGTATAGAGATTTGCTCTTGTTTGGCTTATTGTCTCAAGGTTACCACCTTTTGACTTGAGCCACAGCTCCACTACTGGTTGTTTGCCAGCATATATATATATATATATATATATATATATATTTATATGGTTTATAAGCCATTATGTGTCGAATAGATATTTGTGTATCATATATGGTATCTATCCTTTATATGATGGTTTATATGTATTCTATATATGGTGGCTTATAGCACAAGAGAAAGTCGACTGCCTCATGTTTTGGATGAATTCTACAAAGATGAAGGACATACTTTATTCCACACCCATGTGACAGCTAGTTCAGTAAGTATTAGCCACAATGACAGTTTTATTAAAGGTTTGCCAGTGGGAACTGTAATGAGTCCTACGAAATGTGTTTAGAATAATGAGCTTGCTGTTTGCCATATATCTTAAAAATGTTTCAAGGGCTGTTCTGAGTAATGCATCTCAATGTGAGTGAAAAAGATTAAGGTGAAAGAAAAGAAGGCAGTAACCTTTAAAAAGCTGGCACAAAACACAAGGAGATTAAAAATTAAGCCTTGAATCAATTTATATAATATTGATTTGGGACATAGGAGAATAGAACATTAATTGTAACTCAATACTAGGGTAATTAGGAATAATGGTTCATCCATCAATTTAAGAATTTAAACAAATTCTGGCAAGATTTTTCTCATAATTTGAATTTCCTCTGAAAACTATGCAATATCTCTCAAGAATTTTCTCTCATTTATTTACCTGAGTTTTTACAGTAGAACATGATTCTGGACAACAGTCAAAGCAGAAAGATGGAGGAAAGGGAATATCAAGTAAGAATTTGTTGCTTAAATTTCTCAAAGAGATCATGTTGGCCCAAACAGGAGATAGTAAAAAGTGCCATGATATGGAAAGGGGAGGATGGGAAGAAGTTATGCAGGTCAAAGCATCAAGACTTGTGGTTGCTTAGGAAGCACAAGGGGAAAAGAGGTTAGGACTGTACACTGTTAGTGGTTGGGGCAGCCTCCAGGGTTTCTGCATGGACTACTGTAAGGCTTTGCAACTTCTTCCACGCTATGGAACTGCATGCGCCCCTCCCCCCATTCTGCTCTTGGGATCTGTCCTACCTCATGCCTCATTTTCCACTGGCTCTGTCATTACATTATGCTTATTTCTTTGCCAGAATTTGTGAAGCACCCATAGCTCATGCTATCTTCAAAGTCCTTACAAGATTCTTTTTCCCATTTTTCCATTTTTTCAGCTAACATGAACCACCCACAAACATCACCGTTCAGGAGAAGGGGACATAATGCAGACACAACCCATCTCCACCTATTTCATTCAGGAAGTTCTTCTCTCTACGTCTTTTCTCATAGCCAGCATCACCCAAACTCACATCAATAACCCAAATTAAAAGCAAAGTTGTGAGACATGGATTCCACTCTTTATAACAAATTTAATTCCCAAACAGAGTATTTCTTCATTTCTAAACAAAGAATTGGTAGGTCTTTGCGTGTGCATGCATGTGTGTGTGTATGTGTGTGCGTGTGCATGTGCATGTGCATGTGCGTGCATGCCCTTGAGTCTTATCTCCAATTAAATGGCAAACAACCAGTAGTGGAGCTGTGGCTCAAGTCATAAGGTGGTAGCCTTGAGACAATAAGCCAAACAAGAGCAAAAGCAAAAGGTACTAAGTTTAAGCACCAGTAACTCCACCTCCCCTCAACAAAGTGAACTGACACTTCATTCTAAAGGACATTTAACTTTTAAAAGGCAGTGCCCATTTAATATGTAATGCAAAACCCATCTCCATGAATTATAATAAAATATTTCAACAAATTTGTGCTATTCTACATACAGGAAAGAAGAATGAAAGATTAAAGTCATGGAAGAAAAATCTTTGGCCTATATAAATTAGAATTTGACTAATCTGTGGATAACAGATACAGAGGAGAATCAACTTCAACTCGAGGGAAGTTTGTTTATTTTTCTCTTACCCACAAGTTTGAGAATGGACAATACAAGGCTGGCACATGCCTCTGCTCTTTCAATTAACTATGTGATGACTTCACATAGTTAATCACTGCCATTTCTAGGTTGTACCTTCATGATTATGAATGCAAATGACTGTGAGAGTTCTAATTTTCCTATCACATTTTTGTCAGAAAGATGGAAGAAGGAACCAAAAATAAACAAGAGTATGCACAAAACCATCTTTTAGAAAAAGTTCCCAGAAACTGAGATGAAGCCTGACATTATTTGTATTCTATTCTTAGCTTTAAGAGATAATGAGAAAGACTTCTCTTTTTTTTTCCCTAAACGGCAATGCAGCAGCAAAAAATATATATTTCTGTTGCAAAAGGAAAGAAATGAATTTTGGAGAAAATAGTAGGTCTGGCTGAATTTCTGAATATTTTACTCCAACAGATCCTTAGATTATGGAGTTTTGCTTATCTGCAAAGCTTATGGCTGAAATGGCTTCTCACTCATCTGAGTTGACATTCTTCTTTCTGAATAGAAATCCTGTTTCCCAGCCTCTCTTATAATCAAGAATGAGCTGTCATTGAAGTCTACCTAGGGAAATATGTGTGTCACATCTTACACTGGCTTTAGAACCCTGACTTTTAGTCTGAAGACACATCCTTTTCAGCTGGTAAGAATAGAGTTGTGCCCCATACTGTCTTAGAAGTCACATATTCAAGATGGTAGACCCAGAAGCAACTGTTTTAATTTATTGCATGTACAAAGAATGAACTTTCACTGTCTGAGTCATTATTCATTCATGAATCTTCTGGTTGTTAAAAGTTAATCTACACCCTAGACACTATGTTGAAAATGAACCATATAACTTGTGGGTTGGGATGTTAGGGGAAAAGTGAGAAAGCATCAAGGAAAAGGTGATATTGTCCAAAAAGAAATGTACTCTTTATCTAATGTATGAAACTGTAACCTCTCTATGCATCACTTTTGTATCAACAATAAAGATATAAATTTTAAAAAGAGTTCATCTACCTAAAACAAGACCAGCGACCAGTATTGTAAAATAAGTTCCAGGAATATTGTATAAATTTTCATTCCATCAAAAGGTAATCAATAGGTGTTGTAAGAATCGTAGTGTAGCATCTTCTAATTTACTGACCGGGATATCCAGTAGACACTGTTTACCAGAAGGAATCTAGTGGAAGGCAAATGGTACCCGAGGTGATGTTATAGTCATTCCATACAATTTCTCTCAATACTGAATATTCAGGGACTGTAACTTCTACAATGACTATTAATCATTCCAGATCAGAAGTTGGCAAAATATGGATCATAGGCTAAATGTAACCCATACCTGCTTTTGTAAAGTGTCATTGGAACACATTAGTATCAACATCTTTACATAATCTATGTTTGCTTTGACTTTACAATAGCGGGATTGCTGTAGAACATAGGAAATGGATAGTTCTGAAAATCATTGAAACTTTTTGAGAGATTTATTTTAAGGGCTTATTTTATTTTTTTGTGGGTCATGGGGCTTGAACTCTAGATTTGGGTTCTGTCCCTGACCTCTTCAGCTCAAGGTTACTGCCCTGCCTCTGAGCCACAGCCCCACTTCTTGTTTTCTAGTGATTAATTGGGGATAAGAGTCTCATTGTCTTTAGTGCCAGGCAGACTTTGAACCATGATCCTCAAATCTCAGCCTCCTGAGTAGCTAGGATTACAGGTGTGAGCCACGGCACCTGGCTAAGGATTTAATTTTACTAAGAGACTTAGGACTTTCTCCCTTTGTATTGACTGTATGCCTTTAGAATGTGCCTTCTCTGAAAAATTTGATGAAAAGGAGATACATTTATTTGCTAGAGATTCCTTCTCTGTTTGCTCACTGAGATCAGGCTTTTATTTAATTCTCTGAACATATTTATGAAAGCTGCTTTGAAATGTTGTCTACTAAACCTAATATCTGCTTCAGTACTATTTATTAGCCTTCTTAATATAAGTCAAATGTGCTGTTATCTGCAGGTTTGACAAGTTTTGGGTTAAAACTTGTCATTTGAATAATACATTGTAACTGCAACCTGTTTTGCTCTCTTGATGACCAATTGTTATTTTATGTATAATAGTTGTTCTAGCCAGCAGAACATTTTTCTATTCACACTGCACTGCCCTACACAAGGCAGTAGCTGATATTTCTATTCAGTTCTTTCATCTTGCAGCCATTTGGTTTTAGCCTGATTTTAGAGGTCTCCTTTCAACCTGATTAGTGAGTGGTTAGTGAAAGGTCTTAGATTTTCCATGCTATTCTGTATGCCTTGAGCTCTTTCTCAGAAGTGGGTGGGGAAAAGTGGTCTATCAAAAAAGTGTAGTAGGTACTGAAATCTCACATCTATGCTCCTGGCTACCCAGAATGATGAGATATGAGGACTGTGAGTTAAACCCAATCTGGGCAGAAAAGTCCAAGAGACTTCCTTTCCAATTAGCCAGGCAAGGTAAATATATTAGAATAACTGGATATAGATAGAAGACAATAAAGAAGAGAAAGAAAAAATAAGTATGAACATGCCCCCGGGGACATACAAGGAGAAGGAGTACAAAGCTACAATGATTTAAAAAAAAATTCAGGGCTGGGAGTTTGACCTAGTGGTAGAGTGCTTGCCTAGCATGCATGAAGACCCAGGTTCGATTCCTTGGTACCACATACATAGAAAACAAGCTGGAAGTGGTGCTGTGGCTCAAGTGGTAGAGCTCTAGCTATGAGAAAGCCCAAGGACAGTGCTCAGGTCCTGAGTTCAAGGCCCAGGACTGGCAAAAAAAATGTAAAAAAAATTCAGTAAAATAATAGGGGAAAACTTACTAAATCTTCTTCTTTTTTTTTGTCGGTCATGGGACTTGAACTTTGGGCCTGGTTGCTGTCCCTGAACTCTTCAGCTCAAGGCTAGCACTGGACTCATTGAGCCACAGTGCCACTAAAACTTCCTAACTCTTTAGAAACCATCTATACACATACAGAAGGCTTCTGGACAAGAAAACTCAGGAAATAGCCTTTCTAAAACATACTGAAATATCAGAATCCCAACAAAATTCTTCATAGAAATAAAACAAAACATTAATCATAAGCTCATATGGATGTACAAAAGATCCTAAATAGTCAAAACTATCCTGAACAAAAAGAGTGATAAAACAGGTTCTGTTGGGGAAGTAGAGGTACCAATGAGTGTAGGAGGGAGAACCACAGCTGAATGAAATGCATCTGGTCAAAGTACTTTAATTCCTTATATGGGACAGTGCAAACTATTAAAATTGTTTTACAAAGGAGAGAAGATGAAGGAGAATAAAAGGAGAAGAGTTTGACTGGCATATAGTTATGCATGTACAGAAATATTACAATACTTTGTACAGTTGAAGTATGCTAATAAAAACTAAAACAGAAAAAATGAAGCTATCACAATACTCGGTATCATATTATGCAGCAATAATAACAAATACAGCATGTGGCACTGGCACAAAACAATGGAATGGAATGGAATCTTTGACCCAGAATGGAATTAGAGTTATAGCTATTTGATTGCGGACAAAGGAGCCTGAAAACATATGCCAGAGCAAAGACAGCTTCTCAACAAACACTACTGGGAAACCTGAAACTAAACCTTGATCTCTCATAATCAATTCATAATGGACCAAATATCTTAATGTAAGATTATGCTTATAATTCAAACCACGTGGGAAGCTGAGATCAGAGAGATTGGAGTTTGAGGCCTGCCCAGGCAGAGAAGTTCGGAGACTTTCCCTTTCTTATCACATAGCTGGGCACATTGGTGCATGACTGTAATCCCAAACTACATAGAATACAGATTGGGAGCGTTGTCACCCAGGCTGGCCTGGGCACAAATGTCCATAAGTTACTTCTCTATGGTGGGATATTGGATGCGGTGGCATACACAGATTGGTGGATCATAGGTGGGCTCAGGCATGTATCTCTGACAGAAGCAAGACCCCAGTTCCACCAAAGAAAAGGGCAAGGGGAGACTGGTAGAAAGGGAGAAGCAATGAAAGACTGAAACAACCATAAGTCTCTGATTTTTAGTGTTCTCTGCTTTGCCTTAGGGTAAGAGCCAAGTGCTAAGAATTTTAGATGACACAGATTAGCATATTGACATTTCACTCAGACAACTCAGCTGGTGTGCCTGTGCGAGAAAATCCAGAAACCTTGATGCAGTTACAAAGGCTGAGGGGTGAGGGCCACTGAGCTACCAGTCCACAATCACTTGGGGTCTTAGCTGAGGGACAACTAGACGAGATCAGGGTTAAAACTGGGATGAAGTCAACTCACAGTGGCTTCTTACAACCTTGAAACATTTAAAGTGGCTCCAGCTCTAGGGGTTTGTCTGATATAGACACAGGATGTGAGAAAACAGAAAAGAAAGGGCCAGAGCTATTCTGGGGCCATGACTTTGGGTTGTGACTATGTTGAGACTAAACAGGCTGTTTATTCTGTCTTTGTTCTCCTTTTTTAGGTGGCAGTATCTGAGTCTCAAGTATAATCCTGACATCTCACAGTGAAAGCACTCAAAAATGTTCGCCAACTTCTAGTCATTGTTGGGAAACAATAAAGTCAGGGAGAAACAGAAATTTCTATTTCTTAAGCAGAAATAAGTTATATAGTTGCTTCACTTCACACTTGTGTAAACATTTCTTTTCTTTTCTTTCTTTTGGTCTCCTTTGTTTCTTTCTTGTTTGTTGCTTTCTTATTTTCTTTATCTCTTTTTTTGTTGCCAGTCCTGGGGCTTGAACTCAGTACCTGGGTACTGTCCCTGAGCCTCTCTGTGCTCAAGCCTAGCACTTGAGCCACAGCACCACTTTCGGCTTTTTCTCTTAATTCGGTACTGAGAAGTTGAATGGTACACAAGCACTATACCACTAAACCACATTCCCAGCACTTGGGTAAACATTTCTTTTTTTTTAACATATTTTTTTATTGCAATTAATAAAAGGGTTACATGATATTTGCCAGATAGAAGGTGCATTAATTCACATACGTGGATACCCTTTCATATATCTTGGTACCCATTACCCTCCCCCCACCCTCCCACCCCCCCACCCCCATTGGGTAAACATTTCTATTACAGATTTTGTTTGCAACAATATTTCTGAAAAAGTATTCTACTAGAGTTTATTTTTGTTAGTGAACTTACATATACACATTATTGACATTGCATTTGGTTTTTTTTTCATATATATACTCGTGCATTAGTTCCTGTCCCTGAGAAATACAAAGATAATTTACAATGTCAAAAAAATTGGCTTAACTATGCATTGAATACATTTCCCAATGTATTAACTTGTGTCAATAAGTCTACAAGGGCCTGCCAGGCTAGCACTGTGACACTCAGGGACATTGCTTTATACAAACAGGAAAGTCAGTTCTCAGGAACACCAGACCAATGATAAGTAAACAAATAAATTAAAAAAGCAGTACTTCAAATAATGATGCATGCTTCAGGGAATATGAAGTCAGGTGACATAGTAGAAAGTTCTGGTACACTAGAATTTAAGAACCTGGCCCCACATGAAGAATTCTAGGTGAAGGAACAGAGAGAATCATTCCTGAGGAAGGAATGCAGGTGGTTGTACCAAGTCCCCATCTGAAATCAAGTGGCCTCATTCATTCACTCACTCACTTACTCACTCACTCACTCACTCACTCATTCAATAGCAGATATTAAGAGATGATTTTTTGCTGGAAAGCACTGACTCCTGGCCAAAAGGAAAGTGAAATCAGGATGAAAATTTGGCATTCTAGCCTTCATTTAAGAAATACCAGAGCCCCAAAAGGAAAGTCTACTTCCCATGTAGCAATGATTTTCTAATTGTGATATTCCTTCTTTCAGGGGATGATAGAAGTAATAACTTCTTTAGAACCCTTGGATAATGGCCAGCCAGACCATTCTTCTCCTGGGATTGTTTATTATAATGTCTTATCTATTTATGGTTAAAGCTCATGTCTGCATCCTGACAATAGTCTTACTTTTGTCTCTTCTTGAAGTATACCTGTATCATGTAAAAATCTTCCTTTCTCTGCATTTCACTATTTCATCCATCTATTTATTTGTTTTGAGTGGTCAGAGCTGACATATGGAGTTTGGACCTCTAATCTGGACTTGCAGTTAGAATATATTCATTATTCATCAATTTGTTTGCTTGCTCTTTCAATCAAGGAAAACAACCAAGAAAATCCAGCTTTTATAATTTTTAGGGAGAGTCACTCCTTAACTTTCCATCAGCTGTAATATGTTGTGTTCAGACATCTCAGTTTTTCTAACTCCTGTTGACATTTCTACATAATTTGGGCTGTTGGTCTTCCCAATATGCAACTCTCTCCTTGTTTTCTTTTTAGCACTCGAACAGCTGGCACTAGCTGGTTTTCAGTTTGCCTGCTGGTTAGACCCTCAGCCAAGCTCTCCCATTTAGCTTTCTCACTCTTTTCTCATAAATCTATTAGTGCCAGTTCATTTGCTTTGACATGGACTGTTAAATGATAGGACTAGAAGACAGTAAAGACAAAGACCTTCCAAATTGGGAAAGGAATTGGCACTGTCTTTTATGAGATTTATGTGTTCTCTGGTCAAGGCTTCTGCTGCTCTGATACAAGGATCCTGAATAGGAGAAAAGTCTGGAAGCAGCCAAGTCATTCAAGGCTACTGGTCTAAAAAGATTCATGTTGCTTAAGTCTTCATTACTTACTGCCTAGACTACATTTTGGGAAGTGTACAGATTATCTAATATGACTACCCTGCTCTCTACCCAATCCATGTGTCCCCATTTTTTCTATGAGGGAGCCTTTCCTAGCTGGCTCTGACACTCAGGACCCCTAGTTGGCCATCCCAAGGCAACCCAGTGAGGAAGAAGGAGGGCACTCAGCTAGTTCAGACCTCAGCAACAAATACATTCCTCAATAAAAGGGTAGAAAAAATGGAAAGAAAAGAAGAAAAGCAAACATTGGTAAGTACAAAGAAGAAGAAAATAGTTTGGAAAGCAGATCTTCATCAAGTTATACTCTTTCCCCTCATTTAATTTCAGTGGACTGAGGAGGGCTGAGGAACTAGTTAGGGGCCATTCTACTATTTTTGGCACAACTAACCACTAGCAATAGCTAGTAGAGAAAACTCAAGAACCAATTAGAGGGTTGAAGGTCCTTTGGAATGAGGATGTGTCCATTGCTCACCTCTGCTCTTAGAAAACACCAGACCCCTGGGAAAGATGGGCAAAGATTAGCAAGAGGTCACCAAAACCTAACTGCCCCTCACCCTGTGTTAAACACTTCAGTAAGAAGAGCTGGTTATGTGTGATTTCCCCAGACCATCACGTGATTTCTTTTTTCTTAGCTTACTTTCACATATATGGCATAGAAGCAGTATAACTTGCTTTGACAAAAGTTTTAGACACCAAGTAATACATTTGTGACACCAGACCCCCTCTTGCCACTGCCCTGCAGCTCAGCTACTCCAAATTAGCATAGCTCCTCACACCTGAGGCCTAGATGAACAGAGCCTCACTTGGTGGAAGTCCACGGGTTTCCCAGTTACCATGTGTGAAAAGGACTGAGGAGCCAGACGACATGCTCAGCATCCTCTCTGGCCTTCACTCGACATTTGCCAACATTGAAGTATTTCATACTTACAAATACTCAGAGGCATACTGCCGATTGATGTGGTTCTCTCCATGCCTGTGGCGCTGTTGAAAGCAGCAGGGCAAACCTGAATGTGAGTTGGAAACATGACCTGCCCAGGGTCCCCTGTTACTCATTCTGGTTGCAGTTTAGCTAATAGGATGGGCTGCATCTAACCTTTGCTGCTTCTAGCTTTGTTTCAGCCCCCATGGTGGTTTTGCTTGCATGCCACATTCCTTTTCCTTAAGGAATGGCCAAATCATGGTGCCCTACTCGTACATAGCAATTGCCATCTGTTTGAGAATGAATAAACAAATGATGAAGTAAAAAAAAAACTGGGTCAACACAGGCAGACACACATTTCAAAAAGAATTACTTCTCTACCTCTGTAGCATGGAAAGCAGAGATCAAATATCTTATTGAACTTGAGAGTTTAGGGAAGACATTTTATTGTGTTTGATTCTAGTACAAATTAAGAGTTTCCCGTAGCCCAAGTGGGGAAAGGGATAGCTAGAAAATGGAGACTTCAGGAAGAGAGTTGGGCTGACCTCTGTCATTCTAATCAACTTAGACTTCCCTAAACATCTATTCCAAATTCCCAAGATTCAGTGGGTGGATGTTAACATGGATAACACACAGGATTATCTCCAGAGTCTGCTGACTTTGATACCTTCCTCTTCTACAGTCTCTTCCCTCTTCTGTTTTAGCACAACTTTTGAATCAGAGAGAACAACCAGTCTGGCTCAGCTTTCTGGGTAAACCAAGGACATGAATTCTAGAGCTCATAGGGCTCTTTTGCTGATAACCTAACGTCATAAAAATTGGCATCAGGAAGCCTGTCTGTCACAGGCACAGAGGTAAGTGGCTGAAGATATTTCTTGATATAAATTACAAGACTGCTTTACATCAGTCCTGATGTAGCAGGAAATTGATGATAGACTCACAATGGATAAATGAGGAAGGATAGAGGGGAAGGCATTATTCACAAAAGTGTGGGAAATAAGCCCACAAGGGATGGTAAAGTGTCCTAGGACTGGCAACCATGAGGAGCCTTTGCCCTGCACTTGAGGGACAACAGGGCTAAAATCCCCCCTCCCCAGAGCCCAACAGGAACTTAGCTATGAGATCGGTGCACTTCAGCAGAAGAATGCGTCAATTTCCATCTAGTAGGGAAATAAATACTCTTCCCTTCAATTTCCTGCCGGTGTCTCCCATTGGTGGAACCTGGATAGCAGCTTGATGGTGGAGGATGTAGTGTACACAGATCATTTATTTGTCTAGGGCACAGAGAAGGGTGAAGATGGGGAATGGATATGGAGAGGCTGAGGTGCCCCTTTCTTTATGCCAATACCATCTGGACCAGACTTTATTAGGAGCAGGATGTGGACTGTCTAACACCCTTGCTTACTCTCTTGGCCAAGTGTCTTCCTACAGGGCAAGGCCTGCATAGCCATCTGTGACAGCACCAAGAGCCCTGGGGACAAGACCCCAGATACTATAAAAGAATCTCAAGTTGTACAAAAACAGAAAAAATACTGCAAGCAGATACCCCCATGAACTGCATCTATATTCTTCCAATACATATACTTTGCTTCCCTGACACTGACTTTCTTGAAATTTCCTTTGACCTCTAATTCCAGATCTGTGATCAGGATAGTCTCTGCCCAGTGTAGCCTCTCCTTTTGCACCATTCAAGTGTTCGGCCATCAGGGTCTAGGGAAATCATCCTTTCTTTGTGGAAAATTGTCCTGTTCAGCTCCTTCCTTCCTCTACAGTCTGACCCAGTGACCTTCAATTATATTTTCTGTACTCCATGTCCATCCTTGCATCTCTTCAAATTACATTAATTGTACAAAATAGTGGGCTTCATTCTGACATGTTCATATTGTATAACAAGTGCTTCTATTATATTCACCCCCCCACCAATTTTTCTTGTTTTCTTCTCTCTTCCCATTGATTCCCCCACAAACGGTTTCTCTTCTGCCTTTGTTTCATATGAGAAAAAAAGTATGTACTATTTGTCTTTCTGGGTCTGGCTTATTTCACTGAGCAGGGTATCTCGACTTCCATCCATTTTTTCTGCAAATGACAAAGTGTCATTCTTTGTGCTTTAATACTATTCCATTCTGTGTCTATATCTACACACACACACACACACACACACACACACACACACCACATTTATTTTACCTATTCATCTGCTGGTCACTTATGCATATTACATGACTTGACTCTTGTAAATAATCTCTCGATAAGTATGCGTGGCTGGCGTCTCTTTTGGTAGCACTTCTAACAGTTTTTTTATGATCAGTTTTCATTTTTTATGATCAGTTTTCTTATCATCTTCATTTCCCTACACAGCACAAGTCTGGCTCTGCCTATCAGAGGATATGTAATTGCCTCTGGTATTGAAATGAAGCAACATTCCTGGGTTGGCTTCGCTTGATATTCAGCCAATCAATCTATGATCACAAGAGACTATTGACTATGTCAACATCCAGTGCCTGGTTTATTATTTATGACAGAATATAATTTGCCTTGCTTTGATTTCTCTGTATCATACATTAAAGATAGATAAAATCTTATGTTCCACTTCCAAATGATTTCTCACTCAAACTTCAGTTTGAATATTTTGTTAGACCTTTGAAAAATACACAAGGAAATGAAGTCTACTAAGAAGTAACATTTCATAGACAAATCTTCTAGTTCCCAGCTTCAGTGAACTTTTCAAGTAAGCTATTAAAAATATCTTCTCCCTCATTATTTACTTCACTGAAATTAACTGGACATGGAAGGAACTTCGATGGGGTGAAATATATTTGCTGAATCTCACATGAATAGGAACCTTAGATAAGAGCATGGATGCTTCCCTGTTAGATATCGCACTCCTCACTTTACACTTAGCTTGTTTCTCTTTGTTTAATTCTATTTAGGACACTTTTTCTAGCTATACAAACTAATGGCCATTTAAACTAAAAAAAAAATAGCATTTTCTCATGGATTATTTCCACATGAAAGCATCTCATTTAGCCCTCAAGCCTAAGAGGCTGCATTAGTCATCTTTTTCTTGCTGTGTCAAAATACCTGCTACAAATAGTATGGAGGAAAAATTTATTCTAGCTTATGCTTTCAGTCCATGGCACTTGAGCTCATGTTTCTAGGTCTGCTGAAGCAGTGTGTCATAGTGCAAGGGCATGGTAGAGGAGAGTTTCTCCCTACATGAAGACTAGGAAGCAGAAACATGGGTGGGAGGGGCCAGGGCCAGGCACGCCCTTTGAAAGCACACACTCAGTGACCTACTTCCTCCAATTAGGCCCTGCCTCCCAATATCCCATTGAACTCATCGGTAGATAAATCCATTGATGAGGTTAGCATCCTCATAATCTAATTATCTCTGAATAGCACCATCAGCTAGAGACCAAATCTTCAGCATCTGAACCTTTGGGGACATTTTATATCCAAACTATAACAGAGGCCAACATTGATGATTTGCTTCTGGTTTGCAGATGATGGCATTGGATAGCTCACTTTTGAACTTTCTTGTCTTACCTCTTATTCCAGCTTAATTGTTCTACTTATGCTTGCACAGTTTCACTTAAGGTCACTTGGACAGTGTCAGCTGTAGGCCTATGCTTGTTTCCTCTCTTAGAATGTCTCTGTCACTTTATGTAGGGCCCATGCCATTCACCAGAAAGTCACATATTGTATGACATGTGCTTGAACATATTCTCTTACCTACTGGGGCAATGAGCCAACAGACAGAGGTTTCCTTCAGTCATCTGAGACTGCTTTGTAAGCTCCTTCCAAGGCTGAACAATCTATGGTCGGTCAAGTGGCAGACAATAGCCAATCTTGTGTTGGCTCTTCCTACTTGACTATTCTCCCTTTCTTTCCTTATGCCTACTCCTGGGATCTCTTCCCAAACAAACTACATGAACACAGCTCTCAAATCTCAGGCTCTACTTCTAGAGAATCCAGACCAGAATAATGAGATGAGATGAGATGATTCATCAGATGGGACACTGAGATTCTGGTTCCAATTATCTGACTCCCAATTCCGTGTGATTTCCTCACTGCATTAAGAGCAAAGTGTCTAGATGCTGAGGTTTAGATTTAAAACAACTAGCTGTAAAATACAGGTGTCAAGGTGAAAATGGAAGCTACAACATGGGAGCACAGGTAAAGGAGCTAGATTCAGTATATGTATGGGTTGGTCAGGAAATGCTCCTTGGAGCAGGTAAGGGAGAGGCTCGTCTAACTACATTCTCTAGAGTCAGTCCAGTTTGGTACTTTCTCTCATGGGTCATCATTTTCCTCATGGAGCTTCCACAATATATAAATGAATATTTATTTCTGTTTACTTACTGTCTCTCTCATAAGGCCAGGGAGTCCATCTATTTTGTTCACAGATGTGTAGATACAATTTCTATAGCACCTAACATGATATCTGGGAGGCAAATGGTCATCAATAAATGGAGAAAGCAAAACATCAGCCAGAATGGCTAAAGAAGTCAAATATTATTCTTGAATGATTAATGGCTTAATGGTATCAAACACAAAGTGAAGAGCATAAACAAAGGCTGGCAGAAATATGAAAATATGGCCTTTGAAAGAAAGTTGATGGTTAGTTATATAGGATGTATTTGTAAGAATGGGTGGAGAAGCAGGGAGTGGCTAGAGAAAATATTGTGTTAACTGTAACTCTGAGACCAGATAAAGATTACGGACCTATTCTTCGAATTTGAAATAACATTGAGTCTGATCTCTCCTTAGCAGTTATATTGTCTGCATTAATCATACTTGCTCTTCTATTTGGTTCTTGAAGTGGGTGTTGACAGGTCCTGTCCTTGTTCACAGCACGAGCCTTTCAAGTCCGGGGTTGCTTGAATTCCATCCAAGCTTGATTATCTGCTATTATCCTCAGCTGGTGTGTTGTGCGAAGTTGGGTGTTGGGAGATGTTGCCATAAGTTGCACCGACTGGCTGTACTTCTACTTTTGTCCATCTCAGGGAATGTGCTTAGGAGTTCTTCTAGCTTTTGTTCCTTTCTCATCTGAACTCCTTCAGTATTAAACATCAGTCTTCAGATCACTACTATCAATACAAAGCTGAGAAAGATAATCTTTTTACCATTCATTTATGGAAATATATATTAATGGTCCTATAGTCACATGCCTCACCGGATTGACTTGTCATTCTGTAAGCCCAACATTATTCAAATATGTTACTGTTTTTATTGGTGTTGATGGTTTGATTTTTTTTTTTGAGACAGGCTTCAGGCTGCATTAAAACTTTGATCTTCTTGCTTTGGCTTCTCAAGTGGTAAAGATACATATATCACCACAATTGGCTGTTGTTCAGTGAGTAGGAGACTCATCTTGAGTGATTCTTAGCTTTGGCTCCCTGAGGTGGGCCCACCAAATCTAACTAACTCCATGCCTGTGGATGAGATATGCATATAAACCTTGACACACATCTATTACACAATGGAACAATTGTATTCCCACTGTCTTGCCTTCAACTAAACTTAAAAAAAATCAACATATTTCAGCTATGCAGCAACCCTCAGTAAGTGTCTCTTCTCATTAGCAAAAGCCCAGCCAGAAGCAAACAGTCGCCTGTTCCTACCTGACTCCATGAGAGATACATTTATATGCTTGGTGTACTAGAATTTCAGGAACCAACCCAACCCACCTTTAACACGGTTTATTTTTAGAGTCTTCATTTATATTTAGAAGAGAATATCTGACAGGCCTCTGAGAATATCATTCCTGCAATTTTTGCTAGAGCACAGGGAGACCACGAGGAGGGCAAATTAGTTATGTATGCAACTCCTCCCCCACCCCCATCAATGCAGTGACCCAGCACAGCACATGTGCCAAACACACAAGGACAGAGCAGTAGGCAGTACTGACCTTCTTGTTTGGACTTGGCCGTTCTCAGTTGGCACAGACCTCTTGCTGGACTAGAATGCTTCCTAACAGAAAGATCAGATAGGATATACAGATGTCTATTAGATGATATAATATATATATTAAATGATGTGCTAGAAGAAATCTCATTGTGCAGCTGTGATGAGATGCCTATTTTCACATATGTGACAATAAATCAGTAAAACTGGCATGGAGGACAAGTTGGCAAAAATCAAACAAAACTACATATGTCCTTGTTTTGGGTATAATAATCCCACTTCTAAGACTATATCATGATGGCAAATTCTGAAGAGTACATAAATACATTTGGCTAAGTTGGTTCATCTCAAGCTTGTACAATCTGTATGTTGGAAACAATCTAAATGTTCATGTACACGAGATTAAGAAAGACCATCATAATGGAATATTATTCAGATATACAGATAAATGAGAGGCCTCTCAGGGAGCTGACACAGTGACAGTCTGCAAAGATTTTGTACAGTGATAAAAAGAGAGCAGACAGGAGTTTCTGTCCTAGTCTGTTACCTTCCATATAAGAAAAGAACAAAAATATCTATGTGTATTTGGTTATTTATGCAATAATTGATACAAGAAGAATAGACCGCAAAAAAGAGGGTTACTTAGAGAGTAGATAAGTAGTCAAGATAGTTGAAGAGGAAGATGGAAACACACTGGGTAGGGGAGAGAGGAGTTAAAAACCCAAGCACATCTTCCTGTAAAGTCTTCTCCTGTAAAGTTCACATGCTAAAAAGAAAAGGAAATTACTAAATAATCAAAATCAGAATGAAAATATAGTAATCAAATCACAAGAAGATTCTAATTTTTATTATGAAATAACAATGAAGAACCTAACTGAATCTCACATAGGTGGGAGACATAGGGAAGGAAAGAATTATTACCATGTAACTCTGGAAATAGTTATCTTGATTATATTTAACAAGGCTTAAGGAAAACAGAGCTGTGTACAAACATAATACATTCTTAATCAGTGCTTTTTGTTTTTCACAGAGATACTGATTCCCAATTCTGAAGCTATTTTCTATATTCCGGGATTGAACATGTAGTTCAAATACTGAAAGCCAATTTTCTTACTCTAAATAGAAAGGAATTATAGATAAGAGAGGAAAGAATAGATTTTTGTGTTGTGGGATTGGAATTAGAGATACAGACAAATATTTGTGATTAATATGAACTCAAATTTTGTGTATGCACATGTATTTGCGTGTGTGTGTGTGTGTGTGTGTGTGTGTGTGTGTGTGTGTGTGTGTCTTCTTAGCTTTGTCTGCCCTGAGGGACTCAAAGCAGTTTCATTTTAGTACAAATGAATATATATATGAATAAATAGTGATTTCTTTTTTCCATATATTTTATTGTAATTAATAGAAGGGTTACATTATAGTCATCAGATAGAAGGTACATTACTTCACAAATATCGATACCCTTTCTCATGTCATGGTCCCCATTTCCCTCCCCCCTGCCCCCCCAACAACTTGATTTCCCCCCTTCCCTCTCCTATTTCAAATAACCAATTAAGCATAAATAGTGATTTCTAAATACCATTTCTTTTCTTATTTTGGTGGGACTGGGATTTGAACTCAGGGCCTTGCACTTGTTAGGCACTCTATCACTTGATCTGGGATAGGTGAGACTACAATTCTCCTATTTGGGCTTCCAGGATGAGCCTGGAAAATTACATGGTATCAAAGTGAGGAAGTATGCAAGATATGATAGGGACTTGTCAAAAAGACATGGAAAACGATTTGGCATTTACCCAATTGTTCAGAAACAAGGACATACTAAACCCACAAGCACAATGATGTTCATTGTAGCACTATTTACTATGGCAAAGATATGGAACCAACCCAGATGCCCCTCAGTAGATGATTGGATCAACAAGATGTGGTACTTACACACAATGGAATTCTATGCTGTCATCTGAAAGAATGGCATTGCCCCATTTGTAAGGAAATGGAAAGATTTAGAAAAAATCATTTTAAGTGAAATAAGCCAGACTCAAAGGAACATAGGCTCAATGGTTTCCCTCATTTGTCATAATTAGTACAAACCTTAGTAGAGGATTACAACAGTGCAAAATCTAGATACATAATGTCATATAGAATGAGGCTAAATGAAAGGACCTCCAGGATATAGAAACAAGAGCTTTATAATGTGTGATTGCTGTTCTTAATGTCCTATGTTATTTCTCATCTCTTCTGTTGCCCCTTGGTTAATATCATATTGTATATCATATATGTGTTTATTTGTTTATTTGAAATAGGAAAGGGAAGAGGGGAAAACAAGATTAGGGGAGTAGGTAGGAGAGGGAAATGGGGACAAAAACATGAGAAGGAGTATCAATGTGTGAGAAGTAATGCTCCTTCCATCTGACAAACGAAACTACAGCCCCTCTATTAATTACAATAAAAATATTAAATAAAATTAAAGAAAGAATATCTTAAAATTTTAAATTTATTATCAAATTTATATATGACCTTCATAAAATTTATGGTGTTTTAAAAAATAAACAAGGCTGAACAACAGCAAAAAGAAGACATGGAAAAAGTGAAAGGCCTATTTTTCCCCTCAGAAATGGGAAGATTCAGGGTTTCCCGATGGTTAAATATGGATGGTTTTATTAAGAAAACACATGTTATAAGTAGCAGATAGTAACAGACAATAAAAGAAGCCCATACTAATACAGTATTAGTAGCTACCCCTAATACAGAGCACTTTCTCATACTGGAATTGAATCTTGAGTAGAAGTGTCATAGAAGTCAGAATTATTAATCAGAAGACATCAACAAGATAAAAATAAAATATGTCTTAAATACAAAAAGGTTAAAATAAAAATTTCTCTATCTTAATTGACTATAATCAACAGCAAGAAAAATTACACAGGGACAAAAATACACATAGACCAACATCCCACTTTTTTTTCTTTTGCCAGTTCTGGGCTTCAACTCAGGGCCTGAACACTGTCCTTAGAGTTTCTCAAGGCTAGAGCTCTACCATTTGAGCCTCAGCACCTTTTCAGGGTTTGTTTTTTTTTTTTTTCTATGAATGTGGCACAGAGGAATCGAACCTGGGTCTTTGTGCATGCTAGGCAAGCATTCTACCACTAAGCCAAACTCCTGGTCCCCAAAACAACATCCCACTTTTGAATATTCTTTGAAGTAAAATTCCTAGATTCTAATAAAACTGAAGACACACCTACCAAAACTATGAGACAAGCAAAAGCATTGCTAAGAGGAAAAGATATAGCTATGCATGACAACATAAAATGTCAAAGAGATTGCCAGTAAAAATAAAAAATAAAATAAGCTGGGTGCCATGGCTCACACCTGTAAACCTAGCTACTCAGAAGTAGGCTGAGATGTGAGGATCGTGGTTCAAAGCCAGCCTAGGCACTAAAGACCGAGGGTCTTAGAGAAAGAAAAACAAGACATACCAAAAATCAGAAGGCAGGGTATAATAAAAAAAAAATCAGGGGAGAAATGATTGAAATGGATAGGAAGAGGTGGTTCTTACAGCAATGACCAAGATTTTAAAACCTTTACCCAAATCTTTGGCCAAAATTGCCAGAGGAAATAGCTAGCACCCTGGAAAAGCCTCTATATGACCCACAGCCTACAGGAGCAGATGGATGCTTGAGTAATGAAAGCTTATCCCTCAGTTTCAATGCAGATGCGGTGAGACAATTCTGTAGAGTCAAGTTCATAAAAAGCACCTTTGTCAATGATGACACAGATCCATCTCCAGATTCCATTACCAGTCACACAGGAAAAAAAGCTGTACTTTGGTAAAGAGAAAGAAGCAGGAGAGAGAAAATGATGGGAAAAGAGAATTAAAATTAAGAATATTTTTTGCATTTTCTCTTTTTGGGTCAGAGTCAAATGAGTATCAACAATGTCATTGTCAGCAACGAGCATCAAGATCAAAGGAATTTTGAAAGTTAATTAAGAGTTTAAGTGCAGTGCTCCATGTAGCTTTTGAGATCTTGAGAGTACTAGAAAGAACTCTTATTTTTTTTTAAAGTACCACTAAAGCATAATTTATAATTAGTATAATTCGCCCATTTTGGACACCATCCTCACTTTTGGCAAATGTATTCAGTCATTCAGCTTTAACTACACTCAAGATGAAGAACAGTTCCTTCCCCTCTCCCAATTCACTTATACTTCATTGTATTTAACCCCTTCCTACCACTATCCCTTGCTAATCATCCATTTGTTTGTCCTTCCTTTCCTCCACCAAATGTCACAGATAACTTTTTGAGTCTGCCTTAATTTACTTAACCATAGTAGGTTTGCAATATAATCAAGTTGTTATGTGCATAATAGTTTATTTATTTATTTTTGGAGAGTAGTATTCTACAATTTGTTCCTTCACTCACTGATTGAGGTTTACTTTTAAGATCTTGATGGTTGTAAATAAATCCACTAGAAACATATAATTACATACAGGTGCTGTACATGTGTTGAAAATATTTTTCTTGCTTGAGCTGCTTTGCCATATTTGCCCAAAATCAATTGACTGTCTATGTGAAGATCTGTTCCACTAAATGATTTTATCTTTAACACACTGTGTGAATCGCTGTTCCTTTATTATTTAACTTGTCAGGTAAGGTGAGCCCTCCAAATTTGTGATTCTTGCTAAATGGTTTGGCTATTCTAGAATGGTTAGATTTCTGCAGAACTTTTACCATCAGTCTGTCAAAAAGATCTGAAAATGGATTACTGGGATTTTCCTTAGCAGTGCATTGAATCTTATAAATCAATATAGGAAAAACCAACAACTCAACATTCCTATTTGTGAACATAATATATTTTTCCATTTATTTAGCTTTTTCTTATATTAGGGATTCATAATTATGAGCAAATGAACTCATTTGTATATACTTGTTAAATTTTCACCAAGCATTTTGTTTTTGATGTTACTGTAAATAATTGTGACTTTAATTCACCTTTCAATAATCTTTACTCATATCCAGATGCGCAATCGATTTTTGTACTTTGCTCTTCTATATTGAGATCTTAGTGAGCTTAACTTATTAGTTCTTATCATATCTTGTGGGCTCCTCAGGATTTCCTACATAGATAATCATGCCATCTACCAGTAAATAAGACAAGCAACAAACCAGGGAGAAATATTTTGAAACTGTCACTGTATGCAGATTAGGATGGTTAGAATGAAAAGGATCAACAGTACCAGAAGTGGTAGAAATATGAAACTTCAGATCAAGTAGTCGTTGACATGGAATAGAAAATGGGACAACAAATTTTTTTTTAAAAAAGAGCTTGACAACAAATTTATCTGTTTAATTTTGTAAGATATATGGATGTACCTTTCTTTATACACACACACACACACACACACACACACACACACAGAGTATAAATCAACCATTGCATATGGAGATATTTTCTCAAGGACAGTGAAAGTGTATATCCATATAAAGATTATTCATGAATATTTATAGCAGTTTTATTAGAAACAGCCTACTTTGAATACAACTCATCATCTGCGAGTAAATGGATTAACTGTGATAAATCCATATAATAGAATATGACTGACCAGCAGTAAAACAATAATAAACTATCGGTACGTGCTGTGATGTGGATTGATGTCAAAATAATATGAACAAAATTAGCCAGCCAAAAGAGAAATACTTGTTAATTTAATGAAAGAAAAGCCTAGAAAATGCAAACTAATCTACAGAGATCTCAAGTTGCCTGCAGACAAGTAGATGCAGTCAGGGAAAGAGGTGAGAACAAAAGATTACAAAATGGCATGAGGATACCTTTCAGTGTTGGATGTGTTCATTATCTGATTGTGGTGATGGTTTCATGAATGTATTATATGCTTTAAACATATGCAATAAAGTTACTAAAATGGATCAAAAGATAAATGCCTCAAAGAAATCAAATTCCCAACTTTTTCCATGATTCTTCATATAACTTTTCACTGTCGAATTTATGTTATCTTCTACAACACACCTCGAATGCTGTACGTTTTTCTACTTTATGATTTCCCTCCTTTTCTGCCTCACTCACCAGCACATTACTGCAGTTTTATTGAGTGGGATAGTGGAGAGAAGTTGAATGGAGGACAGATATTCAGAGGCTATTTCTAAGATAACTTTGTAAAGCACAAAAAAGGTTCCACTTGGTAACACATAGTCAGTTTATCTAAGCCATAAAGTCCTTCTGCTGATCTAATATAACAAACATTAAATGAGCACTTAGTACTATGGATCCAGTCTGTGAACTTGGTCCCCGGAATTCCCTTCTGCCCATATCTTTCTGACTCTCAAAGATTATAGGCATGTAGTCAATGGGACTAAGTGCTTATCACATGGTCAGTGCTATAATTAAATCGTCGAGGAAGGATGTTGAACCTCATGGGGCAGTGGGAGAGGCAGAACGTCTTGGCATAAGCTGGGCTGGTCACATGGGGGTGGAGGGGTGGGTAAAAGAAGGAATATCTGGCACAATGGTGCTGGGGCCTGAATAAGGTGGGTGGGCAGAAGTATAACCACAGACATTGCATTCGGATCCAGCAAGGCAGGATAACATGGAAGTTATTGGTAGTGAGATGGGACTGATGGTGATTAGAGATGATGTCGGGAAATTATGGGGATTGATAGGGCTGGATTTAAACCATTGGAAAGTGAATAGGTTTTGACTTCATTTTGTAAGAAATACGAGATAGTGGATGGTTTTAAACAATCGAATTCCACGTCAAATCATGTTATCTCCTCTGAAGGAGGGGTGATAAGAAAAAAAAAAAACCTGAGATTGGCTGGTGACTTGTTAAAGCAATTCAAGTGGTAAGATGATTAGGCAGGAACTAAAGAGGATGAGAGGGGTGGGAAGCGGAGGTGACATTTTTGACAACTTGAGGCTTTAGTAGCTATTCTCTGATGCTGATATCTCTTCATTGAACAAGAAGAACCCATCCACACATGTACAATGATGCTTAAATCTCCTAAGTACTGGAAGCTTCAAAAGTCTGTTATGTTGTCTATTAATTACTTGTATTTTTGTGCTAGTCCCGGTGCTTGAACTCAGGGCCTTGTTCACTGTTCCTGGGCTTTTGTGCTTAAGGCCAGTGCTCTGACACTTGAACCACAGTTCTATCTGGTTTTTTTTGGTGTTAAATTGGAGATAAGAGTCTCACAGACTTTTCTGCCTGGACTGGCCTTGAACTTTCATCCTCAAGGCTCAGTCTCCTGAGTAGCTAGTGTAATAGGCATGAGCCTCTGACACCTGGCTTATAAATTACTTTGGAATATTACAGCATAAGTAAGCACTGTGCAATGTACATGTGGGCACACTGGTTGTAACCCAAATCCTGAGGGTGATTACTTGAAGCAACCTAATCAGAAATAAACATTCCACCATCATTAGCATGTGAGATATTTCCACTAGAGTCAGCTCTCCAGAGGAGATGTCTATATCATGACTTTCCCTGTGCACCTGTACTGGAGGAGGGTTAGCATAAATAAATGTAGACAAATAATTAACTTTCTCTATCCACGAATTCAACCAGCTGCAGATCAGAAATACTTGGGGGAAAACTGCATACATATCAAACATATATACACTTTTTTCTTACAATCATCCCCTAAACAATTCATTATGACAACTATTTACATAAATCATATAGTGAATTAGGCATTATAATCAATCAAGAGATGGTTTAAGGGTAAGGAATCTCTTTTCTGTGAAGGACCATTAGATATGTACAACAACATTTGAGAGCCACACAGGATTGCCCATACAGGCAGATGGCCAAAAGTAGTCAACAACAACAAAAAAACCACATAGGAAGCCTACATTTCGGTCCCATCATATGCCAAATAATTTTTGAGGGCTTACACAGCATTCCATACCAGTAGAGGGGAGGTTATTTGTAGGTTACATGCAAGGGCTATACCATTTACACAAGGGACTTGAACACACAGACAACCCCTGTCAATATGGAAGGATATACAGTTTGGTGGGTGAAACTTTAGTAAGTCTGCATTGGTTAAAAATTTTGCTCTTATACTGACAATTGACCTTCCCTACAATCCCACCATGCCACTCCTGGGCATCTATTCTGAACACCATAACCCAAGATATGATAAGGACACCTGGTCAGCTATGTTCATCTCTGCACTATTCACAATAGCCAAGTGATGGAAACAATCCAGATGCCCTACTGTAGATGAATGAATACAAAAAATGTGATACACACACACACACACACACACACAATGCAATTCTACATATCCAACAGACAAGATAAAATAATGGCATTTGCAGGAAAGTGGATGGATCTAGAGTGAATCATGTTGAGTGAGACAAGTCAAGACCAAAGGAACAAAAGGCGCATGGTATCCTTAATATGTGGCTATGAAATCCAAACAGTACAAGAGCGAGGACTCAATATTAGCGTACCCAATGCTATGGACATGGTACTGGAAATATAAACACAACTACATAGACATAAAGACCTATGACTCTATAGACATAATGTTTTATTACATAGATTAATATGTATCTATAACATACAAACCCTCAGCCTAATTTTGATTATGTTCTAAAATCTAAGTGCCAGTGATTGTATATAGAGATTCCCTTCTTGAATACTTGTTTGTTAAACAGGTCATTTGAAATATGATGCAAAAATCAATGTTAATAAATTCTTTAATAAAAAAATTTGCTCTTGTATAAATTAGGAATGAAGATTTGGTGAAAGCAGTAGCCTGATTTTTGGGGGTACATGCCTGAGCTAGAATTGCTCTTGAGTTTATGTCCTATCATTTACTAGAGATTCTGTCCCTTGGTCCAAGTAGAAGTCTAACATATTTTTCTGACATTAAGAGGCTATTTCATACTTCAAGAGAATTTTTCAGACACAAAGGTTAGAGAGCTGGAAATTTACCCAAACAGGTATGGGTGAGTTGTCCTGTGTTCTGAGAAAATTTGTCTGAGTCTAAATTTTCTCTGCTCCCATTGCAGCCCAGCTCCAGGTAGTAAGACTAGGGGAGAAAGGGTCTAGACTTCCTACTCAAACATCTGTCCCCGAAGCCCGATAGCCTTAGATCAGTCAGTCACACTTCCCTTCCTCTCAAAACCTCCCAACTTGTGTTACCATCTCTACCAATCTCTGTTCTCATGCTCTGTCTTCCCTTCAAGAGACCTTTGTGGTTTCTTAATCTCTGGAAGATCCATCTCCAACTCACACCATGCTACCTACGGTGGCATCTTGAGATCTCTGAATGTTACAGCTACCAAGTAGGCTGTTTCTCATTCTCAGATTACTTCAACGTGATTTCTCCAACTCAATGAGAACCTCTTTATCTAGGGAAGAAAAATCCTTCCAGTTCCTTAATTCCTTTAATGTTTTAAGTATTTATTGGCTTGGCACTCCCATTAGAAGGGGGATCTATGACTGGTGCATAAGGCAGAAATAGTTTCTGTCCAGTTGAGTTGGGGGAAAATAGACAAGAAAATGGGCAACTACCACTGATATGATAAATAGTAATCCATCCATCCATTCACTTTTCCATTTACTTTCTTGTCCAGTCCACATTCTCTCTAACATTTGTACTGTGCAAGAGAGACCCTGTCCTCTTGATTAAGTCTAGGACATGAGAGCTGCGTGACAGGAGAGATGAAAGCAGGTCAACTGTGACATACATGGAAGAGGTGTCCCGAAGCAGGCATGGATGTTAGGAAAGGTGGGCATCTACCAATTGCTTGTTGATGAGCAAGGCTTAGAGCTGCATCTATTTCCAATGCAGAGTTTTAGAGAAGAAAAATAAAACCAAGAGACAAAGCTACAGAGCATCAGCACAATTGTTGTGTGCTTACACAGTGAAGGGCACCTTCCTCTCTGAGCTGGACATTTCCCAGGAAGCAGCTTCTGATGGCAGGAAGCCCCAGAGAATCAGCTGTGCTGGGGAGGTCACATAGCCACCATTTTCTTTAAATAGCTCTAGACGTGCTAAGAGGTCCCAAACTATATTTATATTTAACCCTCAGGGACTACTCCCTCTCTGAAATAATAAGCTATTGGGCAAAATAGCTTTCTCAATGGGAATGAACTAACATGGCCACAATGTAACAAGGCTAAGAGACTTACTCTTTAATACCTTATCTCTGTTTTGGAACAAAATGGTTTCAAAATCCCATCCTTGTTATGAGGAAGGTGCTGGGAGGCATGACCAAGGCCTGCCTATAGGCCTCCACCCCGGCCAACCCAGAAGCTGGAGGCCTTCTACCAAACTTCATCATGGAGCCTGGTTAGCTTTTTTTTTCCCCATATATTTTTTATTGTAATTAATAGAAGGGTTACATTACATTCACCAGATGGAAGGTGCATTACTTCACATACATTGATACCCTTTCTCATGTCTTGGTCCCCATTTCCCTCCCCCCACCCCCACCCTCATCTTATTTTTCCCCCTTTCCTATCCAATTTCAAATAACCAAATATGCATATATACAATATATCAGATAACAAAGTAAAATACTGTAACAATATGATATAACCAAGGGAGAGCAAAAGAGATGAGAGATAACAGTACATTAAGGACAACAATCACTTATTATATGGCTTTTGTTTCTATATCCCGGAGGTCCTTTCATTTAGCGTCATACTGTATGGTCTTATGTATCTAGGTTTTACTCTATTGCAAATCTCTGCTAGAAGAATCCAAGGTTTCTACTGATTATGGAGCCTGGTTATTTTGTAGACTGGTCAGAATTCCACTGTGTACAGATGGATTGGGAGAGTTTTGCCAAAGGCTGAGGTGGGAGAATCTGCCCACACAGTCCTTTGTGTCCTGGCTGGGTTTCTGCAGACTGACTTCATCTCTCCACTGAACAGAGACCATTGCCTAAGAATTGCCTTCCAGGTGGGATGGAGCACAGAGTCTCAGGCTCAGTCCAAGGTAACAGTTCAATGGTCTCAGCACTCTGGAGAAAGGGTGCCCACAGAACTTCACAGACCTTCCCAGAAGTCCAGGCACGGGAATACACAATACCCTATACAATGAACACATAAATGCCTAACTTATACTGGCTATCAAATAAAAAGGAAATTTTAGAGCTTGTAAGACTTACTTGGAGAGGGTCAGTCAGCCTGATCTTATAAAATAAAACACGAAGTCCTCATGCCTCTTATAGTTTTTTTTTCTTTTAAAATTTGTCCTTTGGTTTTGTTTTCTATGGAATACATTTCACAGGTCAAGAAAGAGCCAGGGACATTGCCAATATCTGCTTGGGAAGAGCCATTTGAGTCATCAGTCACAAAGGTGAATTATCAAATAGAATTTGGGTCTTATCCCTTCTTGGTAATGGTAGTGACAACTCAGAGATTTATACTTTAAAAATATACTGTAAAATAGAATAAGATCAGCTTATTTTGGTATGACTAAAAGTTTCCAGAAGTACCTCTTAGCACATGTTTCTTATCAGGGGCCTCACAGTGTTTCCTTGTGATGAGAAAAGTAAGAATTGCCTCCATTTTTTTTTTTTTTTGAATGATGAAGCTCAGAGATTCTGTAGCCAAAGTCACACCAGCTAGAAGTGGCAGAGCCCAATCTCAAATGTGTTCTTTTCTTTTGGAAACTGCATTCTCAAGATTTGTTTTGTGAGCAATAAAAAGATTACAGAGGCAAATAATTCACAGTAGGATCCTCAGTCTACTAGATAGATTAAAAATTTGATGTTTTCTTCCACTTAAGTTATGATGGTTCAACCATTCCCACACTGTCTACCATTCCTCCACCCGGCTTCCTCCCCTCCCCCACATACTTGGGCCAGCACACAGAAAATGCAGAAGAGGACCAGGGAGAGAGTGTTCGAGATTTTCATGATTGGTGAGCTCAATTTAGCATATTTCCCAGATTTTAGGCTGTGCCATTCCAATATGTTTCAAATGACAATGATGGAAGCTATTAAGGTGCTGAAAACTCTCTGGTGGCGGGGAGGGGGAGTAGAGATATCTAATTAAAAAGCAATATGTATATCCACTGTATCTTGGGGACACCCAGGACAATCAGGGAGCCAGAAACAGGAGGTCCAGAATGTTTGAGCTGGGGAATTGTTCTGGAACAGACTTGGCCTCCATCCTGGCTGAGTAGAGTAGAAGGTACTACCTCTCTGGGCTGAAGTCTGGTCATCTGGCTGTGCTAAAGCTTCTCTGCTCACCCTGCCCAGACTGAAGTCCCCATATGGAGAAAGAGATCAATAATATTGATCCTTCTGGCTTGTGGCTGCCTGGCCTGTGTTCCCAGTGAGACTCTAGCTTTCTCTGACATTTTCTGGACATTTACTTAGGAAATAACATCCTACTCACTACTCATTCAACCCTTCACTCAGAGGGCTTATGCTTCACGGGAAAGACAGACATGTGGAAATCTATTATTTGTGTATCGATCTGATGAGCTCAATGCAAGGAGGCCTAGCCTGGAGCACTAAAGTCAGACAGGGAGGAAAGGGAAAAGTCAGGTAGGATGTTTTCCACCGGAAAATATTGAGTAAGGCACTATGTGGGGTTGATTGCTTGCCACAAACAGAAAGGGAAGAGCAGTCCAGAGAGAAGGACCAGCATAAGCAAACTTAGAGATAGGAAAGTAAAAGGCATCTTTGACAATGTGCAGCAATGTCCGTGTTGTTGAAATGATGTATTTGTATCAGGAGGGGGCGGCAGGTTGGGAATGTTCTTGTATACCAGGCCTTAGAGTTTGCCTTTGATCCCACAGCCAATGAAATGGGCAGTTCTGACATCTAGGCAGATGACTGGTGGCAGCAAGTGTCGAGGTGGGAGGCAGGGACACTAGTGGGGAACAATTCCCAGAGTGTGCAAGGGAACTGCCATGACCATCCAAGTAAAGGTGGGCAGAGACTCAGAGTGACAGTGTATATGGCCCTGGATAGGACTGACACATGTCAGTCATTTGTCATTCATTTCCTGAGGGCCGGCAGTCTGACCTGGGGCTTGCACGAGAGGACTTTGTAAGACTCTAGCAAGCTGGTTATTCTGAAAGATTATTAGGAACATGGCAGAGGATATTTGTTTTTCTTTACTCAGACAAACAGTAGAACATTAAAGAAATACATCAGGGCTCTTTTCAAGTGTAACTTCTGCTCAGGGAGCTGGACTAGGCAAACGGAGTAGACAGCTAGAGAGGGAATATTTCCTTATTTACTTCCATATTTCATTTTAGCTGAAGGGATTTAGCTATTTTTGCACTATTTTTTTTCTCCTGCAATTCATCTGCCACCTCGTGGCCTAATGAGAAATTTCAATTTTGAGATTGGAGAAGGAGTCAGACTTCTTTTTACAGTGTTGAGCATCACTCATAATGTCTGCACCACAGTGCTCCTGTAACCCTGTAATGTCTCTTACCTGCTGTCCAGTGGTGTTTGCAGTAGGAATCTTTGCAGAACACTGGAGGAACAGGTGGTTCTTACATCTTCATGCAATTGATTCCCTAAAACAAAAGCCAAAATATTGTCGTGTGTGTGTGTGTGTGTGTGTGTGTGTGTGTGTGTGTTGTGTGTGTATTGGGGTAACAGTCCTGGAGCTTGTACTCAGGGCCTGGTGCTGTTCCTAAGCTTCTTTTGCTCAAGGCCAGAGCTCTACTACATGAGCCACAGTTCTCTTCTGGTGCTGTTTGTAGGTAATTGGAGACAAGTGTCTCTCACACGCTCTTGCCTGGTCTGCCTTGAAACCACAATCCTCAAATCTCAGCCTCCTGAGTAGGTAGGACAATGGGTATAGCCACCAGTACCCAGCTGTCTTTATATTTTTAATGGGAATATTAATTAATTATTCTAAAGGTCTTTGCTTAAAATTAATTTAAATTTCTAAAATATTGCTTAAAAATATGAATGAGCTAGGCACGGGTGGCTCATGCCTATAATACTAGCTACTCAAGAGGCAGTTCAATACCAGTCCATGAGATTCTTTTTTTTTTCTTTTTTAAAATTGCAATTAATAGAGGGGTACAGGTATATTCATCAGATAGAAGGTGCATTACTTCACACACATTGATATCCCTTCTCATGTTTTTTTAAAATTATAATTAATAGAAGGATTACATTATATTTGCCAGATAGAAGGTGCATTACTTAACAATCATTGCTACCTCTTCTCATGTTTTTGTCCCCATTGCCCCAACCCCTCCCCTCATCTTGTTTTCCCCCTTCCCTATCCTATTTCAAATAAACAAATAAACATATATACAATATATCAGATAACAAGGTAAGATACTGTAACAATATGAGAATAACCAAGGGACAACAAGAGAGATGAGAAATAATGTAGGACATTAAGAACAACAATCACATTATATAGCTCTTGTTTCCATATCCTGGAAGTCCTTTCATTTAGCCTCATCCTTATGGCCTTATGTATCTAGGTTTTGAGCTATTATAGTCCTCTGCTAGGAGAGCACAAGGTTTCTACTAATTATGACAAATGAGGGAAACCATAGGTTCTTTTGGGTCTGGCTTATGTCACTTAATATGAATTTTTCCAAGCCTTTTCATTTCCTTACAAATGAGACAATGTCATTCTTTCAGATGGCAGCATAGAATTCCACTGTATATAAATACCACATCTTGTTGATCCTCATCTACTTATGGGCATTTGGGTTGGTTCCATATCTTTGCTAAGGTAAATAGTGCTGCAATGAACATGGTTGTGCTAGTGGGTTTAGTATAACCTTGTTTCTGTAAGTGCCAAGACATGGAATTGCTGGGTTCTAGGGGAGCTCTATGTGTAGTCTTTTGAGGAAATGCCATACTGCTTTCCATAGTGGTTGAACGAGTTTACACTCCCACCAACAGTGTAGTAGTGATCCCTCCTGGCCACATCCCTGCCAGCATCTGTTGTTCTTAGATTTCTTGATCCTGGCCATTGTAACTGGAGTGAGGTGGAATCTCAGAGTTGTTTTGATTTGCATTTCTTTTATGGCCAGAGATGTTGAGTATTTCTTCATGTGTCTATAGGCAATTCTTGTTTCTTCTTCAGAGAAGTCTCTCTTTAAGTCTTTGGCCCATCTTTTGATGGGATGGCTGTTTCTTTGAAGATTAGTTTTGGAGAGCAGTCAATGAGATTCTTATCTTCAATTAATAACCCCCAAACCAGAGTGGAGCTGTGGCTCACAGTGAGTAGAAGCAAGCTTGAGCAAAAAGAGTTCAGGAACAGTACCTAGGTTCTGAGTTCAAGCCCCATGACTGACCCAAAACAAACGTGAATGAGCTGGGAATGGTGGCTCACACCTATAATCATAGCACTCAAGAAGTACAGATCAGCACTACTACACTGTTGGTGGGAGTGTGAACTCATTCAACCAGTATGGAAAGCAGTATGGCAGTTCCTCAAAAGACTAAACATAGAGCTCCCCTATGACCCAGCAATTCCACTACTGGAATTTACCCAATCGTCCAGAAACAAGGACATACTAAAGCCACTAGCACAACGATGTTCATTGCAGCACTATTTACTATAGCAAAGATATGGAACCAACCCAGATGCCCCTCAGTTGACGATTGGATCAAGAAGATGTGGTACTTACACACAATGGAATTCTATGCTGTCATCTGAAAGAATGACATTGCCCCATTTGTAAGGAAATGGAAAGACTTGGAAATAAAAATCATACCAAGTGAAGTAAGCCAGACCCAAAGTAACATAGGCTCAATGGTTTCCCTCATTTGTAATAATTAGTACACATCTAGGACTCTCCTAGCAGAGGACTACAATAGCTCAAAACCTAGATACATAAGGTCATACAGGATGAGACTAAATGAAAAGATCTCTAGGATATGGAAACAAGAGCTTTGTCTTGAGTGATTGTTGTTTTTAATGTAGCATGTTATTTCTCTTCTCCTCTGTTGCCCTTTGGTTAATCTCATATTGTTAATGTATCTGACTTTGTTACCTGGTATATTGTGTATACATTTATTTATTTGAAATAGGAAAGGAAAGGGGGGAAAAGAAGATGATTGGGAGAGGGTGGGCAAAGAGAAATGGGGACAAAAACTTAAGAAGGGGTATCAAGGTATGAGAAATAATGCACCTACTCTCTGGTGTAACTGTAACCCCTCTATACATTACCTTGATAATAAAAAATAAAATAAAATAAAAAGAAGTACAGATCAGGGGACTCAGGGTTAAGGGCAGCCCAGGTAAAATGTTAGCAAATATTCTAATTGCTTGGTTGTCTCACCATTTCTACACGCTCACTGCCCTGTCAGTTATGAGACCAAAGAATCAGAGCTTGTGCAGATGGTTCAAAATCATGTCACCCAGATTGTGGGAGGGAAATGCCAGAATTCCTAAGGTGTTTTGTTGGTTGAGAAGACTGAAGAGCATGCGGTCCTTCATAAGGTTATCACTGAGAGACACCAAGAAAGACATCTTTCAAGGGAATGACAGGATGGGGTAAAGAAGCTATAAGTTATGAAGCTACCAAAAGAATTAGAAGGAAGAGGAGGTGCTTTGCTTAGAAAACTGTTTAAAGCAATATTGGCATACGATTGTCCCTAGCCGCCACAGATTTCATTCACACATGCAATGTTCTTGCCTGCTGTATCTACACAGGGCCTTAACTTATCCCAGTTAGCGTTTAGCTAATAGTATGAACCAGACTTGTCATCTATTAACCTCTGGGGACTGTATACAGAAGTGGCTTTTTCTTCCGAGGTCACCAACACAGTATGGACATGTAGAGATGTTTACCAGTGACAATGGGACACAAGAGAAGCCCATGCAATGAAGAAGGAAACTGGTTTTGAATTTAATTTTTGTCTAATTGTGCCCACATGCAATTCTTTTATTCTCTCATTTTCCATTTGTCCCAGAGCCATTTTCCTTCAGTGCCAACTCTCTCACATCCCCACATTCCTTTTTTCTTCTCTTTTATTTTATTTTTTGTCCAGACTGGCTAGTGTTTGGATGAATTGAAAACAAAGCAAAACAAAAGACCCCTAGATAACATGCCAAGCTGAGGATAGGGGCAGGAAAGGTGACTGGAAAGTCATATAATTCGAGTCACTCCTGATACCAACTGGCTATTTGTCCTTATTTGAATCGAATTTGTGAACCTTTTCCAACCCTTGCAAGTGCTTTAGGTTCCACAGGCACTCAGTGTCCCTTCCCTAAGCACATTAAACAAAACCACAAGGAAACAACAGAAGGTTGACATCTCACCCACACCTGTGAACAGGAAGGAAACATTACTTGAAGCTGATAAAATTGTTTTCATGCAAGCAATTCTGGGAAGATTAGATTAAACATTTTTGCCATTCCTTTAAAATCTAGCAAGCACTGCTTGGTCTTCACACCTGACTGAAACTGTCTAACACCAGCCACTGGCACAGCAGATCAACTTGGAGACCTGACAATTATCTATGAGTACCAACTTCCATTTTCCTTCTCCAGTGACGTCTCAGTCATCACCCATGCTCCTTGCTTTTTAATCTTCAGCATCTCCTTGTCTATTGGACCCCCAGCTTGTCAAATTTCCATATCAATTCTTTCCACTTTCTGCCCCTTACACAACTCCTTGTCCTCTTGCCCCTTATGGATATTACTACAGCTACTTTGTCTGACTCATTTTCCAGCTTCAGCTCCTCCTATGCCAAACCAACATTCCTCAAACTCAAACTTCCTCTTATCATCATTCTACTCAATAGCCTCTAATGGATTTTTCATGCTGAGATACAAAACCTTAAACTCTCTGGGGCTGCGGTGCAAATCCTCAAAAATTAGCCACTACATTTCCTACTTGCGTCATTTCTAATCATTTCCTAACAGTACCATTGTGTTCCACAGAAAGCATTATTTCCACCCAGAGTGAGCTCATGGCTTCTGCTTGGTTTGTGGTCTCTAACAGGGATTCAAGTGAGACACTTAAAACTCTCTAGCACTGGGCGCCTGTGTTTCATGCCTGTAATCCTAACAACATAGGAGGTTGAATTCTGAAGATAGCGGTTTGAAGCCAACCCTGGCAAGAGGGTTAGAGAGATTCTTATCTCCAACCGACCACCAATAAGCTAGAAGTAGAGCGGTGGCTCGTGTGGTAAAGCACTAACCTTGAACAAAGAAGCTCAAAGACAGCGCCCAGGCCGTGAGTCCAAGCTCCAGTACTGATAAAAACAAACAAATGAACAAAACAAACACCCTCTCTAGTAAGGTCTTGCTGAATTAAAGAGACATAGACAAATGTGAGGTGAAGACATATAAACAGATCACAGGAAGGAAATGTGGAAAGGAAGAGCTCTGGTGATGACTAGAGCAATCCCCTTCAAACTTGGACTGAACACTACTCTGGCTCTAGGATTTAGAGTTGGAAAGATTGCTGCGGATACAGTTAAGGAAAGGGAAAAGTATTTTTGGCTCATCCACTGGATCATCCCTTGGTACTCTCATGCGTAGTTCTAGCTGTACACAAACAGGGGATCACATAATGTGAATAGCAGCTAGGAGTCTAGATCCCTCAAGAACAAGCAGCTAGGAAAACTGGCCTTACCATCAAGGCCAGCAATAATGCTTCAGGAAGGTAGAATGAGTAGTTAGGAGGTGAAAGGCCTTGAGCTTACAATCCTGTCTCAGCCTTGGAAGTGCTATGATGACAGGTATGTGCTACTACTTGGATTTTTAAGTTAATGATTAATTTGTAATGTTTGCATCTACAATCGCATATGATTAGCCTGTATTTTTCCTTTCTTTTATCTCCTTTTATTTTCCTGATGTCTTATGTGTATTCATTTTGGTTTTGGTATCTATATTGGATACCATAAGCTCATTTATTTTTAAGAATCCTGAGCTCTTTTTAATAATCATGGATTCTTTCACCCTAATTTCCATTATATTTCTTCATGTAGTGATATGGCATTTAGAAGTTATCCTTAAGTCTTTTTTTCCTTAAATATTTTGAAACTCTACTGTACACCATGCAAACATTGATGACTGTCATGTATTTCTGGCACATCAATCTGTTTTTATAACAAATGTTCCTTTTCATTTCTATTGATACTGATTTTAAGTCTATCTATTGAAACCCATGTCTACATTGGTTTCTTACACTTATGACTTGTGCAGGTATATATTTTTCCTCAACCTTTTTGTGTCTTTGAATCCAAAATGATTCTTATAGGAAGCACATTGTTGAACAAGGCTTCTTTCTAACCCAGTCTAACTTCTGTCTTTGCCTTGAAATTCATTTACATTTAACACGGCTATCGATATGGTTGCATTTTTGTCTGCCATCTTCTGTCTTCTTTCTTTGTATCTGCGTGCGGGAGTGTGTTCAGCAGCACTTGAACTTAGAGACTTGAGCTTGCTTGGCAAGTGATTTTACTATTGAGCCATGCCTCTAGCCCTGTTTTTGCTGCCTGGGCTCTTAGTGATTGGAATTCTAACATGTATCCTAATATGTGTCAGAGCTCAACCCTAACAATCTCATATAACCTGTAGTATATTTATGTGGTCCCTATTTCCATGTGGTATCACTTTGGGGGTTGGGGGACTCAATATTTGAATTTGAGAGAACATAGTTCAGCTTATATAAATCCTTTAGTCCAATTGTTGTCAGCTTCCATTGCCTTTCTTTTTCAAGTCTCATCATTTGGGTGAGTTCTTTAAAAACTATTGTTATCATAAAGGTGATATACAGAAGGGTTACAGTTCCATAAGTCAGATAAAGAGTCCATTTCTTTTTAAACAGTGCCACCCCTTCCTTTGTTCTCTCCCGGCTTCTCCCTCCCATTCCACCCACAAGTTGTCCAGAGCTCATTTTCCACATAGTGTCCAGTGAGCACCACTGCTGCATTTGTTCACCTCTGTCTCTCTTCGGTGAGTTCTTGCCCCAAACTTCTATTGAATTATTTTCAGATTCTGCCATCACCTTTCCTTTTCAAGAGCTTTTAAAATCTTTTCTGATATGTATTTTTTTTTTGTCAGTTCTGGGGCTTGAGCTCAGGGCCTGAGCACTGTCCTTAGGTTTTCCCAAGGGTAGAGCTCTATCACTTGAGCCACACCACCATTTCTGGCTTTTTCCATGTATATGATACTGAGGAACTGAACCTGGGTCTTTGTGTATGCTAGGCCAGCACTCTACCACTAGGCCAAACTCCCAGCCCACAAATCTTTTTGAAGGTATAAAGGATAGAATTTTTTTTTCTCCTGCTCCATGAATTGTTTATTTTCTTTGCTAAGTTACACACACACACACACACACACACACACACACACACACATTGATTTGTACTTGGCCTCTCAAGCTGGAGAATTTTTCAAATATTTGGTGACCTTTGGTCATGTAAGAGTAAATCTTAGAAAAATGCTTCAGAGAAGAAGGCTGGGGTTATTCAGTGGTAGAGTATTTACGTAGCATGAGCATATATGAGTCCCAGCATCTCTCTGTCTAGAGCTCTCTCTGTTGCTCTCTACCTCCCCTCCACTCCTCCCTCTCTTGCTCTTGGCTCTCTTTTCTCTTATGTACTCTGACATTGTAAGGCTTTTTGACTTATAAAAAGACTTTTACTTATATGATCCCCAAACATTAGTATAGCTCTTTCTCTATGGCTCGTCAGAATTTTAATAGTTAGCTAGGGTAGGCTGGGCTAGCTAGCTTCAGGGAAACAAAATCTCCCTTCAATGAGTTTAGAAAATAAATCATTATCATTCATGCTACACTTCTAATGAGGACTGGTGGTGAGTCCTCTAGTGGTATAGTTACTCTGACTTACCTTTCTCAACCAGCTGAACTATTTATTAGGGCAGAAGAGAAAGAAAGCTGGGAAAATAACAATTGTCTCTGGAATGTTTCTACCTAGGAGGAACATGAGTGGACTCTTGCTCATAGTTCATTCGTTCCCTCAGGCAAATCACATGTCCGCAATTTTCTGAGTGGGAAAGTGCCACCCTTTCAAGGGGTTAAAGGGGGAGATCTGGAAATACTAGAGAATAACACTAACGTTTGCCACACGGACTCCTACCCTTAAACCTCTTATTGTTATCCTCATGATTTCTCCCTCAGAAGCTCATTGTCTACCTGGTGCAGTGTGGGGAAAGTCTTTCCTCTCTCCTATTCCTTTTATTTTTTCCTTGCCTTCCTTCACTTGCCTGGTCTTAATAGCACATTGACAAAAATCCAACAGAACTCAATCAAATCTAGATGAAAACAGACAGATTTTTTTTTTGCCTACACAATTTCCCACACAGTTACAGAGCAGCAAAAAAAAAAAAATCTTTAGTTTTAGTTTTTCATGGAATCTTGTATCTTCCCATTACTGTTGACCTCCTCACAGCATCAATTAAGAGCATAAGTCAGTGGGCCAGGAGTTTGGCCTAGTGGTAGAGTGCTTGCCTAGCATTCACGAAGACCCGGGTTCGATTCCTCGGTACCACATACTTAGAAAAAGCCAGAAGTGGTGCTGAGGCTCAAGTGGTAGAGTTCTAGCCTTGAGAAAAAAAATCCAAGGACAGTGCTCAGGCCCTGAGCTCAAGCCCAGGACTGGCAAAAAAAAAAAAAAAAAAGAGCATAAGTCAGGTGGAAATAAGGTGACAGCAAAAAGGGACAGTTTGGGGCTGTTTACAGCTAAAATCCATCCAAGTAACCAGTTGTATAATTTATCATTAATTTTGTGCTGCTACTCCCAACAGGAAATGAAGCTGGCAGAAGAAGTTCTACTAACAGAAAAGTTTTTTCAGACCCTAAGGCATAAGTGAGCAGATGTTTATCTGGGGTGCCCAGGTCAAGAAGTTGAAGTCAGATTGCCTTAGCATGAGAAATTTAGATACTTTGCAATAGAAAGGAACGTGATTAAGAAGATACATCCTCCCCAAAGCAAACAAGTCCCAAGCATTTTTGTTTAGGCTGCTAAGCATAAGTGATTACAGAGAAGGAAATGTTCCGCAAGTTCATGAGCAGACTGTAAAACAACCTGTTCCTCTGCCTTTGGTTTCAAAGAAATGAGTTCCTCAGGAGGCACAAATATGTCATCTGACTCATTACTTCTTTAATGCTATCAGATGTTAATAAGTATAATCAATGACCACATTTATTCCTGAGCAAATATAAAAACCTAAAATTAGCATCCTGGACCTAAAATATTGATTTGTTCCAAAACTTAAAGCTAGATTGGCCATTAAAGAATGCCCAGATGGGCCAAGAGCTTAGCCTAGTGGTAGAGTGCTTGACTAGCATGCACGAAGACCAGGGTTCGATTCTTCAGTACCACATACATAGAAAAAAAGCTGGAAGTGGTGCTGTGGCTCAAGTGGTAGAGCTCAGGCTTTGAGAAAACCCAAAGACAGTGCTTAGGCCCTGAGCTCAAGCCCCAGGCCTGTCAAAAATTAAAAAAAAAAAAAAAGGAGCGCCCAGACTTGTGACCATGTCATCCCCTCACCAGCCCTTGAGCATCGGCAATCCCAGACCCATTTCCTAGTACAAGTGGATCGTTGCTGAGACAGTGACTGCAGAAGTAGCCTCCACACATGTTCTCCTCCCTGAACCCAAGCAACTCAGAGTCACAGCTCTGTGCACTTGCCACTGTGCAGAGGACCACAATCCTCTCTGGAATACAGTGTCAAAGTTGCCCCTTCGACTTGTAAGACCCCATACTATGTGGTGGCTCATTTGTCAAGTGAAGTCCCCACCCCAGGCAGTCATTGGATGAGGGCCTAAGCAGGGGTGCAGCACCTTGGAAGATGCAACTCTCTGCAGGTGGGTCAAAAACTTTTCATTCAAGGGAGAGAGAGACAGCACATTCCTGTGTTTATCACATTGTTATTATTCTCCCATACCTCAGACTTCTACCCATTGTTTTTGTGTGTGGGGTGGGGTGTCATGGAGCTTGAACTCAGCTTGGGCACTGTCCCTGAGCTCTTCAGCTCTAGGTTACCACCCTACCCTTTAGTCAAGCCCCACTTTCTGTTTTCTAGAGGTAAATTAGAGATGAGAGTCTCAGGTCCTTTTGTGCCTGGGCTGGCTTTGAACCTTGATCCTCAGATCTCAGCCACCTGAGTAGCTAGGATTGCAGGTGTGAGCCACCAGGCCTGGCCTTCTGCCCATTTCTTTCCAAGAGAAACTTTATGCAGCGTGAATATAGACATCACTTGTACCCCAGATTCTTCACTCCTGCCAGTAACTCACCTCATCATCTCCTCACTTTCTACCTCATCTCTCTACTGCCTTGTGCATATCTGTCCCTTGCTGGATAAACTCATTCTGCATTTAATTTTGTTTTCTTACTATGCTTCGCTGTTCACAGTAGTCTGCTCTTTGCACAAAGACTTAGGCTCCAAAGAATAAATGCACATTGAACGTATCCACTTTTTCATCTTTTGAGTATGCTTTCATTGTGAAACCAGAGGACATGGAGTGAAAGATAATTGGCTTTCAACTCTATTCAGGCTATGCCGTACTTTGCTCCCACAGAGTTGCTGCTTTTTTTGCTTCTTATGAATCAAACTCAATCTAATTTAGTGGACAAAGCATGCTCCCTCCATGCTTTCTTTTTTTTTTTTTTTTTTGCCAGTCCTGGGCTTGAGCTCAGGGCCTGAGCACTGTCCTTGGACTTTCTCAAGGCTAGAGCTCTACCACTTGAGCCTCAGCACCACTTCTGGCTTTTTGCTATGTATGTGGGGTACCGAGGAATCGAACCCGGGTCTTTGTGCATGCTAGGCAAGCACTTTAACCACTAGGCCAAACTCCCGGCCCCCTCCATGCTTTCTTAAAAGCAAAGTCATCATCCCCAAATGCCAAGAGAAACAAGGCCAGCCAGGGCTAGAACACATCTCTGCTTCCCCAATCCCTTCTTCCTGATGGTGTGCTAAGAGACCTTCTGGGCTCAGCACGCTCATGGCATCCTCAGCAATAATATACTCCATGGAGCAAAACAGCTAGGTCCTGATTTTACCTAGAGGCACCTAAGTGCACTTTTAACCTTAAAGTCCAGTAGTGAATCTTTTCACTGCTCTGCTCTTCAGCTTTATCCTTTGGTACTCTTCCACACAAGGCAATAAATCCTCTGGCATTTATTCAATTCAACTGAATGCTTTCCACAGCAAAACATCAGTTTTTAGTTGTAACCTTTAAGTATTGTCTAGTATAAAATTATAAATTTTTCCCACCACAGTTTTCTTTTCCATTATAATTAGATTCTGGGATGAAGGCTTAGTCACTCCTTACCAGGACACTAGAGAAGGACTTCACTTTGATTTTTTTTTTTCATCTTTAGACAAACTATTTTGTAACCTCTGGTTCCTGGGAATTTTCCCTGTTGTTTGTTAATAAGGCTTCCAAAGTACAAATGAATAGGAAATGCTTTGATGACTCCAGAACAAAGTGACATGCAAATGGATTCTTCAAGGGATGTTTAGGGGAAGAGTGAGGGTACAGTGAGAGGCGAAAAGTTAAATGAGATAGAAGATGGGTATTTGTGACCCAAATTACCTCCTTCCATATTCTCTGCAAGAACAGGAATCTGGTTGATCATCTCATTCCATCTCACACCTGTAATCCTAGCTACTCAGGAGGGTGGGATCTGAGGATCACTATTAGAGGTGAGCCTTAGGTAGATAAATCTGAGACTTTTCTATCCAATTACCTAGTAAGACACCAAAAGTGGAGAAATGGTTCAAGTGATAAAGCTCTAGCCTTGAGCCAAAAAAGCCAAGCAAGAGTACAGGTCCTGATTCAAGACCCAGTGCTGGTGTGTGCATACATGCACATGTACACTCAAAAACATACACACACAGATATGTCAACCCTTACTGTTCAAAGAACTACCTTTTTATGATTCTTTTCTGTCTATAGGGATTTGCATGACATCATCTGCACTCAACTTTCAGTCTCTTGCCATCTAAGGCACATTTGATCAGCATGGCCAAGCGGGGGTATAGATGAGGTGTGAGACAGCCATTCTATTCAGAACTGCTTTATAGGAACCTAAAGTAAGGCATGGTCCCTCAGCCAGCTGGCTTAGAAGGAATAATGGAGTTTTCTGTTTTAAATTCAATCATGGTAAGTTACCACATTAGGATCTTGAAATTTACAGAGAATCTCTGGAGGGTGGAAAAGACATTGCAAATGTAAAGTCTTTAAGATTACATATAGGTTCCAGCCCTTGAGAAATACCATGTGTATTAAGAACGTTGAAGGAAAATGTAACCCAATTTGGGGTTTGGATCGAAAGACCTTCAGATATCTTTTAGTTCAAATGCTTCATTTCTTAGGAGAATACATTGAGTGCTAAGTGATGTCTGACTGACTTAGAATAATGGAGCTAATTAGTGACAGAGCTGGAACTAGAAGTTGAATCTTCATGTTTTCAGTTCAGTGAACTTTTTATTGCATAAATTGCCTTCAGGGTCTATAATGATTTCACATGTGAGTCAATTTATCCTAAGATAAGTGTTCCATCTACGTTCATTTTTGTGAAAAAGACATACAAAAATTATCAAGAATAATATATTGAAATTCAAGAATCTGGTACCCAGCTTAATAAAATTTTAGGGCTAGAATAAAAGCCCTTAATCTCTTTTAATCTCACTCTACTATATCCCTCTTAAAAGCACTTTTGCTATTTATCACAACCATGAATATTTTAAACTTTGCTATAGGGCCCAAATATCATATATAGTATTACTTTGTGTGATCTAAAACTTTATGAATATATAAAACACTGTATGTTATTCTGCATTTTACTTTTTCTACTCAACCTGTTCTTGAGAATTATGGATAATAATACATATATTCTAATTTCATTTTTGTTGCTATGTATAGGAACATGCAGTCAGTTATATTAGAATACAAATCTTTGCCACAGTAAAGGTGATCATACTCCTGTTAGAAACAACAAGTCACAAATATTTGCTACTTACATTATAAAAACTAATATCCTCAGTGTGTAGAGTTTTTGTTTATCTGAAACAGGGAAGGGAAGTGGAAAAACAAGATGATTGGGAGCAGGTAAGGGGAAGGAAAGTGGGAGAAAAACAGGAGAAGGGGTATCAATGTTCAAGAAGTAATGTACCTACTACCTGATGAATGTAACTACAACCCCTCTATATGTTACCCCGACATTTAAAATACAAATTTAAAAGAGATAAAAATCCTATGAAAATATTGGGCAAAGGATGCAAATGATCACTTCAGGGAAAAATAAACCCCAATAATAGTTAACTATATTAAAATTGATAAATGTGATTCAGATAAGGAATAGTAATAAAAATTACAAATACAATTCTTAGACTGCTAAAAACTCAAATATACTTTTGGAATAGTCCTCTGTTTTTGAAAGAATATAGTAGCATATATTGCTGTTGGGAGTGGTAAATAGCTTAACACTATGGGAAGAGGATTCTGGCAATATCTAACAAATATCAAACCTGAATTTACCCTCGAGCTTTGTAATCTCAGTCTTCCACTCTATCAAAAAGATATGAAAGACCAATGGAATGGAACACCCAGAAATAAATCCACACAGCTATCATCATCTTATTTTTTGAAAGATTTTATTAACACTGATTTTTACATCACATTTCAAATGTCATGTTTAACAAACAAGTATTCAAGAAGGGAATCTCTATATACAATCACTGGCACATAGATTTTAGAACATAATTAAAATTAAGCTGAGGGTTTGTATGTCATGATACATGGCTATAGAATATATATCCCATCATAGATTTTTATGTCTATGTAGTTATGTTTGTATCGCCAAGACCATGTCCATAACCTTGGGTACCCAAGTATTGAGTCATTGCTCTTGTACTGTTTGGATCTAATAGCCACATATCAAGGAGACCATGTACCTTTTGTTCCTTTGGTCTTAACTCACTCAACATGATTTGCTCTGGTTTCATCCACTTCCCAGCAAATATCATTAGTTTATCTTGTCTGTTGGCTATGTAGAATTCCATGTATATATGTACCACATTTTTTTGTATTCATTCATCTGCAGTAGAGCATCTGGATTGTTTCCATCGCCTGGCTATTTCGAATAGTGCAGAGGTGAACATAGCTGAGCAGGTGTCCTTATCACATCCTGGGTTATGTTGTTCAGGATAGATGCCCAGGAGTGGTATGGTGGGATCATAGGGAAGGTCTATTTTCATTTTTTTTTTTTTAAAGAAACCTCCAAACTGCCATCCAGAGTGGCTGTACTACTTTACATTCCTACCCACAGTGCAGTAGGGTTCCTCTTTCTCCACAACCCCCGCAGCCTTTGTCCTTGTCTGAGTTCAGAATATTGGCCATTCTAATTGGGGTAAGGATTGCTTTTATTTGCATTTCCTTTATGACCACGGATGATAATTTTTTTGCCGTTTTAACCTCTTCTTTTGATAAGTCTCTCTTTAGTTACCTTGCCCATTTAGTGATTGGTTTGTTGGGTTTGTGGGGGGATTAGTTTCTTGAGTTCCCTATAGATATTGAATATTAAGTATTATTGGTAAATACCTTTACTCAGTTGGTTGGCTGTCTTTGTACTTTCATAGCTATGCCTTTGTCTGTTCAGAAACTTTTTATTTTTAGGTAGTCCCATTTCTTGAGTCTCTCTCTAATCTGTTGTGACCTGGGGACTCTGTTCAAGAAGTTTTTGCCTGGGCATTATTATTTTTTTAACAAAGAAATCCCAAATACACATTAGAGAAAACACTACCAAATAGTGCTGGGAAAATTGGATAACAATATGTAGAAGACAGAAATCAGATCAATACCTATCCTGCACTCAAAGTGGATCTAGAATCTTCTTTTTCTCTCTCTTTTTTTTTTTTTACTTTTTATTGTCGGGCTAATGTATAGAGGGGTTACAATTACATTCGCCAGATAGTAAGTGTATTACTTCTCACATTTTGATACCCTTCTCATGTTTTTGTCCCCATTTCCCTCCCAATCAGGATCTAGAATCTTAAAGTAAAACTTGAACCTTTGAAATGACTCCACAAAAGAACAAGGAAAACCCAGGGACACATTCTAGTTTTCTGGGTAGGCTAGCAGAGGATTTTTCTCTTGAAATGACGGAGTGATTATGATGGGAAAGTCTGCTCCCTGTGGGAGAGGTAGCAGTTAGTGAGATGGATAACTCTTTGCCCAAGTTGGTCTCAAACTAAAATTCTCCTGATCTCTACCTTCCAAGTATCTGGGATTATAAACATGAGCCACCATACCTGGTCCCATTTTTATTCATTAGCCAATGGAAGCTAAACCCTGGCTCTTTCAGTACACAATGAGGATATCATAGTTGCTATTTCATTTAGTTTTGTTTGTTTTTTTTTTTTTGCCAGTCCTGGGGCCTGAACTCAGGGCCTGAGCACTGTCCTTGGGCTTTCTCAACACTAGAGCTCTACCACATGAGACACAGAACCATTTCTGGCTTTTTTTTTAATGTATGTGGTACCGAGGAATCGAACCCAGGTCTTTGTGCATGCTAGGCAAGCACTCTCCCATTAGATCAAACTAGCAGCCTCTTTCTGTAATTCCTGAAACTCCTTATCTATTAGTAGTGACCGTCAGCTTGGTCCTAGTGGGACATCTACTTCCCGAGATCACTAAGGACATATTTTATGCATGAGATCATTCCAAGAGCTGGGTAATTCTGATTTAGCTTTGGTCACACGGGTAATCTGCTTCAACACAAGGAGAGAGGAAAATGACTCCTCTAGTGAGTTGCAGGCCATGGGGGCTGTAGAGAGAAATCAGATGGAGCCTTGCCTGCATCTAAGTCTCTCAGTGAAGATAGGGGAGATCAAGCAGGAGTCTCAGTGACAACCACAACACCACAGAAAGTGCCAAGCACTTCAAGTTACATGTGCAATACCACCGAGTGGCAAGAAGCCACAAGCTATCCCCACTTCAAACACAGATCATTTGCCAATGAGGAAAATGAGGAGGCGCTCAGTCCAACTATTAGAGTTGTTTCCAATGTTATTGAATTCATTTGCTTCCTTTAAGGTCAGGCTTCCATTCTTCAAATCCTTCCATTTTGAATAAGCAAGGTTGCATTTTCATTTTCCCCTGGGACCTGCAAATTTTGCAGCAGGTACTTGCTGGGACCCACAGGGTTAGGAAAATAGGTTACAGAGAGAAAGCGACTCAGGATCTTCATAAGAAGATAATTGTTCTCACAGTCTTGGCTCCTCCTGGACCACCCGTTGTTCTTGTTACTGTCAATTACCTACCTCACCTTTTACTACACATATTTTGCAGGCTTTGTTTAATTATGGCTTTTGTTTGCTGACAAATTTTCAAGGGCCCAATGCCATGACCTATTGTCTCATGGCTGTTTTGCTGCCTGCTTCTACTAACTGGGCAGTGATTCCTTTAACTCCCATTAAAACTACCCAATAGAGAAATGATGGGTCCAATGTAGGCAGCTCCCTGGTGGCTAAATGTGCCAAATGCTACCTTCAGAAATGGATGGCCCTGTGCTTCATCCATGGCTCAGTTAGTGGCAGGGAGGGAAGGGAGTCACAGGTTAGAGAGCTATAAGGAAGTGGCCATGGGGCTATTTTTCTCAGAAATAAGAGTTACATGTGGGGTCTTCTTTTAGCAGAAGTGATTGTGGATGTGGCATCAAGTCATGGCCCCTCTGGCCAAGGGACATCTCATTTTAGATTGTGGTCCATGACAACAATGAGTAAAAAAGAACCATTTAAGACCAGAGTTTTTACACGTTGGTAATCACAACAAAAAGAAAAGACTTTGCGCTGTGCTTTGGTCAATGGGGCAGGAGACTGGAGAGTGAAAGGATGAGGGAGGTGAGGTTAAGGATAGGGAGAAGGATGGAGGGACGAAGCGAGGGAGGGAAAGATGAAAGGGAACCTTCAGGTAGAACATGACAAATCCAAGCTGATAGGGAGAGCATGTAGAAGCTATCAAAGACGGCAGCCCCTGTGATGTAAAAATCCATGTTAATAAATTCTTTAATAAAAAAAAGATGGCAGCCCCTGACCCTCCTCTGCTTTGCTGATGCTGGTACGAGGGCTTTTCTCCTAAGGTATCTGGAAGTAGGAAAGCTAAAGGAATGGGCAGATCAAATCACAGCCTGCAGATACTTCTGTGGTTGGAAGGGTCTCCATTCAGCAAAGCCACGATACAGCATCTTTCACTTTACCTCTCTAACCTGAGCCTAAGTAAGGCTTGCTTTCTTACACAAGGTAGTTGTGAGGAAAGAAGAAGGACTGAACCTTCATGATAATGGTTCACAATGAAGTGACAAAGTGAGAAAAAGGGGTTATCAGTAGAAATTATTTCAAATTATATTTCATGGACCCCAGTCTTTTTAAATAGTACATATTAAAATATACATTTACAAAAAAAACCATTAGAACTGACAATCTCCTGACAAATGGGAAGTTTCTAATAGATTTGCTAGCATTATAAATAACCCAGGATTGTCATTACAAAGATGAATGTTTGCCCACTGTGGTATGTCTTCTGTTCATCTGTGGTGCATTCTGGGCACACAACAGGCACTCAGCCAACACTCTTTAGGCTGAGATAGCCTCAGATTGCTGTATTTAGAGTTTCTGAATCTTAATGATATGCATTCTTGTTATTAGCTTTCATTGTTGACTTTCCCAAGTCTCCAGCATGATAGGGAAGAAGTATGGTGTAGCTTAAAAACAAGCAAGGAATTCTAGGATATCGACAGTGTGGGAGCTGGAACCCAGAGAAGTTGTTGACATGCATGCTGGCCCATCTGCCTACACTGTCTTGTGCCTGCATTGGATAGAACTAGAGATGTTAAATTCCTTTCTGGCTTTGGTTTTCTTCATGCCTGTAACAGACTGTGGTGTACCTAGTACAAAGTCAGCAGGTCTCACTGAGGAGAGGCAGGGACACCCTGTTCTATAAACATCTGTCACGAGCAAAACCAAAACAACCACGTCATTGGTGGCCAAATAGTAGTGCTTAAAAATTGCTTCCAACTTTTAGTTTAGAATCACTTACTGAACTGTTTTTTTTAAGTCCCACAGCTTTAAAACCATTTTAGAAAAAAAATGTGAATGTTTTATAGAAAACACAAATATGAATGAAGAAGAGATTAAGTAATCCACAACTATCACTCAATGGGCTAGCATGCTTGGGTCGGAGATATATATATGTCATCTTTCCTTACAGTTTAGAGTCATGTACTTTATACTATTTTGCAAGTATTTTATCTTACTGATATTTTGTGTGAAGCATAACAAGAGAGTGAATATGATTTTATATCCTTCTTATTAAACCATATTATGTTCTCCCACAGGAATGTTAAAAAGTTATTATGCCAATCTGAAATTTTAGTTGTAATGTTATGGCTTTCTTGAGTCTTACATATTGGCCTGGTACTTTTAAAATTGCCCAGTATCTATGTGGTTCAGCCATGGGACAATATTTCCCTCTCCTTAGAAATTCAATGGCTGAATAATATTTAATTGTGAGGGAAAGTGAGGGTGGGATTTCTTTTTGTACTGGGACTTGAACTTAAGGCTTTATGCATTTAGTTACTTATGTATCCATTGGTGGACATTTATATTGTTTCTATGCCTTGGGGGTTGTTATGCCCATGCTGAAATAAACATATGGGTGTAATATCTCTTCTGCATACAGAAATGATTACCCCCAATTTTTTGCCAGTCCTGGCTTGAACTCAGGGCCTGAGCACTCTCCTTGGGCTTTCTCAAGGTTAGAGCTCTACCACTTGAGCCACAGCATCATTTCTGGCTTTTTTTCTATGTATGTGGTAACGAGGAATCGAACCCGGGGTTTCATGCATTGTTCAAGCACTCTACCACTAGGCCAAATTCCCAGCCCAAGATTTTTTAGTTGGACTTGCTATTTGTTTTGTTTTGTTTTTTTTTCTTGGTGGTGGGGCTTGAACTCTGGGCCTTGGCACTCTCCCTGAGCTCTTCAGCTCAAGGCTACTGCCCTACCCCTTGAGCCACAGTACCACTTCTGGTTTTCTGGTAGTTAGAGATAACAGTCCTCACAGACGTTCGTACCAGGGCTGGCTTTGAACCGTGATCCTCAGATCTCAGCCCCTTGAGTGGCTAGGATTACAGGAGTGAGCCACCGAGCCCAGCATAGACAGTGGATCTTAATTAGACAACAAGACTCATGGCTCACAGGGCAAACATAAGTGATAAAGGAGATGTTTATCATCATTTCTATTTAGTTTCATCTTCATGCTAGTTTGAGAGATGTTCTTATTTCCTTTCTTACTTGATTCATTGTGTCTTATCCTGGGAGGAAGGAAGGAGGTATGAAGGACTAACATTCAGCCACTGACAGTTCTACATTTGTTATCTTCACTTCTTCAAGAATATATGTCCTGAAAGTCATATCAGAATATCCACTCGAAATATATAGAGTTAAACGAATTGCAATGGTTTGCTTTATTGCATGCAGTTTATTTTTTTTCAGCCATGAAAACATATTTGGCAGTGTTGATATTCTGTTACCATGACAGTTTAATGTTAAAGAGAACCCAATGTGAAGAAAAGGGAACACAATAATGTAGTGAGAATTGACCCATTAGCTTTGTAGCTCATTTTATTATAGCAGGTTGTGCTGACACATTTTGACAACTCAGAACAATTATTTACCCAGTAGCCATCGCACTTCAATAAACCAGGCTTTTGTAAAACTGCTTGTATTAGCCATATTCGAATTGCAAATTCCTCTGGAGCTCTGGGATAGTTTGAAATAGGAGTTGGAGAGAAAAAGTGAAAGCTGCATTTAGCTGGGAGGTCACAGGTGGAATAGCTGATATTCAGTATACAATGGGATCTAATTTTTCATTCAAAAAAAACAGACAAAAATCCTTGCAAAGTAAATGTAATGTTTGTAGTGTGTGGCTAAGCAAACTGCTCACCTTGTAAAGATTGCACCACCTCCAAATACAGCTGCTTGGGGACCAAGACTTCAACACATGGGCCCTTAGAAACCATCTAGTATCCACTAGCATCCGTCTAGCATGTACTCATCCCAAAGCCCAGCATCTCCACCCTGGCCTTTCCTCTTGGATAAATTCTTCATCTAGATCTCAGATCATCCTTTTTCCCTACATGACTGATTTCTCCAGGATTGGAGACTTATGGGGAGCTCCTTGGATATTATTTAGAGAGCCCCTAACTTACCTATTTCATCAGAAATTCTCCACATGTTTGAATACTCTGCCCCTTGTGTGAATCTACAACTTGCACTTTATTCCCCATCAAGTGCTCTTCTCCCTTGAACAACTCTGTTATGGTTTGAATGTCTCCTCCCAAATTCAGATTAAAATATAATCCCCATGGCACTACCAGCATCATGCCATTGTGCTCATGGTATGAAGAGGAGTAGTTTTTAAGGGGGGGGGCGGCTGTGGATTAGTGCTGCTGTGGAAGGAATGTGCTAGTTCCCATAGTTCCCTGATGAAAAGATGTGATGGGCTCTCATGCTTTCCATCTCCCATCATCACTTGCCCTTCTATTCTGCCATGGATGAGGCCGCACAGAATCCTTCACTAGAAAGTAGCTTGCATCTTGACATTGGGCTACTCTGCTGGGAGGAAGAGAAAAACTAGCCCTTTTCTTTGTAAATTGCCAGTTCTATGGTATTTTGTTATAGTAGAAGAAAAGAGGCTAAAACAACCTGGAAGACTGGGGAGTGAATTATCCCTTAAGGCAGCCTCTTACAGCATTAGAAAGTTTTGTACAAATGTTCTTACTTCCTAAACTTTCTGACTACTAATTTTATTTCTTTTTTTTTTTTTTTGCTCGTGGGGGAAGCCTTCAAATATGTGAAGATGAGCTCTTTTTAAGTCTTTGTACCAAGTGACTGCTGACTCCTTCCACCATTTTTCCATATGACAAAACTATTCCATAAGACAAAGCTATTTTCTTCCTCTGAATATAACCTAACTCTAGAATACAATGTCAGGGATAATAGAAATAGCTTCTCACCCATGGCAAGTTGTTCATCAAAAGGTGGAGCAAAATTGTCTTTACTGAGTTCTCAGTAAAGAAAAGAGGCTTATTTACTCCTAGTTCTGGCCAGGACCCCTCGGCTCTATGGCATTATGATGTAACAGTGGGACCAGGTGTGAGGAAGGGACATCAGTCACAAGGCAAGAAGCTAGAGTGGGGAGGGGTTGTAGTTGCCATCTCCCACGGGCTCCACCTCTTCACAACCCCAGTACCTCTTAATATTGCTACACTGAGGATCAAACTTTTAGCAAATGAAACCTGAGGAGACAAACTCAAGCCATGGTACCCTTTTCTTAGTTGTGAAATTATAATAATAAACATAATCGCTACTACTAATTGAATGTCAGGCATCGCACTGAAAGGCAAAAATAGGGAAGCCAAACCATGCTAAGGGCCCTCTTCCCTTTTATGTTGTAGAAGTAACTTGTGCTGGCAGTGAGTCACCTCTCATCGAAGCTCAGAGATGTCAGTTCAGAACAATATGTAATGAACAGGCACTGGGGTCTGGCTCCAGCTGGCCTCTCAGAGAGGTGTGAATCTTTTCATCTCTTTTCCCAAAATGTATTACGGAGCCATTCTCCAAGAATGAGTAGTAGTATCCACTTCTGTAAACCAGAGGTCGTTTTCGTTCATTCATAATTTTGGGACCCTGACTAGTGACCAGGAGTGATGGCTGCTATCCCTCTCTTGGAACCCTTTTTTTTCCCCTGGGCCTGGACACTGTCCCTGAGCTCTTCAGCTCTAGGCTACCACCCTACCCTTGAGCCAAGCCCCACGTCCCATTTTCTAGAGGTTAATTGGAGATAAGAGTCTCAGGTCCTTTTGTGCCTTCTGAACCTTGATCCTCAGATGTCAGCCTCCGGAGTGGCTAGGCTTATAGGTGTGAGCCACTGTGCCTGGCATTGGCTCTTCTGACTATAGCCTCCGCCGCAATGCATTATTTGTGCATTCTGATTTCTAAAGCTTCCTGCAGCTACTTCTTCTGACTTACTTAGCTCAACATAGAAGTGTTCCTAGGATTTGTTCCAAAAACTCTCTCTTCCTCTCCTTACTCATCAAATAAATCTGTTCCCACTTGAAGCTTCAGAATAATCTAGATATCAAGGCCCCTAATATGTATCTTCCATTTAAACTACAGGGTTTGAGTAAGATACAGAGTGAGTTCTGGATGTGTTTGTTCCAATTGCCTAATATCTCAAATTCAGCACAGCAAGCACACATCCAGGATCTTCATCTCAGTGTCTGTCTGGCTTTTTGCAATTCCCTTTTTAGGTTACAAGCAGTGATGTTGGAAATCTTCTGTGACCCCCACTCCCAATTTCAATCAGCAGCCTCCAGGACATTACCGGAGTCTGTTTACGTCTTGCCATTTCTACCTTCCTACCTCATTCCAAGTGGACTTCAAATCATATTTATTCCACTGTAAAAACTTCCAGACCGTTTATGGCCATCCATTTTGGCCACCCTGTCAAAAATCTATCCAAACTGCTACTATAAACACACACACACACACACACACACACACACACACACACACACACACACACCCCTCCATTCTTATGTCAAATGCCAATCAATCATTACACAATCATTGACTCCTCCAGGCTTTCCTGCCTCCTGGCCCTTCCACCTCAGTGCTCTCTTCACACTGCCCTAATTCTTAGCTACGGAAGTACCTCCTTTGTTTCAGACCCTTGCATACACAATCCCTTTACAACACCCTCTGTCCAAAGCACACCTCTAGGACATCAATGATGCATCACAGACAGTTCATGTCATCTCTTCCTGAAGTTTTACCCCATTGATATTTGTCCTTTACTCTTAGCTGTGGAGTGTTTGTCTACCCAGAGGGCAAGCATCTGGAAAAAAGGGAAAAACCGTAGGCTTTTAGATCATCTAAGTAGGCTTTCCTCTTATGGTGGGGACAGATAAAGGAGGCTTGAATGTGTTAGAGATTAGTGGTCATTTTCCCACAGATCCCTTACATTCCTCAGGAACATTAGATGCCTTTTTAGTTACTTGTCTGTTTTCTTCTGAACCCAGGAGAGAAGCTGCAACAAAATCATAGGTATGAGAATCAAGGGGCCAGGGGCCGGGAGTTTGGCCTAGTGGTTAAAGTGCTTGCCTAGCATGCGTGAAGACCCAGGTTTGATTCCTTGGTACCACATACATACAAAAAAGCCAGAAGTGGTGCTGAGGCTCAAGTGGTAGAGCTCTAGCCTTGAGAAAGTCCAAGGACAGTGCTCAGGCCCTGAGCTCAAGCCCAGGACTGGCAAAAAAAAAAAAAAAAAAAAAGAAAAAAAAAAAAGAGAATCAAGGGGCCATAATGGGAATGGAGATACACAGAGAGAGTGAGAGTACTCAACTCAGAGATAAACAGTAACATATCTAGGATTTTACATGTATATGTGTTTGTGAACACACGCAGGCATGTATGTAATTATCATACTATGTGGACAACTTATGTGAAATCTTCTCTTTCTTTCTTTTTTTAACTTAGTAGAGCTTTCTATTTTTGTTTTAATTTAAATTTTATTGTAAAGGATGTGGCTATGTGGATGGCTCCTAAAAAGGATAAAAAGTAAAAACAATGGTTTTTCAGAGAACGCCTAAACGAAGGTACCCTTGTCAGCATCTTGATTTTACCATAGTAGAACTGGCTTGGAGCTGCTGACCTTTAGGAATGCTAAGCTAATTTATGCTACGTTACGTCATTAGACTCTTGGTAATTTTTCAGTAACAAGAAACTATAAGGAACTGTGCTAGTCAGTTTCACACTGCTGTAATGAAATACCTGACACAATTAAATCATGAAGAGAAACTTTTATTTAGCTCAAGCATGGTTTGGGGCTCCTCTCTAATATTGGGTAACGCTATTATTTGAGGCCTCTAATGAGGGCTCTGGAAAACAATGGCAGAAACCACATGCCACAGCAAAAAGGCTCACATCGTGAACTAGGGAGTCAACAGAGGCTGATGGACCCTTACCAACTCCAAGACCGTATCCTGAAAAGCCTAAGAACCTTTGAATTGGCATTACCTTATAAAGGTTTTAGACCCTTCCAAAATTACTAACCTGGAGATCCCATCTCTCTGGGACGTGGATAAAAATGGATAGAATTGCAGCCAGTACTTTCATATGCAGGAAAAGGCCAAGATTTCTTTGAGCCACCAAACCGACGCTAACAATTACCTACCTCCAAATATACTGTTTCATGAAGAAATAAAAGCTAAAGCTCATTTCTTTATTCATGCTTCAGTCTCTGTGTCAATATTTTCTCCACTTTGTACTGAGCAACAAAAATACATGGTGGAAGGGCGGGTGTGGTCACTGGTAATTTCAGGTAGTCTGGAGGTATGGTTCACAGGATCACAGAGTGAGCTCTGCTTGGACAAAAGTAACAATCCATCTCAAAAAGTAACTGAAGTGAAGAGCTTTAGGTGGCTCAAAAGGTAGAGTGCTTGCCAAGTAAGCACAAAGCTCTGTGTTCAAGACTCCTATATCACTAAACAAACATATTCATAATATGTACTAGGAAAAAAGTATACAATATATCCTGAATAAAATTCCAATTATCATTGCTTTATTAGTTATTAAAAATGTTTCTAAGGTTACATTTCAAAATATTATTATCCTTACTATATTTTGCTTAGGCAATAAAAATATAACCAGGATTTTATATTTTTTCCAAATAAGAAAGAAAAAGGCAAAAAAAAGCGCTGAAGGATGAATAAGAGGTTTTCAATAATCAGTGTTTATCTGTGGATAGAAGGAAACACATACAGACAGATCAAGGGAGATTTTGTATTAAGGGTGAGTTGTAGCTGAGCCTCAGCTGTGTTCAGAGATGAATGAAAAAACCACATAATCATTTCAGTAGGATCTTAAGAATGAAAAAGTGCAAACACTAAAAAGACTCAGAAAACAAATGGCTAACATTAGATTAATAAATTACATGTCATTTAGTTGAAGTTATAGTAATGCCTTGTATCTGCTGCTTCAACTGCTTGCATTCAACCATGACAATATTAAATGTGAATTGGAAAATCCACTACATGCTATTGTAGTTTTATTGTAGTGTAATATAATCCTCTACTATACGACTTTGTGAAATGTTAGACATGAGTTATCCCTTTGTCCAATGTATTCATACTGTGTAAGATACCCACCCAATTGGTCACTCAGTCGCCCACTAGTCATTGGGTCAAGCATCAAGATATCACAGGGTGAGAAGGTAGAGACCATTGTTATCTAGGTTTCAGGTGTCTATGAGGATCTTAGAACACAATCTATGTATAAGAAGGGACTGCTATAAGGCATTTTTTCTAACTAATAACCAAGACTTTAAAATTCATCTCATCCAAGTCTCTCCTGTGTTATTTTATTTATTTATTTATTTATTTTTCCAGTCCTGGGCTTGAGCTCAGGGCCTGAGCACTGTCCTTGGACTTTCTCAAAGCTAGAGCTCTACCACTTGAGCCTCGGCACTATTTCCAGCTTTTTTCTATGTATGTGGTACCGAGGAATCGAACCCGGGTCTTTGTGCATGCGAGGCAAGCACTCTACTACTAGGCCAAACTCCCAGCCCCTCCTGTGTTATTTTTCTTCAAAGGACTTACATGGCACACTATATATTTTCATTTTTGTTATTTGTCTCCATCTATGAGAGGGAGTACCATGAGGAAGGGAAGCTGGACTTTTGTTCAGTGCTCTGTCTCCCCCTAGCACCCTGCCTGGTACACCATAGGTCTCAGTAAAGGAAAGTCCAATGAATTCATGAAGCACAGAAAAGAGTTGGATGAATTTCCTATAGAAGGCTATATAGAAAATATTTTAGACTTTGTAGGGCAAGAAGCAAAATATGGAATATTATTTAGATACTTAAGTGATACGATTAAAAACTGTGAAAACCATTCTCAACTCAAGGGCTGGTATGAAAACAGGAAGCAGGCCAGGTCTGTTCTGCTAGCCTTGATTTCCCAATTTCTAAACTAGAGTATTTAATAACACAACAACAAGAAACAAGAAAAACATCCCCCAACTATTCTTAATCTCACAAATCATTTCAGATAACTTTCAGAAACTCAGACAAGTGTGACAAATGTGGAAGCAACATGGTAGTGAGTGACTATGTCAATAGAGAACAACAGATATCATTTCTTCACATCTCAGTACTATGAGGTGATCACTGCTGCACTATCAGAGCCTGACAGTAGTTGTTACTAAAGGTCTACTTGATACACAGAGCACTGCCAAGAATTAGGGGGCACACTTAATTTAAAATCTTAGTATCATAATGTATTTACATATATAATATAACTGCAGTAAAACAGATTCTTCACTTTTATGAATAGACACAATCAGATAACAAGTTACTTCAGAAAGTGAGTCAATTCTGTTTGTAAACTTACATGGAAGAGGCACATTAGAGAGTCTTTTATCCTAATTCTAAGTAGCACAGTGTGAATGCTATTCTGTGTCATGTTTTCAGTATGGGACTGTCTTATCTATGACACTGTAGGACGTGTGTCTTCCTGTTTTGAGTTAAAGCTTAACATCCTACTAGATGCATCTGCCATGTCCTTATCTAGTTCTTCAGTGGTGGACACCACGCTGTTTCTAGTTCTCTGGAAGCAATTCTGAGCACATGATAATGGATATTCATTATCTCCTGTGGTCTGTGTAAGGTTCTGTCGGAATGTTTTTTCCAAAACAGGTGACCTTTTTAATGCCTTGCCAGCAGTAACCAAGGATACCCATTTCCCCACAAACTCGGTGACATTTTGATCTTTGCTCATATGAGTGTGATGTCGTGATTCTCCACATTCATCCCTACTATTTAGGTTTCCTCTTCTGAGACTGCTCCACTCTGTTAATCACTTTTCATTGCTCTGACAAAATACCCGAGTGAAACAATTTCAGGGAGGAAAGATATACTTTGGCTTGTGGTTTCAGAGGTGTCATAACATGGACATTGCTTGTCGGCTGTGATGAGGCAGAAATATAGCAGAATGGCATGCTCACCTCATGGTAGCCAGGAAAGACACATTTCGTGTGTGTGTGTGTGTGTATGTGTGTGAGTGAGTGTGTGTGTGTGTGTGTGTGTGTGTGTGTGTGTGTGTTATAGGACATGGCCCCATTCCCTGTGGGCCCATGTCATAGCATGTGGTTTCACCTTGCTTAATCACTAAATCAATTCATTGGTGAATTTCTAGTCCTCAGAACTCAGTCACCCCCAAATACTGCTGGAGTATCCAATCTTTAGTACATGAGCCTTTTGCTAGTTGCTTCATATCCAAACTATAACATCTACTTAAATCTATGTCCATTCTTTTTTCCGTGATAGATCCGTACTTTTCTCTCCCTCTTCCAGGGATTTCTTAGCTGATAGTCCCTTGGAAGTTTTGAGGTAGTAGGGGAACTTCACTGGGACAAGAAATGGATGAAGGCTGGGCCCTCATCCCACTAAAGGAAAGTTTCCCACTAAAAGGAAAGTAATTGTCCTCTCCTGTCAACAATGTATAGAATCTGCTGGTTCTTTTTTCCTTTCCTTATTCATTCTGTTGGGTTATTTTAAGCAAAGATGGACACATGTCAGGTTTGGAGGGGTGTCACAATGCCTCTGTAGTCAAAGTGGCCATGGATCCGTGTCTTACACAAGAAAAGAAATCTCTGAAGCCAGAAGGAAGAGATTTCTTTTGAAATATCACCATCATAACTGGTAGAAAATTACCAAAGTCCAAATCATTCCAACAATCTAGTGAAAGTCCTATTCTTTTCTCCATCAGTGGATAGGCTGGGTGTAAGTCAGTGAAATACCTTTCTCCTCTATCCTTTTCTCTTTCAACTAGCACTTTTGCTTATAAATTCTGTTTATTTTGCTTAAATTTTATTTCTATAACCACAGAGACGGAAGTGTCCTATTATCTAATATCAGGTTGTTATATTGCAAAGCGACTCCTCCCATACTGTGACTCACCAGGCTCCACTCTTGAAATTGATACTGTCTAGTTTTATGCTATTTAGGCTTTCAAAGATATGGTTCCTTATCCGTAACTCACAATTTCTTTTATTTTCTCCCCCCTGCCTTTTTAAAAAAAAATTCATTATTTTACTCTTTCAAACTTAGGTCCTTAATCCACTAAGATGACTTTTTTTTTGTATTTCATAAAATGTATCATATAAAATCACATAAAAATCAAATTAGGGGTCAGAAGTTTGGCCTAGTGGTTTGACCTTTGTGCTTGCCTGGCACACATGAAGACCCGGGTTTGGTTCTTCATTACCACATACATAGAAAAAGCCACAAGTGGTGCTGTGGTTCGAGTGGTAGAGCTCTAGCCTCTAGAAAGCCCAAGGACAAGAGCTTAGGCTCTGAGCTCAAGCCCAGAACTGGCAAAACAACAAAAATAAAGCAAATTAAAAAGAGACAAATCATGTACAAATCTTTTCTTCAGAATTGGAGATGTCTTTATGGTCCTATGTCTATCAGGCAAGTGGACACAAAATTTGTTTCTCAGTTTTTTATTTCATTATCTCAGTACATTTGTAAGTATTTTACTATATATATATGTATATATATATATATATATATATATTTTTTTTTTTTTTGTCAGTCATGAGGCTTGAACTCAGAGCCTGGGGACTTTACCTCAGTTTTTCTGCTCAAGGCTAGTTCTGGGTTTTGTTTCATGTAGGTGCCCACATGCACATGAACATTCACTTTCTAGTGGTTAACTGGTGATAAGAGACTCTCCTGCCTGGACTGCAGTCCTCAGATCTCAGCATTCTGAGAGGCTAGGGTTACAGGTATAAGCCACCAGTGCCCAGAAACATTACTTTTTAAAACTATAACTTTGTAAAACATTTCAATAGGAACATAAACCTCATTCTTAAGGGTTTCTAGGGGCATACTTGTTCTTTATAATTCTGGAAATTTATTCTTCCTTATATATTTTGGAAATAGTTTATCAGGTGCTCTACATTCTTTTTCATCTTCAACCTACTGTCATAATTTTATTTTTACTGAAATTTGGATTGGAATTGTCAAATTATAGATTAATTTGGGAATGAAATTGATAAATTAAAAATGCCATTTCCTATGGCGAATTCTGTCTTGATTTTATCCTCTGGATATAGTCTGAACAATCAGGATTTAGGTAAGAAAATAGAAGGCCTAATAAACATTTCAAGTAGAAAAAAGTTTAAGTTTAAGCCAGAGAATCAGAAGTTTACGCAATACTTAGAAAAAAGAAAGAGTGGATATCAATCAAAATCTTCATTGGCCTTGAGGACACTCAAAAAGGAGGGCATGTGAGAAACTGCAGGACTCTTGGAAAGATTTGGGAAGCCACTCATGTTAGTATTAGGTGCAGGAAGCAAATGAACAGTAATTCCCTGGAAACTGCCACAGGCTTACCAACTTTCCCCATTTCTGTCCACAACCATTCCCATAGACTGACTTTCCTATTATGTGTCTTTCCAAATGGCATGCATATTCCTCTCTTTGACCTCTTTCTAACCTAGAACTGCCTGGAAAGAGGTAAGGATAATTCCAAGTAGAGAATAACAATGTAAAAGAAAAAACTGAAAGTTAAATGTTGTTAAGAAGTTGAAATTTAAAACATGCAATATGTGATTCAAAGGAAACACATTTTAATTGATTCTATATGGCATATTATTTCACTTGGAAACATTACAAATATTTTAACATTGGAAAAGACTTACTTTCAAAATAGGATGCAGTTTCAAAAAGGAATCATATCTCTGTAAAGATCACATAGTCAATATGATATAGTATTCCCTTAGTGCTCAACCGAGGCCATGCATCCACTGAACTGTGTCTAGTTAAACTCTATAATTTAAGAGAAGCATGAAGAATTTGATGACTGCTCTGAAAGTGGCAATAAAAATGATTCAGTGGAGTTTACTGAGGCTAGGCTGGGAAGGGGGATGGTAGAAGAGGAGGAATGGCAGAGGAGATGACTCTGATCAAGATGTATGCCATACATAAAGTGGCATGCTACAATGAAACCCCTCTGTACAACTAATTGATAATAATTAAAAATAATTTATTGAGGGTGGTAACACACATTCCACATGTGTCTGAATGTGTGTGAATGATAATTCTTAATGCTTCTAACCCCTCTCATTATAATCCTTGTCAGTAAAATTGCTCATCATAGAAATTAAAATAATAAAATTACAGAGAGAGGTTCCAACACTTCTTTAAGCGTTCCCAGTGGGCCCTCTTACAGATATACGTCTCACACACTTCTTTACAGGGAGACATGGATTTGTGTGAGCTCTCACATTTTCTTGCACTCTCCATCAGGCTAGCCAAAATAGAAACTACACTGAAGTTGCTCACTACATGCAGCACTGGGCTTTGATCAAGACCTAAATCAAAGGTAAAACTGTCCAAGACATAGAGTTAGGTTCATATCCCACAGCCAGGATGGATAGATGGGTGTGAGCTTGCAAGAAGATCCCTACCCAAGGACAAGGAAGAAGGAAGTGTTTGGGAAAGGAACATGAAGCCAGCCAGAGATGAGCCAAGAATGGAATGAAAAATGATGCCTCAAAGAACATCAAGCTAAAACTGGGACAGAAAAACAGCCATCAAACATAGCTGTCAGAACAAAAGTTACTAGAGTTGGAGTGTGGAGTTGGGAAAAAGGAAGGAAAGAAAATAGGAAAACAGGAGAAGGATACAATATGCCAGGTAACCAAGTCAGATACATTAACAATATGAGATCAACCAAAGGGCAACAAAAGAGAAGAGGAATAACATAGTGCATTAAGAACAACAATCACACAAGATAAAGCTCTTGTTTCCATATCCTAGAGCTCCTTTCATTTAGTCTCATCCTATATGACCTTATGTATCTAGGATTTGAACTATTGTAGTCCTCTGCTAGGAGAGTCCTAGATGTGTACTAATTATTACAAATGAGGAAAATCATTGAGCCTATGTTCCTTTGGGTCTGGCTTACTTCACTTAATATGATTTTTTCCTTACAAATGAGGCAATATCATTCTTTCTGATGGCAGCATAGAATTCCACTGTGTATAAGTACCATATCTTCTTGATCCAATCATCTACTGAGGGGCATCTAGGTTGATTCCATATCTTCACTATGGTAACTAATGCTGCAATGAACATTGTTGTGCTAGTGGCTTTAGTATGTCCTTGTTTCTGGATGTTTGGATAAATGCCAAAGAGTGGAATTGCTGGGTCATAGGGGAGCTCTATGTTTAGTCCTTTGAGGAATCACCATATTGCTTTCCATAGTGGTTGAATGAGTTTACACTCCTACCAACAGTGTAGTAGTGATCCCTCCTGGCTGCATCCCCACCAGCATCTGTTCTTATTAGATTTCTTTTCTTTTTTTTGTTATTAGATTTCTTGATCATAGCCATTCTAACTAGAGTGAGGTAGAATCTCAAAGTTGTTTTGATTTGCATTTTTTTATGGCCAGAGATGTTGAGCATTTCTTCATGTGTCTACAATCCATTCTTTTTTTTTTATTTTTTTTATTTTGCCAGTCCTGGGCTTGAGCTCAGGGCCTGAGCACTGTCCTTGGACTTTCTCAAGGCTAGAACTCTACCACTTGAGCCTCAGCACCACTTCTGGCTTTTTTCTATGTATGTGCTACCGAGGAATCGAACCCGGGTCTTCATGCATGCTAGGCAAGCGCTTTAACCACTAGGCCAAACTCCTGGCCCCTACAATCCATTCTTATTTCCTCTTCAGAGAAGTCTCTCTTTAAGTCTTTGGCCCATCTTTTAACGGGATGGTTGTTTCTTTGAAGATTTGTTTTGGAGAGATTCAATTTTTTTTTAGCTCCAGATATATTTTAAATATGAGGCCCTTGTCTGTTGTATGGTTGGTGAAGATCTTCTCCCACTCTGTGGGCTTCCTATTTAACTTGCTAGCTATGTCCTTTGCCATATAGAAGATCTGCAGTTTAATGCAGTCACATTTATCCAAACTTTCTTCTATTTGTTGTGTTTCTGGCTCTTTATTAAGAAAGTTTCAACCTGTGCCAAGAAGACCTAGTGTATCTCCTATTCCTTCTTACAAAGTTTTCAGGGTATCTGCTTTTATCCATTTGGAATTAATCTTAGTGCAGGGTGACATAGAAGGATCCAACTTAAGTTTTCTGCAGGTGCTTAATCAATTCTGCCAGCACCACTTGTTGAAGAGGCTGGCTTTCTTTCATCCTATTTTTTTTTTTGGCTCCCTTATCAAAGATTAGGTGGCCATGGGTCTGTGGGTTGATTTCTGGGTCTTCAGTTCTATTCAATTGGTCCTCAGGCCTGTTCTTGTGCCAGTACCAAGCTGTTTTGGTTACTATAACTCTGTAATAGAGTCTAAAATTTGGTATTGTATTCCTTCTTTCTGCTAAGGATTGTTTTTGCTATACAGGGTCTTTTATTATTCCATATGAAATTTTGGATTGCTTTTTTTAATTTGCTTAAAGAATAACATTGGGCTGCGCACAGTGGCTCCCTCCTGTAATCTTAGCTACTCAGGAGACTGATGTCTGAGGATCAAGGTTCAAGCCAGCTTGGGCACAAAAGGACCTGAGCCTCTTATCTCCAATTAACCTCTAGAAAACAGGAAATGGGGCTTGGCTCAAGGGTAGGGTGGTAGCCTTGAGCTGAGGAGCTCAGGGACAGTACTCAGCCCGAGTTCAAGCCCCATGACCCACAAAAAAAATGACATTGGGTATTGCCAGGCATTGTATTGAATTTGTAGATATGGGCTTATGATTTCTGAGTTTGAAGAATTCTCTTGGTTTCCAACTTGGGGAAGTATGCTGAGGTCTGGCAGACTTTCTGAAATGTTAAAGTTCAAAATGCAAGGATTAATAGTAGAATTGCTGGCAGAAAATAAGCATTCATGGAAGATTTAACAACTGATATCCAAGATGAACAGCACTCTACAGAGGGAACTATACCCAGGACTGGGTAGTGAAAGTGAGCTAGTGTACTGCTTTAGGACCACATGCTCCTTGGCTCTAGAGAGACAGCACTGAGCCAGAGACAAAGTCCTACCCTCATGAGGCATACATTCTAGTGGAATGTAAGCAAATAAGCAGGTAATACATGCCATATTGTATTAGTCCAGGTGATGGAATAGATAGGTCATGGTAAGAGAAAACTGACTTTCTTTACAGGGCTGTTAGGGACTTATTTCAAGGAAAGAGAATTTCTAAAGGAAAAGCATTCCTGTAGAAGAGAGACATGGAGTACAAAGTTTCTAAGACTGAAATGGAGGCAGAGTGGAGAATATAACTGTGAAATACATCTTTCCTCTAAATCTGCCATGATTGTTCTTAGTATTTTAAGCCCAATAAACTAAGCCATTAAATCAACCAATACAGCCTATTTAAAAAAAAAAAAAATCCTCGACCGGGAGTTTGGCCTTAGTGGTTGAGTGCTTGCCTAGCATGCAGGAAGACCCGGATTCAATTCCTCGGTATCACATACATAGAAAAAAAGCCAGAAGTGGTGCTGAGGCTCAAGTGGTAGAGCTCTAGCCTTTGAGAAAGTCCAAGGACAGTGCTTAGGCCCTGAGCTCAAGCCCAGGACTGGCAAAAAAATAAATAAATAAAATAAATACTGAGAAATGGTGTACATATTTTTTAAATACTGAGTTAAATGACATAGCAAAAGTATGGTTAATATTTTTAATGGCTGTAACATACAGCTGGGCATCAGTGGCTCACCCTGTAATCCTAGCTACTCAGGAAGCTGAGATCTGAGGATCATGGTTCAAAGCCAGCCTGAGCACTAAGGACCTTGACACTCTTATCTCCAATTAACTACTAGAAAAAATGGGACATGGGGCTGCAGCTCAAGGGGTAAGGTGGTAGCCTTGAGCTGAAGAGCTCAGGGATAGTGCCCAGACCCAGAGTTCAAGCCCCATGACCACCCCCCCCACACAAAACAGTGACATAGAGGGGTTACAGTTAAATAAGTCAAGTAGTGAGTATATTTCTTTTTGGACAATGTCATCCCTTTATGGTTAACATGGAGTCCTGAATTACCCTGCCTATTTGAGATTGTTAGGGTCTTCCAGTAACTCCTACTACAAGGTGAGAGTACTCCAGAGGACTCAGTGCAATATTAATAGCAGGAAAATAGGAGTATCAGACCTGCCTTAGAAATTAGGAGCCGATTCTAACCAATCTCCATTTGTTTTTTTGCCTGAATATTCAATGGTGTTAGGAGACAGAGTTGAGCTGTTGTTTCAAGTCCTATTTAGTAAAATTATTGTTGAATTCCCTGGTGGAGCTTTCAGAAAGCAGCTGTCAAATAAATAAAGGAATCATTTACCACACATATTCTTACACACTGCTTATAGTATGTCTGCCTATCTGTCTGTCCCATTTAAGCTATTTATGGCTACAAATGAATTACATCCTGGGGCAAAATATTGGGGAAACAAAATGTTTAGCAGGCTTCTTAATACTCATCCCAGTACAATATTAATGAGAGTAAGTTGTGAATTATCAAAATAGGACATACTGAAACTTTGCTTTAAAAATGGTTATTTTCTAGTCCTGGGGCTGGAACGCAGGGACTGGGAGTTACCCCTGAGCTCTTTTAGCACTCTATCTCTTGAATCACAGTGCCACTTCCAGTTTTTTCTGAGTAGTTTATTGGAGATAAAAGTCTCATGGACTTGGGGCTGGGAGTTTGGCCTAGTGGTAGAGTGCTTGCCTAGCATGCACAAAGACCCGGGTTCAATTTCTTGGTACCACATACATAGAAAAAGCCAGTAGCAGTGCTGTGGCTCAAGTGGCAGAGCTCTAGCCTTGAGGAAAGCCCAAGGATAGTGCTCAGACCCTGAGTTTAAGCCCCGGGACTGTCAAAAAAAAGAAAAAGAAAAAAAAAGAATAAAGAGTCTTATGGACTTTCCTGCCTTGGCTGGTTTCGAACTACAATCTTCAGATCTCAGCCTCCTAAGCAGCTAGGATTTTAGGTGTGAGCCACCAACAAGTGGCTGAAACTGCTTTTTCCCATTTTATTAATAGGTACCATACTGGCAAGGTGGAAATCTATGCCTTATATCATTATTCTGTTTTTGACCACAGGTACTATTTTTGCTTGGTACAGCACTCCAAACTTCTGATCATGCCTTGGTCAGAAGACCTATGATAAAGTTAATCCAATAATCTCTTATTCAAATATCTCCTGTTGATCAACTGTCAAATTCATATTCACTATGGTAGTCTAGAGTGCACTGCTCGTTATTCTTATTGGCTAAACTTCCTGGAGACTTGTGCCAGTGGATCCTCATATCACTGTGGGGGCTAGAGCAGAGACACCTGGGGTTTCAACACCACTAGTTACAATGTCTAGAGCATGAGCACTGGCCCAAGACATACTTTATTCTCAACCTAAAGTAGACACATCATGAAGTGCTATTAGCGTTTTCCATACCTGAAGATTGCCAGAGACTATCTTTCCTGGCTTGTTCACTCATTCATGAAATCACAAATCCAAAACATCATACCATCAATGCCTCAAATAGATCCTGACTACTTGTCAGAAATCTGCTTGTATCTTTCCTGGAGCCAAGTCCAGGAGTGAGTGAGCAGTATTAGGAGTGAAGTCAGCGCGATAAATTCTCTCAAGTCCATCTAGGAATAAAGTGACTAGAAAGAAGACTCACAATGGAAAATCAATCCATACCATTAACCAGAATGGAAATATAAACCAGAAAGCTAAAAGAAAAGAAAGAATGAGCAAGAGCTAAATTGTTGTGTGATTCAAGGTCTAGAAACTTCTGTTAGACATGGAGTTAATTGGGAGAACAAGTAAATCACCATCATGGCGATTTGGAAAAGCTAACTCAGGTGGCTTCTACCCAGAGAAAGAAGAAATTCTAGAAAAGAAATTCATGATCCAGGAAAAAGGCAAAAAAGAAAAGTTTTTAGGACTTAATATGGAAGAAGGAAGAGGAGACCAGAAGGAAGTTAGATAAGACATTCTAAAGAATAGAAATTATTCTGATATTTAGCCATTTTTCAGTGGAGAATTGCCACAAGGCTGAATTTTTCTTTTCTTCACAAGGTACCTTATACAGAACTGTAACATAGAAACCCTTAGAAGGGACACTTCTCAAAACATTGGGATATAGTTACTATGGTGATGGATCTGATGACCTGACAATGAAAGCACATTGCCCCTCAATCACCATGTCACTCATCAAACATAGGTTTGATTTTCAAAAATGGAAGTGAGTTCCCAGCCTTTATTATACTCCTAGTGTCAAATAAAGGTTCTGGCTTCTCAGATTGACCCTAAACATTCCCTTTGCATAGCTACCTCCCAAGCCCATTCACCCCAGTGAATCTCCATGTCTGACCATACATTTCACTCATGGGAATTAAAGGGAAGCGTGCACCTTTCTCCAGCCCATTAATAAGCCGCCTGGAAAGAGGCCACCAGAGGTGATTACTATAGAAAACAAGAACTCTACATTAGGTCTATGGATAACAAGTTAGAATACTGATTCTCAAGTCTACCAGAAAGTTAAATTCTTTGGAGAGAACTGCTTTTTTCTTTTTAAATATAGATGATTCTATTCCAGATGAATAAAATCAGAATCTTAAGTGGAGAGGGGATTTTACACAGGGAGGGCTGAGGACCACTGAATTAGGACCACGATCTCGAGGGGTGGAAAGGATGTGAAAGTTTAGAAGGTCATGAAGCCTTGAAGACCACGAAACAATGCAGATCTAGCAAACCACTCTCCCTGGGTGGAGTAGGTGGATGGAGAACTGGGATCCAGATCTGGCATCTGTGAGTACATTTTTCTAAAAGGTCTTTGAGGGGTAATTATTAATTAAGCAGACCAATTCAACCAAGTTTGAAGAAATGCCTATTAAGAGAAAAATGCCCCTTGAGAGGTCAGAAGTTGTTCATTTCTTTTAACGACTACAAAATATTTCAAAGAGAAAAAGAGATGTCCGTATATCAGATTCTCATAATCTCCAAACAAATAAAAATACCAAAGAACCAACTCAAATGAAACATAAATAGATAGAGACAGATATTAAGTTCCTTGATGACAAGGCAAGATTAGTTAAAATTTTGATTTAATTAAAGTTTTCCTTAAATTAAATTATGTAAGTTTGAAGAGTTTCCAGTCTAACTCATAAGCTACAAAAGGACATGTTATACTAAGTAATTCTTAAGTGTGGCTGGAATAAAAAGAAAGAAAAACCTGAAAAAAAAAGAGAGAACAGTGGAGTGGATTTACTGTGGCAACTTTCCAGTGTATTCTAAATCCTTAGTAATAAAATCATATCACACTTGTAAAAGAATATGCACTGGATGAAGCAGTAAAGAAAGCTCAAAACAAAACCTAGTGACTCTGATACAGTGACAAAGATGACATTTCAAATCAAAATATAAATATATAGAAATGTAATAGATATTATAATAGAAATATAAATGATAAAATGAAGAATACTATAGAATAATTAGTTCCATATTTAGGAATAATTTTTATGTCTTATTTTAAATCATTCATTGGTATAAAGCAAATAGGAGCTGGAAAGTCTATGAAATTTTTATCTCCAATTAAACATCAAAAAAGCTGGAAGTGGAACAGACTCAAGCGGTAGTGTGCTAGCCTTGAGCAACAAAGTTCAGGGACAGTCCCCAAGCCCTGAATTCAAGGCTCAGGAGCAGTGTTCTTGCATGCCCAAACACACCATACACACACACACACACACACACACACACACACACACACACACAACCAAATGAAATGCAGAATAATTTAGTATTTCAAATAATACTATCAAAAATAAAATGAGAAGACATTTAACAAAAGAAAAGACATTTAATAAAAGATACCTTTGAAGGGTTCAAATGAAACTCCAAAAAACAAAAAGGATGGCACAGAGGCAAGCTCTATGACTGATCTAGGCAATGATTGTTTGGAAATACATTCAAAACCACAGGCCACGAATGCAAAACCAGACAGACAGAACCATATCACATTAAGAAGCTTTGACATGGCCAAGAAAACAATCAACAGAGCAAAGAGACAGCCTGCAAAATGAGAGAAATTGTCTGCATTGTGTACATCAGATCAAGGGTTAATATCCAAACGCATGAAGAACACAAATGATTCCTTAGCAAGAGAAAATATTTAAAAATGGAAAAAGGAACTAAATGGGAAGTTCTCAAAAGAAGATAAATGAATGCGTTATGAACATGGTTCACACAGAATCACAGTATTCAGCATCACTAATCATCAGGTGAAGGCAGGTCAAAACACAGTAAAGTATCTCCTGTTAGAATGACTATTATCAAAAAGGCAAAATGTGTGATCTAGGATGCTGTTTGTAATTTGAATTTGAACATGTCCCCTAGGCTCACAAAGGTGAGGAATGTATGTCTCCTGTGGCTTGCAAAATCACTTGGTATAAGATGAAATAGGTATGTTCATGGCTTACTGGCAGCCTACACCATCTGCCTATATTGATAATTTTGTATGTTCCAGGAATGGTGTTATAGACATCCAGTGGCCTTTGGCAGGAAAAAGGTTCCCTGTCTGTTTTATTTACAATGAAATGCAACAAAGAGCATCAAAAGAAGTTGAATTATCATGCTAGAATTAGACATTGGTCATGGAAACATGTGTTTAAATAAACATTTAGGAAGAAATTGGCTTTTACAACAGAGAGGAGAATGAAATAAAGATGAAACCACAGAAAAGGAGTCAGAGAGACTGGAGATTGCTGGCTTTGAAGCAGGAGAAGAGAGGAGTGGCAGAATGCTGGCAGTCTTCATAAACTAGAAAAAGACAAGCAAACAGAATCTAACATTTCCAGAAAGACATGCAGCTCTGTCCACATCCACATTACCCAAGTAAGACATTTTTCCAAAGTATAAGGTAATTCATTGTTTGAATGCTGTCAAGTGTCTGGAGATTTGTTACACATAAGGAACAGTAGCTAAATGGTATAGGATTCAAGTAATTCACCATAAAATTCTTACAGGATATATTTAAAAATTTTACAACATATTAGAAAAATGAAGGTATAAAGACCCTTCTAGGTAGAAAAGTTACAAAGGAAAAGTGATTCTATGTCACAAACCCATTAAATATTTGTACATAAAAATATGATAAAAGAAAAATGACAAACTTGGAAAGTATTTTGTAATTTTTGTCAAAAATTCAATGTCCTTCATATAGTAAAAAATTTTATTAATCATCATTTAAAACACTAGTAGAATACTTAAAAGAATAACAGCAAAGGAGAAAGTCAATAACCTTGGCAAAACTTTGTTCTTGTACTTAGATATATGCAATTCAAGTGGTAAGTATCTTGAGAAAGATTTATTTTTATAGTAATGTTGGTAAACACTCAGCTGTAGTATACACTCACGTACTGCTAAAGAATAAAAAATAAATGAACTTGCTAAGCCAGGCACTGGTGGCTCCTGTAATCCTAACTACTCAGGAGGCTTAGATCTGAGGATTGTGTTTCATAGCCCAGGCAATATAGTCCGTGAGACTCGTATCCACTCCCCCACAAAAAAAAAAAAACAAACAAAAAGCAAAGAAACAACAACAACAAACTACTCAGAAAAGGTTGGAAGTGGCGCTGTGGCTCAAGTGGTAGAGCACTAGCCTTGAGCACAAAGAGACTCAGAGACAGTACCCAGGCCCTAAGTTCAAGCCCCAGGATTCACCCACCTACCCACCCACTCCCCCACACAAAGAGCTTTCTAAATTAAGGATTTTCAACATATATAAGAAGATTTAAAAAAATCCAAGTTTTTTTTCAGGAAGTACTGTTTATAATTCAAAACACTAAAATGATTCATCCAAATAATGGAAAAATGATTATATATGATACACAAAATAGAAAACCAACTATACCACTCTAAACAGTTAACATTTTTGACCATCACATAATGACATGGAAAGCAATATTGTCAAGTGAAAGCTAAATTTAAAAACATAGACAGCAGTATACCATTTCTGTTTAAAACCCTGTAGTATATAAATAATACATATTTGAGAGTTCATATGCATTGTTGTAAGTGATGAGCTAAAAGGTTACTTTTTCTTTTCTTTCTTTGTGCATTATGTCTTTCAAACCAGAATAAAAATTCTTTGATGGTGGATGGAATCTATGTTTTATAATTGTAGCTTTGATTTTTCTCCAATGTCTGGCATGGGAAATATACCGTTTACTGAATTAAATGTTGAATAGTTTATCTTACCTTCTTTCTTTTCTGGCTCCTTCATTTTGTCATCCCACAGGTTCCTCCCTCTTTTGGAGGAAATCACCTAGGCAGGAAAGAGGAAATGCTATCCATTCTAATATAATGGACTAGAGAGCATCAGATATTGAACTTGACAATCAGAGAGATGACAGCTATGCACCACAAAATGGCATTCTGGTCTACAATGGTCCAGACGAGTAGTCACCTATTACTGGAGCCATCTTACTTTTATCAGTCCAAATTCCACAGAACTGACCCGCATGACTAAGTAATGCATGGCTGCTGAAAATCAGAGACAAAGGGTTGATTTCTCTCTGCGTTAGTGTTATATCCAAGAAACCAGGAAAATGGACTCAAAGAAGATCAGATGCTTGGAGCTTCAGTTAGTCACATCCACTCTCATAGGTCAGCTTAGTTTGGGTCATTCCAGCTGTGATTATGAGAGAGATTGTAGAAAAAACTGGGTCTAGCTCCTTCCCTAGCACTGGACCCCAAGTAAGTTGTATGTAGACTATGAAGGTTCTACACAGAGCCTTTCATCCTCTAAGGCCCTACCCTAAGTGCCAAGGGTGTAAGTTATTCCTCTGCCCTCTGGTGGTTTCTCTCCATCCTGAATGTACTGTCTCTACTCTAAAGCAGACACTCAGTGAAGCTCCCAGAGATGCAGCTAGCTACTGTGGTACTGCTGTCATTTCCCGTTCAGAAAGGCACAGTCACTCAGGACGCAGAGCAGGCATGTCTCATGTTGATTCTGCATCATTACAAGAGGGCTACCATCTCTTTTCCTTGTAACATTTCTTGCACACAGCTATGGTGGCTGTGTCTGACTTAAATGCTCTTTCAAATGATCATGATTTAACTAGATTAAGATGTAATTGAAATCAGCAGTCATACTCCCTCCCCACACAGTCCTCAGAATGTGGGGAATACACAATTAAACCTGAAAATCAATTACACAGAAACACTAAGGAACTTCCTCTCTTTATTCTTTTCACATTGCATAGAAACTTTGGCATTGGACCAGAATCCCAGAATGCTTGCATGTTAGTAAACGGGGGACTTTTACAAATAAATTATAGCACTCTCTTTCCTAAATGTCAAAACAGCGAGTGTAGCATCTTCTAAGAGTCAGTCACACATACTCAGCCTACAGAGATCCACAGTAAGATTAAGGCCTTTCAAGTTTTGGGCCCACCAAGTCTCTTCATACTGTTTATGTAATTAAGGTTACAGGTTGGATCTAATTTGGATGCTTGCCCAGACCATTTTCACAAAAAGCTCTTAAACTCACCTTCCTTTGAGTCTTTTAAAAGAGAGTCTGGGGCTCATAATGCCATCTGTCATGTCAGGACCAAAAAAGTGGTACTTATTGTCCTACAACCTTAAGGAAGGTGTACATCCTCAAGGCTCTTTGTTCTGATGTAAGGGAACAGAGACCCAAGAGCTAAACCATGTGGCTTGTTCTGTGCTCTGAGAAAATTCTGAAAAGAAGAAAGTTCAGCTCAGTGATTTCTCAAATGCAGATTCCCAAAAGCCAAGAGAATACAGAAAGAACCACCACATGGAATGGGAAGCACTCTGAGAATGGACAGTCAGAACTAGTAGAGTTCAAGGGCATACTGACCTTGAGAGTAAAATGAGCTCTGGAACTGAAATAAACCAAGTATGGATAAACCAAGCCTGTCACACTATGTATGGCTGGTAGCGATTTCTGCTAGCTTTTTTGTTGTTTGTGTTTTTTTTTCCTTTGTTTTTGTTTTGTTTTTATTAAATGTCAGTCCTAGGGCTTGAACTCAGTGTGCTGCCCTTGAGCTTTTTATGTTCAAGGCTAGCACTCTCCCACTTGAGACAGCACTCCACTTCTGGCTTTTGGGTGGAGATAAGACTCTCACTGACTTTCCTGCCTGTGCTGGCTTTGAAACAGGATGCTCAGATCTCAGCCTCCTGAGTAGGTAGAATTACAAGGATGAGCCACCAGTGCCTGGTGTGTTCATTGCTTTTGGAACAAAATGAGTCAATAAAGTTTCATTAAACTCTAATTGAGGCTTTCTGGCAACAGTGAATATGGCTCAGGAGATTAGCATTTGTCTGTTAAGAGAATATTTAAATCTGATTCTTTATCAGCCAATAGGAGCATGTTGATCTAGGGAAACAAATTTTATTCAGTTGGCCTACTTGGTCCATCTCCTTTTAGCCAAAGACAACAATTAGAGAATCTTATTTGGTGAATCTTATTTGATGTAATTTTGGGGTTTTAGGCACCCAAATTCATAAACTGAAATGTGTAGATTTTCTTAGTTGTGTTGTCTACTATGTCTGTAACAAGGCAGCTTTGAGGTCAATGTTCAAAATGTTGGTAGAATTTTGTCTCCTTGTTGGAGTTAGGCAATCCACCATTAGAGTACACAGTCCACACTCTCCGCCTCCCCCCTCCCCCCCCCCCCCCCCCCCCCGCCAAAAACCATCATCTTGATTTTTTTCAAGATAATTCTTCTACATAGTTGAACAATTTGCCTTTGGATACTTACAACTCCACTCACCCATCTGCTACATGATACAATCTGATAAAACAGGGGTGCCTGGAGCCATTACCTTGGGAGACAGCTGGCCAGAAACTGTGTTGTCAATTTACCTGTGTATGAGTAGACTCAGATTGATTTACCAGCTCTGACTTACAAAATGCCCCTTCATTCAATTCATTTCTGAGAAAATACAACTGCATAGTGGGTTGGATGTCTACAAGACATCCAGTGCCCCTTCCTCCCTGCAGAGACCTATTTGGACAGATTTACAACCAGAAAGAGTTGGCTGAACCTTAAGTCTGAGCAAAGGGGTTATTTTGATGGAGTTAATGACAAATGCCCTCAAATTTTGTCAGACACCTTGATTTTTAAATTCTTGGCATGTTCAAATCGATGAGTGACCAGGTAGTCAAGGTTTTCTCTCTGATGAGGTGTTGAAAAGTAGATATACATTCTATGTTTGTCTTTCTGCTCCAGACTTTTTGGGAAGCTACTGGAATATTCTAGCACATGCAATGTATCCTTAACAAGTTGTCATTCCAGCCAGAAATTTCTTCAGGAAAGTGGACTTCTACTGTTACTTGACTTTCTTACATATTGCTTCTTCTAAATTTCAGCCTCAAAGGATAGCTTTCCTTTGAGTCATCTTTTACTACTTAAAAAAATTATTTTTGCATACAAAGATCAAAGTTTGGCCTGTAATCCTAGTTATTCACAAGGCTGAGATCCGAGGATCACAGTTCAAAGCCGGCCCAGGCACAAAAGGACCAGAGACTCTTATCCCAATTAACCTCTAGAAAATGGGAAGTGGGGCTTGGCTCTAGGGTAGGGTGGTAGCCTTGAGCTGGAGAACTCAAGGACAGCGCCCAAGCTGAGATCAAGCCACATGACCCCCCCCCCACACAAAACGAAGTTTGTTCTTACTTAATGTGTGACTCCTCATACACTGTCAGTAGTGGTAGCTACATTGATTAAGTCAAGATAAGGTAAACTCAATCCTTTGACTATGCAACCATTAACTTCACAATTCACCATCCAACAAGATTTTCTTTGAATTTTGGACCTGGTCGCTATTCCTGAGCACTTCAGCTCAAGATTCCTGCTCTACTCCTTGAGCCACAGTGCCACTTCCAGTTTTCTGGTGGCTAACTGGAGATAAAAGTCTTAAGAACTTTTGTATTAAGTCTGGCTTTGAACTGTGAACCGTGATCCTCAGATCTCAGCCTACTGACTGGCTAGGATTACAGGCATGAGCCACTGATGCCCAGGTCATGGTTCTTTCTTGAAATCATAAAATCTGAAATCTACTCAAGTTGGCTTAAGTACAGATGGGAGAATAACAGAAGGTTGCCTCTTTCCTGTCAAATGAGCAATCACTAGCCATGGGTAAACTGGAACTAGAACTTGGAAGTGGAGCCTGAACTTGTTTTTCTCTTTCAGAGATGTTTGATCATTCAAGATAATTTGGGGGAGGGGGAACTAAGATAAAAATAAATCTGTTAATGTTCTTCATTAGGACTAAGGTACAAATATGGTTCTGAACTTACAGAACCTTTTTTTTTTGGTGGGTCATGGGGCTTGAACTCTGCCTGGGCACTGTCCCTAAGCTCTTCAGCTCAAGGCTACCACCCTACCCTTGAGCCAAGCCCCACTTCCCATTTTCTAGTAGATAAGAGTCTCAGGTCCTATTGTGCCCAGGCTGGCTTTGAACCTTGATCCTCAGATCTCAGCCTCCTGAGTAGCTAGGATTACAGGCGTGAGCACCATGCCCACCTAGAATGTTAAAAGTCTATCTTAACTAACCATTTTTAGTGCATATGGAGAGAAAGGGAAGAAGAAGGGATAAAAAAAGGGGAAAGAGGGAGAAAGAGAGGGAGAGGAAAAACATTTCCTTTAGCTGATACAACAAAGTATTACAAAGTGGGTATCTTAAAACAATAGTAATTGTCTCACAGTCTTGGAGATGAAGTTTGAAATCAAGGTGCTGGCAGGGTGGGGCTCCCTTTGAGAAGGGTGTGTAGTTCTTGTCCTCACTCCTGCTGGCTTTCCAGTAATCTTGTATTACTGGGTTTGTGGGCTTGTTTCATCTTCACAGAGTGATCTTACATGTGTTTCTCATATTCCTTTCTATATGTATGGGCTGTCTCTACATTTCTCCTCTTTAAAAGGATGATTGTCCTATTAGAATATTAAGGACCTGTTTTTTAAACTTACTTCTGCAAAGGCTCTATTTCCAGATGGACAATCACATTCTAAGTAGAGGCGATTAGGATGTCAATATATATGTTTTGGCAGGAGACACAGTTCAAGCCATAAAACATACAGATACATTTTTATAGCTGTATCTGCACTTGTTTTTAAGGAGGTTTTGCTTTTATGTAGTTTGTCCCTCTGTCTTCTTCCTTTCTTCCCTGACTAAAGTAACCAATATTAACCACCTAATAAATGTCTTTCAGATGCCTTTATACTTCTATAACCTATACAGATAGACACGCATGTGCACACATGCTCATATACATACATACACACACAATTTTTGTTGTTTTATTCTTCAAAAATAGGATTGTATTTAATGGACTTCTTTCGATCTTTTCTCATTCAAAAGGATCTTATGAGGTTCTATCTACATTTTGTGGTTTAGTTTTATTGATAACAGGATTTACTTTTTACTGATAGTAGAATTATTCCTTGTGTGAGCTATTGCAAAAATTATTAAGCACCTGCTCAGCTGATGGCATTCCCTTTTTTCTTGCTGATTTCTTCGGAACAACACTGCAGCAAAACTCCCTGAGGCTATTGCCTGGCTTCCATTGGCTAGCCTCCTAAGGATGGCATTGCTGGATCAAGGCCTGCCTATACTTTTAGGAAATGTTATCCAATTTCTTTCACAAAGGATTTTAGTACATCACCGTTCACCAGCCAAGTTCCAGAGCACATCTGCATTTCTTTCTTCTTCCTCAGCCCACTAGCATATAATCCTGTGGCCTTCCTCTAGTCTAGGTATAGAAGGGTCTTCCAACAAAAGCCATATAATGAGCGACTGTTGTCCTTAATGTACCATATGTTATTTCTCATCTCTTTCGCTGTCCCTTGGTTATCTCATAATGTTACAGTATTTCACTTTGTTATTTAATATATTGGATATATGCATATTTGGTTATTTGAAATTGGATAGGGAAGGGGGGAAACAAGATGAGGGGTGGGAGTGGGGGGGAGGGAAATGGGGACCAAGACATGAGAAAGGGTATCAATGTATGTGAAGAAATGCACCTTCTATCTGGCGAATATAAGGTAACCCTTCTATTAATTACAATAAAAATATATGGAAAAAAGAAGGGTCTTCCATCCTTCATATTACTGTATACTGACAACTAATGGATTCCAACATCTTTTCATACGTTTACTGGCCATCTAGATATATTCTGTGAATTATTTATTTCTATCCTCTTTGCATCTTTTTCTATCTTGTCCTTTTCCCATCAAATACATGTTTCGATTATAGTTATCAGCATTGTCACTTCCATTATGTATCATTTACCTATTTGCTTTATCATTTAAAAAAACAATGGAACTATTTTTCCTTTATGGCTTTTACTCTTACTTTTAAAAGGTTTCTCCCACATAGAGAGAGGATGCACTATGTGGCATCCTAGATTCTTAAACAATATCTTCACTGTTTGTCTTTGTTGTTTTTGAGTAATGGGCCATGGACTCAGGGCTGTATTCTCTCATTTGTTGTTGTTGTTGATTATGGCTAACACTCTCCCACATGAACCTCATCTCCATCTCTGGTTCTCACTGGTTAGAGAGAGAATCTTAAAGACTTTTGGTCAAGCTGGCTTTGAACTGCAATCTACAGGTGTCTGCCTCCTGAGTAGTAGTTAGGATTAGAGGCATGAACCTACACTTTTACAATGAAAGAGCTAGTGTGTATGAAATGGATTTTTCTGTATTGTGTAGAAAATGGTTGCAATATTTTTGTTTGTGGTCATTTTCTTCCCAATAGAGACCTATGTGGGCCAGTTCTGCCTATTATACAGTATATATTTTCTCATTGTAAAACATTAAGTTCTTATTTATTTGGCTTTCTAGCAACCTGTGAGAATAGGAAAACTTGATTGGAAGAGCTTTTAACATTTTAGCCACATTAGCTTTTAGGTAAAGAGATATAGTAGCTGAATTATTCTTCATTTTCCCTAGCAATATATCCCATTGCTTATCTCTAATGCATTACTGGGATAACAAAAATAAACATATGGGATCAACCAGAGACCATTGTTCATATTATCCTAAGATGAAAGCAACTGGTTTCACCAGTGGTTTTAAAACAACAGGTTTTTACTCTCTGGTAGAAACATAATATGGATGCTCCCCAAATTCACAGGGCCATGTCTTTAGAGACCAGATAGCCTGGGGGTGGGCTATTGAGTTTTAGAAGGCACTGCATTCAGCCAGATCCTTGGGAGGCAGCTGTAGGAAATGAACCAAAGCTTTAATGGTAGGTCCTACCTATGCATTCAAGTGCCTGGAGTTTAATTAATTGGAAGAGCGGGTTGTTCTGAGCTGATGCAATAACTACTAGGATTGAACATACTGTTTGAAATAAATATGAGGTGATGCAGTAATTGCTTGGGCTTCCATAGCAGCTTAATTGCTGGCAGGAATTTAAATGCCTAAAATCATTTGGTGATTAGAGAGCACATTTGAATTAGGTGTCACCCCGGGTCACATAGCACCTGTCCCCTAGGTGACTGTCCCAAAGGTCAGTTAAAGTCTGACCCCAGGCCCACAGAAACTCTTGACAGTGTCACCACTGTCCATTCTCTAAAACTAATATCTAACAAGATCCCACTGAGCAACACAGCCCAAGGTGATACGGCCACTCTTCCCCAGTGACACACCAAAGAAGGTGTGTTGGACCAAAAACCCCCACCCCCCTTTGTAAGGCCTGGGCCTTGGAGTGGTGGCTTCCTTGAAAGTGTATGCTAGAATTCTATGCAAGAAGGATGGCAACACAGGTGAATGGTTTTCCTGAGCCCTTGTCTGACTCTTGACCTCCAGAAGTACGTGATAATACACTTAAGTTGTTGAAAGCACTTTTTGGTCTGGTAGCAAGAAGTTCATATAGAAGGTAAATCAGAATATTGTGGCCGTGCCCAAATCAGGCCTGGCATGTCTATGGTCCATGACTAGGCTTCATTTCCTTATTTCTGTTCTATTAGAGCCTGCTGGTTGAATCAAAGCTAGCCCTTATGCTACTGATTGGACCCAAGTGGATGAGCCTGGGTATCCACAGAGGGTTGTGCTCTCTTTCCAATAATCACTGATAAGACTACAGATATGTAGGTTGGTGTCTGTCTTTCTGTATCTAAAAGCAAGATGTTAGCCTAGAATATCTCAAGGATTCTTTTTCCCTTAGACACCAAGGTTCAACTAGTGTTTTTTGTTTCTTTTTTTTTTTTTTGCCAGTCCTAGGCTTGGGCTCAGGGCCTGAGCACTGTTCTTGGATTTTCTCAAGGCTAGAACTCTACCAGTTGAGCATCAGCACCACTTCCAGCATTTTTTTTCTATGTATGTGGTAGTGAGGAATCAAACCCAGGTCTTTGTGCATGCTAGGCAAGCACTCTATTCCTAGGCCAAACTCGCGGGCCATGACTAGTGGTTTTATTCCTATCAACATCAGAAATATTGGGTTAGGATGCTGCAAAGGCTGTTTCTGACCTAGTGGTTGAGCTAAGAATAGTCTCTGGCCTACTTTCTAGACACTACTTTCTTTCTGTAAAGTAAAAATGTTCTTCATAGGAAAATGCTTAAGCTGGGTGTATGTATGTTTGTGTTTGCAAGTCCTGAGCTTGAACTCAGGGCCTGGGCAGTGTCCTTGGATTTTTCCTCAAGGCTAGTGCTCTACCACTTGGGCCACAGCTCCACGTCCAGCTTTTTTGTTTGTGTAGTACCAAGGAATCAAATCCGGTCTTCATGCATGCTGAGCTATCCCTTTACCACTAGACAATGCTCTTGTTTCCTAAGTTGTATTTTTAAATTGCTGGAGGCAACACACACACACACACACACACACACACACACACACACACACACACACACACATATAGCTTAAGCATTTTCCTATTCCTGTTCCTGTTCCTTCCTCAGACAAGACCTGGGCCCTCTGGGAGGAATGAAGACTTAGACCTTGTTCTGGAACTTGCCATATGGATGCAGAAAAGTCTAATGATCTTGATTCTCTTCACTGGAGAGGCAGCTGATAACTGATCGGTCAATATAACGTTTGCACAAATCCGGAGTGTGTGTGTGTGTGTGTGTGTGTGTGTGTGTGTGTGTGTGTGTGATTCCTGAGGCTTGATTTTGGACCTGGGTGCTGTTCCTAAACTTTTTTGCTCAAGGCTAGCACTCAATCACTTGATCCAGAGCTCTACTTCCAGCTTTTTTGGTGGTTAATTGGAGGTAAGAGTCTCACAAACTTTACTGTCCAGTCTGGCTTCAAACCATGATCCTCAGATTTTAGCCTTCTGAATAGCTAGGATTATAGGCATGAGCTAACAGCAATTGACTTTTAGTTTGTTCTGCAAACAATTAAATAATGGAAAATCATTCTGTTCCTTCCCCTGCTCCTGCTTTTGAGTCTCCCATATTTCCTGCTATACCCCAGGTCTGAATATTGGTCATTAAATGTGGGTTTCTTTTTTTTCTGTTTCTTTTTCTTTTTTAAATTAAGTAGTTGTACAAAGGAGTTGCTATATAACAAAGTAGTGAATGAATACAGTGATACAAGAGCAATGGCAGTATTTACAAAAGTTTTGACACTTTTTTCTCTGTTGGACTTAGAACAGGGAATACTGAGACAGAAAAAAACCCGAACTCAAAGCTTTCTCTTGGGATTACAGCATAAAATCTAAAGTTAATGGTTTACTTTTTGCCACTCTGACATTCTGTATCCATTAACTCTGTGGTGCAGCAGGAGGCCGCATGGAGTTAGGGAGCCAAAGCCCTTCTAATCTCCAATGCTATGAGATCAACATGTTTACATTCCAAATGAGTGAGATCCTGGAGTATTTGTCTTTCTGTGCCTGGCTTATTTCACTTCATATAATGTCTCCCGCATCGTTTTTGGTGGCCATTGTTTGAGGAGGAGCCATATGCCATTAAGATGTGTACCTCATTTTCTTTATCCATTGACAAATGCTAGAGTTGATTCTATACTGCTTTCCATAAAGGCTGTGCCCATTTATATTACTGCAAACAGTACGTGAGGGGTGCCTTGTCTCCACATACATTCTCAACACTTATCTTTCACCTTTAAAAAAGTTATTTTTTTATTGAGAGAGAGAGAGAGAGAGAGAGAGAGAGAGAGAGAGAGAGAGAGAGTGTGTGTGTGTGTGTGTGTGTGTGTGTGTGTGTGTGTGTGTGTGTGTGTATGTGTCCTAGACCTTGATCTTTGGTTCTGGGCACTATTCCTAGGCATTTTCTCTCAAGGCTAACACTCTACTCCATGAGCCATGGCTCCACTTTTGACTTTTTTGGTGTCTAATTAGAGATATGAGTCTCATGGACTTTCCTGCCTGAGCTGGCTTTGAACGGTGATCCTCAGATCTCAGCCTCCTGAGAAGCTAGAATTGCAGGCCTGAGCCACCAGCACCGGGATCACCTTTTCAATAACAGCCATTTTAACAAGTGGGAAATGAAATGCCATCCTAGTTTAATTTGTATTTTCCTAATGCTACTGCGATACAGAACCAGGTTTGCAGATCCCTGTTGGCCAAACATGTCTTCTTTTGAGAAATGTCTTATTTTTGTTTGATTTTTGCAATGGGCTCTCAGTATGTAGCCTCAACTAACTTGAATCATGATTTCCCTGGCTGCAGTTTACAGGCAGGTGCCCCCAATGCATGACAGGTTTCACATTTTTAAAGTCAGATTGTCTTACTATTGAGTTATATAGTTTAGAGCTTAGCCCCTTTAGTTGATGTATCCATTGCAAGTATTTTCTCCTGTTCCATAAGCTATCTTTTCATCTGTCAGTTTCATTGGCTATGCAGAAGCTTCTTAGTTTGATACAACCCCATCTGTCTTATTTTTGCTTTTGTTTCCTGTATTCTTAGGCTCACATCCAAAATATTTGCCCATAACTAATATCATGGATTTTCCACCTATATTTTCTAGTAGTTTCACAGTCTTAGATCTGGACAAGTCTTCAATCCATTTTGAAATCTTTTCTTATATGCAGTGTGAATGAGTCTAATTTCATGCTTCTGTATATAGCTTGTATTCTTTTTTAACATTGTCTTTTTATCTTAGCATTTATCTCAACTTATGGTGCATCTTGCTTTGAACTAGCCATATTTCAACTGCTACATGTGGTTAGTAATTACCAAAAAAGGCATGTTAAACACTGGCAGCTGTAGATGTTGATGTTTTGTCTTGTTGAACTTCATATAAAAAAGAAAACAGTGTTTTGAATTTGTCCAGAATGTCTCAGGAAGAAGTCCTCATCAGTGACTTGGTATGTTCATCTCAGCAAGGCTCCTAAAATGGGAAGGAAGGAAGGAAGGAAGGAAGGGAGGAAGGAAGGAAGGGAGGGAGGAAGGAAGGGAGGGAGGAAGGAAGGGAGGAAGATGGGGTATAAGAAGCAAATTAAGAATTTGTCAGTAGTGTCTCTCCTTTTGCATATTCCAGAGATTTCAGACTATCCAAGTGGGAAGTGTAAGGGAATTCACAACTCCATTGAAGACAAGGTTCAAATGCTGAAAAACTGCCCAGAAATAATTGAAAATGGTTTCAGGATTGCAGTTGTCAGCCAACTGTTCAAAACTTGATTTTTTTTTCAGGAAAAACAAAACAAAACAAAAGTTAGAATTAGTTTGCTTTCCTGGCAAGCCTAGAGACATGATGATCGAAACAAAACAACAAAATAGAATGTGTCAGTCAGTTTGCCATTGCTGCCACAAGCATATAGTACTTACACTGAATTATCAACCTATAGGGAAGAAAAGGTTTATTTGACTCTTTAAGTCCATGGCTATAGCCCATGATTATAGGCCTCCCTGCTTTGGGCCTCTGGCAGCAAATCACTGTGAGGAAAGAGTAGCACAAAGCCAATTGCTGAGAGTCAAGAACAAAGAAGAGGGAAAGGGAGAGACAGCACTCCCTTCCAAGGTATACCCCCAAAGTCTAAAACCTCCTACCAGGATGCACCTCAAACACATCAAACTTCGTATTTCTCCTTAATGCCATTTTAATGGAGAAGAAAGTTCAGAAGTCTTGAGCTTCTGTCTTTTTGTTTACTTAGCTTCATTTGAACTCTGAAGGAATATATTGGATTTTTTAAAGGCTTTAACTTTTCAGGAATTTACTTATGATATTCGTTTTCACTTTCTCTTCACACTGTAGCATTTTGAGGAATATCAGCCACAGTCACAGACTGTGAGCTGTAGGGGTCAAAGACAGAAAAATAAAAGTCTTGATAGGAAGCTAAATCAGAATGGGAAGGAGGAAAATTGTGTGCATGTGTGTGCATGTGTGTGTGTGTGTATGTGTGTATGTGTATATTCAGTCATAAAGAAGTTATCTAAGAGTAGGTTGCTGGTGACTCACATCTATAATTCTAGCTACTCAGAGACAGATCTGGAAGATCACAGTTCAAAGCCAGCCTGGTCAGAAGAACCCACCCAGACAGACTGGCTCCTGAAGTAAAGTGCCAACTGAAGGCAAGCCAAGCTGAACAAGAGTCCTATGGGTCCCCGAGTGAGTTCAAGCCCTAGAATAGACAAATAAAAAAATATAAGAAGACAAAAGAAGATATCATCAGAGGTATAGTGAATGAAGCTGAGAATCAAGAAAGCTGAGCATCAGTGGCTCAAGCCTGTAATCCAGCTACTCAAGAGGCTGAGATCTAAGGACTGCAGTTCACAGAATGATATACAAAATTACCCTATAAAAATCGCAGAAATGTGTAGAAATCGGGACCGGGAGTTTGGCCTAGTGGTTAAAGTGCTTGCCTAGCATGCATGAAGACCCGGGTTCGATTCCTCGGTACCACATACATAGAAAAAAAGCCGGAAGTGGTGCTGAGGCTCAAGTGGTAGAGCTCTAGCCTTGAGAAAGTCCAAGGACAGGGCTCAGGCCCTGAGCTCAAGCCCAGGACTGGCAAAAAAAAAAAAAAAAAAAAAAGAAATGTGTAGAAATCTAAGTCCAAAGACCTTCTCAGGCCAGCAATCGAAGAATCAGGGTGGAGCTGGAAGGATAGGCAATTGTGGCTACTTTGTTGACCTGAAGAGCCTAAGTAATTCTGATTAATATTTTTTGTAAAACATAGGCATGTATGAGCCAAAGCAAATACATCTGCAAGCTGAGTTTTGTCTCTGAGGCTCAAGTAGAATTGTCTACACAGGGATGGAGAAGAGGAGATCTTCTGTCATGTGCCTGGGTTTAAACCTCTGCTTCATCACCCAGTGGCTCCTCTCAGCTCTTTGCCTGTATGATGATGACCCCTACTTTGTAGAATTTTCATGAAAATTAAGAGAGATAATGAGGACAAGGTGCTGGTATATGGTCCGGCTGGTCTGTAATGAGTGCTTAATAAGCATGTATCCAAATGTGATTTCCTGGTCCAGTTGTTCATTTCTGTATTCCAGTGCCTAGCACAGGGAGTTTTGCCTCATTAATAATAAACACTCCTCACATGCTCCGGGTCTCTTAAAAACAATTTGGCTTGAACAGGTTTAGGAAAGTTGTTTTTCAGTGTGGGGAAGTATGGGCCTGAATAAGTATTGGATCAAGTCAACACACTTGTATGTTTAACACCTATAGTCAACACTCTTAAATGTCACAATGCTCAGTATATAAGGCTATTATGAAAGACCATAGTGAGGGATACTGGAAATGCCACCCCTCTCTCTGTCTCCACTGGGCATACTCCTGTGCCATCTTTCTTCCTGGTGTATGCTTTTGTTACCTGTGCCCTCTTGTTCTAGCTTGTTTCTCTTCCTCTTAGTCCCTTCCCCCTTCCCTCCCTCCTTCCCTCCCTGCCTCTCTCCCATGGCCCCACAGGTGTTGAACTGAGTATTAACTCATTTTGAATCTAGCAGAGAGCTAGTTTCGCAAATTTTAGCTGAATGAATACTAAGGTCCCAATAACGATCAGTTCTACTCTTATACAAATCTCTTGGTTGTCATTATCTGGATGATGTGGTTTGAGTGGAAAGAGAGTAAATTAAAAGAGGGGTTAGAAAAGATGACAGTGATTTGGAGCTATAATCTTCTGACTCAACTAAGACATCAAAACTACTCCCCTCTCCTCATTAATCCAGACAGGAATTGATTTGTCTTCTTGGATATATCCTATCCAATTTAATCTCCATGATCAAAGAGTTTTTGAAGCAAGAATTACAGAGTTAGACTGGCTACATAAAATGGCTGCAATTCTTCATCCCATGGTCCCTGTATCCACACCCACTGCAATGTGTCACTGGCTCTTTTTACCAAAAACTGAAGTCTATTTCCCCAGCTCTTGAATCTAGACTAACACTCTGGCACAGAACGTGTTCAAAGAGATACTGTGTCAGTTCTGAGCCTAGCCCTCTAGAGACCTTGCAGTATTTCTATCTTGGAACCAGGCCACCACTATGTAATCAAACGCAGTCTAGCCTGCTGGATAATAAAAGACCCCTGGCTCCACCACCTATTGACTCAGCTGACAGACAGCCAACCACCAGCAATGTAAGGCCATCCAACACAGACAGCCCCAGAAATTGCTATCGGATACAGGTGGAATACTTAAAAATTGCTTCTCTGCTTTACGCAGTAACTCTGGGAGTTTTATTCTACCTTCAATCACACCAGTCCCTCAAGTTACTTACACATTTTAAAAAGCCCAAAGGGGAAAAAGAATCAAGAATTCACATTTTTCTTGACATTAAGGATCAGTTCAAAAGAATCAATATCCTCACCAAATTGATAACTCTTTCCAGGATTCCTAGCAATTAAAAGAAATTCATAACAAAAATTAGTATTCAAGCTGCATTCTCATCAAAGACCTTACTCATGGAACTAGTTTTTAATAAACAGATATATGCATGCATTATATGTAAATTAGCAAGGCTAATTTACAAAACTAAAAATGTAGCTCCTAAGTTAATACCAAAATAGAAGGGCTACAGTATTAAGTTATAATACATGTTTATTAATCAGAATTAGGTTCTACTGTGAGTGACAGCAAGCCCTCTCCCCAAATAACAGTACATTAAACAAAATTGCTGCCTATTTTTCAAATATCAATATCCAGGAAAGGTATTCATGAGTGAATGGCTCATGCTGCCAGGAGCCCAGGCTTCTTTTGAGTGTCCTGCTGTAGATACCTTGATCCCTTGAGCCAAGACCTACATTTCAAGCATCAAGATAGAGGAAACAAAAACAGAGTACTCCCCCCTCAGCCCTCCTGTAAGGCACACCACATCTGTGCACTATCAAGCAGTATCAAAACCACCATTCTGACCAACTTGCATCTGGCCACAGGAAGACTCAGAGAGAAAATCAGTACTTGGAAAGGCTGTGTGTTTAGCTTAAGTGATTACTATGGAAGTGGAAGATAACGAGCCATCTATGTCACAGAAAGTCAGATATTATCATAGCAAATGTCCACTGTGCATCAGTGAAGGGCATCTCTTTGCTGTACTCCCAGAACCACTGGAGTCAGTGATAGGCACAAAAACAATTGTCTCAGCTTCTGCAGAAGGGTGTGCCACTAGCCAAAACCCTGGCAAGCCAGCACATAGAGCAGGCTGGCTGTTCCCCTAAGATAGCAGGCCCGCCCCTCTGCTCAGATTGGTTGAGCTCAGAGTCACAACCTTCTGCTGGTTGGCTAGTTTGAATAGGGTGACTATATTTATATAAGGTGACTGAAATAAAATTAACTGTATACAAAAAAATCTCAAAATATACCCACATCCTCTACTTCTTGAAGTTTGAGGGGTGTTTAACTCCATCTTGAAAAGAAACCAGTTTAAGACAAAACCTTACATTTCAACAACTCTTCCTAATTTCAAAGCAGTTCCTCTTTCTCCTAACAAGAGCAAAGCCAGCCGGTCCAAGCAGGGATTTTAGAGTAACGCACTTTGAAAGAAAAGACAATTTTTCCCAGTTTTCAAATGGGCTGAGTTCTAAATTCTATTTATATACCATCCATTTGTGAGTCAGAAAGCAACTCCTCACAAAGACTTATTTCTGATAGTTGTTTTTTCTAGATGAATAAACAGAACATATTTTAGTCTGCAGTGTCCTTGAAGTTTCTTCTCTGTATTCAGTCTCACTTATTCCATTGTTTCTAGAGAAAACAAAATTCCAAGTGAGTGTGGGGTGTATGTCTTTATCTCTAGTGCACAAAAGCCTCTCTGATGGCAAAGGCAGAAGCAGAAGGGAAGGCTGTCTAGGCCAAGGACGGTGCCCTACATTTGCATCCGAGAGCAAGTCTCCCTTTCTAGGGCTTCAGTCATTCCCTAAGTGGGGGAGGGTAGATCCATACTCCAGTACAATCTAACCTACTTATCCTGGGGGGTCTGGGGACTGTGTTCCTAGAGACTATGTCACCCCCCATGTAATTACAAAATACAGAAGGGCAGAGGAATCCTAGGCAGGCCCTTGACTTCACTTACCCCCGGTTATTGCTCCAATGTTCACCTATCACATCCCAAACTAGTCTCACTTCCGGAGTCCTTCACTGTGAGACATACACATTCCACTTCCGGAATCCTTAACTGTGAGAGACATACACATTTGTAACACATTTAGAAACAGAGAATCGAAAGACAGAAAGAGAGACAGACAGACAGAGAGAACAGACAGACAGACACAGAGACACAGACAGACAGACGGACAGCCGGACTGACAGATGGACGGACAGAGCAAAATAGAGACAAAAAGTAAGATAAGAACCCAGAGACAGACAGAACAAAACAAAGCAATAAAAAGTAACAATAGAACATTGATAGTGGTTAAATTGCTTCTCTTTGCATTTTTCCATATCAAGAGGGACATGAAGCATGAGGCATCTCCAGCACTGAGATTTCTGGAATCATTTGATCTGGCAAGTTGATACTGTTTTCTGCTCGCATCAAGCAGCTCACCATTTGACAGATGTCTTTCCTGATTATTGCGGGGAGCCTTGCTTCTTTGAAACTATTGATTAATGCATCTGTCCTCTGAGCCTTGGAAACCATTTACTAAGCTTCTTGGAAGAGTTGATGCACATCAGTACCAGTAACCCCACCACACACACACACACACACACACACACACACACACACACACACACACACTACAAAAGAAAGAGGTTTTAACTCGATTTCAGTCACCTCCAGAAATATTCTGACTTTTACAGAAAGACTTTCTATTTAGTTTCACTAAATTGATAGCCCTCAGGAATAATCTCATCAAAGCCAGTTTCTGCATCCTTTTTAATTTTGGAGCATGTCCTCAGTCTGCTCGCAGCCCCTGTGACATCTTGGTCAGTTGGGTCATGCCATGGAGTTTACTTGCCAAGTTTTGGCAATTATATTTTGCTCAACCTGAATTCACAAGCTCTCCATCAAGAATTTCAATCTAATTGGTCACTTTTCTGGGTCTAATTAAGAATGTACAATAGATCCTTAATCAGTTAGCATAATCTTTGTTATCATAATCTTTCCCATGATCCTCTTGTCACTATTCCTTCCTATATTATCTCATTCATTCTTTCTGCCACTAGTAAGCCTCTGGGATCTAAGTATGTAAATATTACAATAAGGGTAACTAATATTCACCAAGAATTTCCTGTCTGGCAGACACTGAACTTTGGGCTGCACAGGTATCATCACTGTGTTCTTCAATCTGTCAGTGTTACTTCTAGACTACTAATTTTAGCTATATTTCAGAATATCCCAAAATGCTTCCTGCTTGAAAAGATCTAGTATGAGATGACACATAAATACAATCCTGAGCAGAAGAAACTGCAAGGTATCAGAAACCCAGGGCTTCAGCCAGTTCTGAGTATTTAAACAAGAAGTCTGAGTTTGAGAAGCCACTTGACAAATAAGGCTAAGTTTGAGCCCATTGCTACTAAATGTATTACACAAGAAAGCTAAACTTTCAGTGAGCTAAGGAACCAGGTTGAGAGATCAAATAACCACCAATAAAAATCTTTAAAAAGTTCATAAAAAGGGCCGGGAGTTTGGCCTAGTGGGAGAGTGCTTGCCTAGCATGCACGAAGACCCAGGTTCGATTCCTCGGTACCACATACATAGCAAAAAGCCAGAAGTGGTGCTGAGGCTCAAGTGGTAGAGCTCTAGTCTTGAGAAAGTCCAAGGACAGTGCTCAGGCCCTGAGCTCAAGCCCAGGACTGGCAAAAAAAAAAAGAAAAAAAGTTCATAAAAAGTAATAATTGACAGAAAACAACACAGCATATAAGCTGAAGGAACAACCTGGAAACTCAGTGGGAAGAAAAAATTAGAAAACAAAACAAAAACATCTGTTCTCTGGTAAAGGGATGCTTGCAAATATCTCAGTCTGGTTTTGGGCTGAAGACAAAAAGCTCCTGTAGGATTTGTTCTGATAGGCCTCCCTTCACTCAGGTTAGAGCCAGCAAACAAGTGAATCAATACCATGAAAATCCCTGGTTGACACGATTCCTAGATCACCTGCCATGAGGAAAGACAAAGCCTTAACAAAGACCACCTCACATGACTTGTACCCACTCACCGGGAGGAGATGGGGCCCTGGTAACCGAGTCCAGACACTTCGTAGTCCTTTCAGTCTGGGACACCAGCACTCCTGTCCAGCTACTGAAACTGTGGTGCCAATCTCAAGGACATCAGCAGCACCTGGGAATTCCTTACACATGGAAATTATTGGCCCCAGCTGAGACCAACTTAAGTGAGAATTCTGGAGATGGAACTCCTCAGTCAGGGATGCCGATATTCCCATAATGTTTGAGAACATTATGCCCATTCTCCCTCTATGACAACACTATGACCAATATTGGGAATTTCCACTTGGTTTTAATCTTATCTTACTCCTACCAAACCTTAACACGTGGTCTTGTGTGATATAATACTGAGCTCTTTAAATAAGTAGGATTTCAGTTAGAAAATAAAATCCCCTCACATGTTTATAATCTATTTATGTAATAGTATAAGACTAGGAGATACAAATTACTTTCACATAAATAGGGGAGGCTATTTGCATAAATTATAATGCTAATAATCTATTTCCAGATCAAAATTTGGGTGCGTGTTCTGCATTTTTACTGGTATTTTACCCGCAACTCTTAATTAGGATGAGAATTTATTCTGTTCTTCTAGTACATGAGTAATTTTGAAATTAGGACGTCTTATTTGGGACACAAGATCTATCATCTGATTACCTTTCATTTCTCACATTCTTGAATTATATTCTTATTTCAAATTCATGCAGGCTCCAAATGAGGAAAGATCTTATTAAAAGTAACATTTATTTCATAAACCATGATACGTTTTCTGTTTTGTATTACTGTTTAATCAGAAGACTGTACTCCATAATCCGACTGGGTCGTATTATAAGGAAGATGGCGTGGAGCTTTCCCTTTAGCAGAATCTTAGGATGTGCTAGGGTCCTCACTTCTGGTACTGGTACCATAAGGTAGGACTTACTGACTCAGTTCTATGAACCTACAACTGCAGTGGATAGTTTATATATATATATATATATATATATATATTGAAAAATATAAGGTAGTAGTTTCCTTGGATAAACAAAAAAATTATATTTGCAAAATAAATATGAAGTAGTGTTAAAGAAACCAGGCCCAAAGTTGAATGCTAGTAGTAGCTCACATCTATAATCCTAGACACTCAGGCTGCTATCTGAGGATTATGGTTTAAAGCCAGCCTTATCAGTAATGTATGTGAGACTCTTATTTCCAATTAACCACTAAAAAGTTGAAAGTGGAACTGTGGCTCAAGTGTCCAGCCTTGAATAAAAAAAACCTAAGAGATAGTGCCCAGGCCCTAAGTTCAAGCCCCAATATAAACCCAAAAACAAAAAGATCAGGCCCTGGCACAGTTGTGTATCAATAACTGTAACAGAAAGTACCATCAAGTGTGAGAAGCTGTGTCTTGCCTAATTTCAGGCTAATGCAGTCACTTATCAGAATGGCCTTTTAGGCTACTTGCTTCCATTCTTTGCACTTCAGAACAGAGATATTGTTCATGGAAGCATTGTTTCTCATAACCAAGATGTAGAATCAGCCTAGATGCCCCTCAGTAGATGAATGGATCAAGAAAATTATATACACAATGGAATTATACTCATCCATCAGAAAGAATGATATTGTACCATCCATAAAGAAATGGAAAGTCTTGGAAAAAATTTATTGAGTAAAGACTCAGAGAAACCTAAGTTTCCTGGTTTCCCTCATTGTGGTCGCTAGAATGTGTTGATAAATCTACAAGTTAACACTGGATGTTAAAAAGAAAACACTGGGACATAAATTATATAGGTCTCTAAGCATTTGCATACAGTGAGACCAAAGGAAGATATTTTTAGAAGAGAAACACAAAAGCATAATATCAATATGCATCTGACCATATAAAATAATATTTATCAAAATGAACTCTAAAAAATGAAAACAATAAGTTTTTCCCCTTTGTTGCTGCTTTCATTTTCTTTTCCTTTTGTCTTGTTTGGGAGGAGAGGGGGTGCACAGAAATGGAGGGACAAATGATGAAAAACGGCAACAGATATGCTCACTGGACACTATGTTGAAAATCAACTATACAACCTGTGGGTGGGGTTGGAAAGGAAAAGCTGGGAGGAAGTGAAGAAGGGCTGACATTGTCCTGAAAGAACTGTATTCTTTATCTGACTCATATAACCAACTTCTCTGTATATCATCTTTACAGTAACAATAAAAATGCATTTATTTTAAAAAACCCCAGAGGCATTGTCTACTGGCACTTGTGTGTCAAGTAGCAAAGATCCTGAGTTCAAACTCTAGTGCCACCCTCAAAATAATAAATGATGTGGCAGAGAAATTCTAAAAACTTCCACAGCCAGAGAAAGTATATCTCGGATGTTAAATGGTCTACCAAGCAGTGTTTTGTGATAACAGAATTTCAACCTGGGTCCTTTTATTCACCATCTTTCCTTCGTTGGCTCAAACATGTCTTCTACCCTCTAAGACCTACCTCTCTTCTGCACAGAGGGTGTATGAGCCAAGGTATCCAGGTGAATTCAGAATGTTGTTCCTTATGGTAACGTGGGTTGACACCTTCCTCAAGCTTCTGTTTGCAATGATTATGTGAGGTGAAGCATTGGAAGAACTCGGCACACAGTGGCTGCATCTAGTTGATGCTCAGAAAATGCTGGTAACTTTCAGATGTTGTAGGTACTTGATAAACATAGAAGGAGTGAGTGAGTGAACTGACTTCCATTGGACAGCAAAGAGAATTCAATATTCTGAAGGAAAATTTGGTCTAGGCCTGAGAGTTTTAAACATTAAGTTGTTCCTAGTGGCTGAAGCTGGTCTTTAAGCAAAACCATATGCATCAGGCAATCAATAAAAACCCCCAAAATGGAATTGTTTCCATTAAAGCCAGTTGGGGGTTTATAACCCCATTTATCACTGCCCCCTAGGTTACCTTCAGCTTGGACTCGAGAATGCAGTTTGAAAGCCACTGATCCAAACTTATCAAAACCAAGTTTTATGACATCCTTTACCCAGGGTCCACATATTTTTTTCTCTGTTAATATTTAGAATAAAGCCATTAGTATCATATCTCCTAATTTGTATTGTTGATGCAATGGAAAACTCACTTTGTAGATGAATAAATTCTCTTTAAAAATCTTCATTTTTTTTTTAAAAAAGGGATGATATTGGTCAAGATTCAGAATGCAGTTTGTTGTTGAATGGCAATTTATGTACATAACTATGTAAAGATAAAAATAAAAGTAATCATGTGGGGACTAGGCCTATGACTGGTTTCTCCATGACAAGAACTTAATTTTGAATTTTTCTTTATGGCTTGGAAGAGGCCACTACCCAGACTCCATGTAATCCTTTAGACTAAAATCATGCCCCAGGACAAACAGCGAAGAAGAAGGCTAAAAGCCAAAGCCAAAAGATTACTCAAGAAGAACAAATCCTCTCACTTCCATTCCAAGCTTACATCTCCTTCTCCACCACCTTCATCCGAAAAAGTAGTTATTTCTTCAACAGACATACCCCAAAGTAGAAACTGGTTGAAACCATCCTGCAATTTGAAGTTTCCCAGCATCAAAGATGCAATCAAACATTGGACAAATAAAGCATGGTATCTATATAGTTAGTGCCAAAGCTGCAGAGCCCAGAGTTTAGAAGTACCGAAAGATACCATCTTCCCATCTCCAATCTACCACCCAGAACTTCAAAGTCTGAAAAAACAATTATGCATTTTGGAAAACGAGTTTTTGCAAGCTTCAGGAAACACTGAAGACTGTGCCAGAAAACTCTTGTCCAGGCCACTGTTAAACATGTCACATGAGTGGTACACTCACTAATGTTTCTGCCTGCACTCCTGCTACCCCTGGTGAATCCCAGGCAGCACTCCCCTCCACAGGGCCAAAGCCAGTCAGCCATCTTCTTCCCCCTCCCCCTCCCCCTCCTCCCCTTCCTCCTCCTCCACCACCACTAGCACCTTTGCTGCTCAGAAAGTCTACTGCTACTAAAACACTTCAGGCTGAACCATTAAAAGAAAGACCCATGCATATAACAGTTTACACAGTTGATGTGGAAAGGAGCCCAAGAGGAATCCCTCTTACTAATAAAGAAAATATGGAAACAGGAACTGGACTGACCCCAGTAATGACGTGGGCCTTGAGGAAAAAGTTTCAACTCAGACTCAACCACTTTCTACAAGCAGCTTCGATGAACAAAACTGAGGTAGATCTATCTGATTTCATGTAGGGATCCACAAAATACACAGTTAACAATCACCACCCCCCCCCCAAAAAAAATAAAAGCTTGCAAGCTTTTAACTTGCAATACTGAAAGTATTCTTGTCTCCTCTTGGATGATATTTCCATCTCTTATTTATTTCAAATTTTGGCTTATTATCAGAGTTTCCAAAATAGTGTTCATAAAAATGGCCTTGGTATGTATCCTGATAAATTTCTGAATTTTGTTCATTCTTCTAGAACAGCAATTTCTACTTAATTACTAGAGTCCTTACCCCTTGAGAGCCTGAGTTCATTAGCTTTAGGTCTCAGGCATCAATAATTTTGAAAGGCCCTCCAGGTGGTTTTTATGTCTAGAGTGGAGACTTTCATTTCCAGGTAAGGTGATGTTGGATGCTTCCTTAATACAGATAATCACATGCTTAGGATAAATTTGCTGTCCTTCACTGTCTACATTTATTTTTTTAATTTAGAAATGATACAGCAAAAATCCTTTGAAATATTTGCATTCTATATTTTGTATTTGTTAGACGTATGTATGTATGCATGTATGTATGTATATGATAGAATAGGGATTTGAACTCAGGTCTTCAGAGAAGAATTCTACTACTTGAGCGACACCCCCAGCACTTTTTTGCCTGTTTTTTAGATAGAGTAAATATTTTGTTTGTGGTGTACTCTAGCCAGGATCCTCCTATTTATACCTCCCAAACCAAGGAACTAGCATTGTAGATGTATTTCCTCTTATCCAGCTGTCATTGCCTAAAATAAAGTGAATTAAGAATCCCTGCATTCCCAACTTTAACTCAATTGGGTTATGGCTGGAGGGATAATTCTTTTACTGTATTCATCATTTAGAATGATGTTTTTTTTAAAAAAATGTATCCTTTGCTCTCTTTTAGGAAACGGAATCAAAATGGATTGGATGTCTTGGCAACATTGTACATGAGCAAGCCCAGGTTTGAACTTGGGCTGACATGCGTCAGGATTGCATTTTATGCATCTTTATCCCTCTGCATGCCACCTGTGTAACACTGAGGAGCCAGTTTCTTCACTCCCTCTTCTTCAGCTTGCTCATCTGTGAAATTCAGAAGAATAGTTACTGCTCCCTCACAGAATGTTAGGACGATTCACATGTGAATATGAATTCATATTTGTGAAATCTCTGGTCCTTGCCTGGCACTCAGCAAGAATGAAGTAAGTGTTTGTTAAATAGACCCTGTCCAGGCAATCTGGCTCCTGATTTGATCACTGCCTCTTAAATATCAATGTTATGCTAGGTTTTTGAAATAAAGTTTCCTAAGCAGCTTTCATAACTGCTGACCCCTGAATATTTACTGGAGGAGATTCTTGAATTATACATTTTTTTCCTTTGTTATTTGCACATCAGCTTTCTTAAATCAATCTTAGCCATTCACATTTTCTCAAATGTCACTCCTATTTTATTCTTCACATAATTGCATAGATTTTTGATAATCAAAGGCTCTCTTCTGTTATTATCTCGTTTATTGTTAGCAGAAAGATGATGTACAGAGGTTACAGTTACAAAGGTAAAGTGTACACTTTCCTTTGGACACTGTCACCTCTTCCCTTGCTCTCTCCCAGTTTTTCCCTCCTATCCCCCCCACAATTTGCATAGTCCATTTTCAACTTAGTTACCAGTGCATATCATTGCTGTTATTATCTGTTAAAATGCTAGCTTTGCTGGGTGCGTGGCTCACGCCTATAATCCTAGCAACTCAGGAGGCTGAGATCTGAGGATTGCATTCAAAGCTAGCCCTGGCATTACAAAGCCATGGGATTCTTAATCTCCCATTAATCTCTATAAAGTGGGAAGTAGTGCTGTGGCTCAAGAGTAGGGTGGTAGTCTTGAGCTGAAGAGCTCAGGGACAGAGTCCAGGCCCATAGTTCAAACCCCATTACACACGCCACCTTCCCCCCCAAATGCTAGCTTTGATTTTTAGATATTTCATTTGGAATATTTTCCCCAAGAAAGTAGTCATTACTTATCTCCAAATGCTATTATTTTTCAGTTTTATAAGTAGATTTCTATCTTCTTGAGTAGAATTTAATGCTTCTTTTATCTAGTTTTAATTCAATCACTTAAAAGAATGGAAAGTATCCAGCATTGCAAACTTGCCTGTGTTCAGTTTCAGCAATATTAACCACTTATTTGTGCTCTTCACAGTCAGCATGCTTTAGAAGTGCTCTTCCAATCTCTCAGCCTCAGAATGGCCTTTCCTCTTCATTTGTTCTCCTAAGCCATGTTCTCCTTTATGATCTCTTCTGAAAAAAAGAGTTCTTCACCTTAGTTTATCTCCTTACAACCTATGACCCTTACATTTGTGAAAAGGGAGGTGAGATTAGAAATTTTTCTTTAGTTTTTCTATATCTAATCACAGAATCTAAGTTCATAAAAAGATGATTAATAACTGTAATCCACAATTATATTACAATTAGAAAGTTGTAGTTTAAAAATGAAATAATTGGTTTTTTGTTATTTTTTTTTGCCAGTCCTGGTCTTGAGCACTGTCCTTGGGTTTTCTCAAGGCTAGAGCTCTACCACTTGAGCCTTAGCGCCACTTCCAGCTTTTTTTTTTTTCTATGTATGTGGTACCGAGGAATCGAACCCAGGTCTTCATGCACGCTAGGCAAGCACTTTAACCACTAGGCCAAACTCCCAGCCCATAAAATGAAATAATTGGTACCATAGGAGGAGGAGAAAAAAGGAAAGAGAAAGAGAAAAATTTAGAAAAGAAGGCAGAGATAAATTTAATAAGATGGGGCTGGGAACATAGCCTAGTGATAGAGTGCTTACCTAGCATGCACAAAGTCCTGGGTTCGATTCCTTGGTACTACAGACTCAGTAAAAGCCAGAAGTGGTGTTGTGGTTTGAGTGGTAGAGCTCCAGGCTTGAGAAAGCCCAAGGACAGTGCTCAGGCCCTGAGTTCAAGCCCCAGGGCTGGCAAAAAAATTAATAATAAATGTATAAGAATTACATAAACACATTATGTAGTTTTCTTCAAAACTCTTCTGAGAGACACTAAAAAGGAAAAACAGCGTGACTATTCCTTTGATTGGAATAGGAAGCCCTAATATTATAAGGTTGTTATTTCTCTCTAAAAGAAAATGTACAATTGCCACAATCCCAAGAAAACATTAATTAACTTTTAAAAATCAGAGCAGCTGGTTTTAAGATTTTTGTAGAAATAGAAAATCTATGATTAGCCAGAAAGATATCTGAAAATATGATAAATTAATGAGCTAGATCAGCTCTACTAGATAATAAAGTATATTGCAAAGCAGTGTGATTAATCTACATAAATGAATCATAACAGAAAACCCAGAACTAGACTCAAACACATAGGAAAATTTAGTATGTAACAAAGTTGACCTTTTATAACAAATGCATTTTTCAAATACTGACTTTTTAAAATTAAAATGCTTTTTCTTAGAATCATCTTGAGTTTTATTATAATGTTATGTATTCATTACATGTGATTAAACTTCTCATACATTTTACATTTTCAATTTGTACCTGTACTTGGACTTGAACCCAGAGACTGGATGCTGTTCCTTTGTTGCTTAAAGCTGGGCACTCAACAACTTGAGCCTTCCACTCCCACTTTTGGCCTTTTGATGGTTAATTGGTGATTAAAGGCCCTATAAACTTTCTTGTCCAGTTTGGCTTTGAACTCCAAACCTCAGATCTTAGTCTCCTGAGAATCTAGGATTACCAGCATGAGCCACCAGCACCAGACAAATTTTAGACTTTCAATGTAAGTGAAACTATCTCTTCTAAGGAGAAGACATGATACTGAGAACCATAAAGGTCTTTCATATATATAGATATGTATATATGTATATATAATTTTGGTCATGGGGCTTTATAATCAAGAATGAGAAAAATCTATGAAGAAGGCATCAAAGTGTTAGACTCAGATGTTTTGATGGGAAATAAGGAGGACTATTGACTGTATTATATTTAAAATTTATGTTTGGATAAGTAAAATAAAAAGGAAAATGAAAAGAAAACATCTGTATTACCATAGCAAACAAAGGCCAATTTTATTAGTACATTAAAGAGCTTTGAAAGAACCAAACAAAAAAGCCACAACAAGGATGAATAGGGACCACAAATTGGAAGTTGACCAGAAAAGAAATGTGGCTTAAATAATTTGAAAAGAAATTCAACTTCATGATCTTAGAAAGCAATTAAAATAAAATGAAACAGCATTACCCATTTTTAGATAATCTTAGCTAATACCTGGTACAGATGAGGGAAGAGATGGAAAAAAAAAAACCCACTACCTCACATGGAAAAGACTAGTTGGTACATTTTTTTGAGGTCAATTTAAAATGGTAAAAGTGATAATAAAAGTAATAGTTTACATTTACTGAGTATTTTTTATAATCAAAAGACATTGATTTATATATTTCAGGTATTTTGGTTAATTTACTCCTCATAAAAATGAAACTGAAGCAGATTCTATTGTTATCTATCCATAGAAGAAAATGAAACATAGCTTAACATACTTTTCAGGAACTCATGTCTAGTAAATGGAGAAACGGGGATTCAAATCCAGAGGTGCTGAAATTTTCAGAATTTTCCAACACCACAACAGCAGAAGAGAAAAAGAGAGAGAGAGAGACAGACAGAGAGAGAGAGAGAGAGAGGAAACCATGAATAATGATGGGTAAGTTATTTAATTTATTTATTACTATGACAATCTATACATAATGCATATGTATATTAAATCATATTGTATGAGTACAATTTTAAACTTCAATGTAAAATTTTAAATTTAAAACAGCCTTCAAATTTGGCAACCTCCATAAAAATACAAAATGTTCATACAATATTTCTTAACATTAGGTTCAGCTACACTACACAGGAAAGGAAATAGCATGTTGAAAGTTAATGTTTCTGCCAAACAAATATCATATAGAAGTATATACTTTAAGACTGATAAAGCATTATCGTGTTTCGCTTAAATTTAAATGAATCACAGGCTCAAAAGGTTTCTCAGAAGTTACCCTATGACACTTCTTCCTACCTCAGTTTTTCTTGCAAGGGAGTGAGGGAAATGTAGTCTGATTCTGAATAGTCATATTTGTGACTAAACATTGCATTACTTCAGAAGAGGGAAATTTAGCAAACTTTTTCCTTCCTGCTGAAACTGCAATTCCTTTTCCAGGAATATGTCCAAAAGATTTATGGCATGTTGGCAAAAAAAGAAAAGAAAAGAAAAAAGAAAAAGCAAGAAAACAAACAAACAAAAACAGATGGATTATTTTCCCTTTCCCTTTCTTCAATATTTCTGGCCCTTTCAGCCTGTTCTGAGCTTTGGAGTCTGACTTGGGTTTCTTTCTGCTCAGGCTTCTACTTGGACTCAGTGACTAAGAAATACTATCAAAGAACCAAAAACCAAGAGAAGACAACGGTTGGGTTATGTATTCTTGCTCCAAATCAGATAGATGTAGGTATAGCAGCGTTTCATTCTTCACCGTATGGCGACAGTCTCATCAGCTTTTGCTAACACTGTGTATTTGCCTGTCCCTGTTAGGTAATAGGCTTCTCACTGTGGCTAATTCCTGAGGGTTGAACTGTCTATTATTGGTTGTGTTAATCCTACCAGCACCTGTGTAAATAGTCTCACCATTATTAAATTCTTCAGTTAAGCTTTTGATATGCCATCTACTTCTGCTGGACTTGGGCTAATCACAAATATACAGGAATTTTTACCAAAGTATTGCTTAAAATAGTAATAAAATAAAATAAAATAATTACTTATTCATCAGCAAGAAACTAGTTAAATAAATATCCTGCAGTTATAGTAGATATATTATGTAGAAGTTTACAAATAATGCCTCACTGAACTATATACTTAAAATTTTAAGAAGTGGGTCTCACATGTGTTCCTATCACAATATAATAATAATAACGTGTAAATATGAGCTAAAATAGAGCTCTTAATGACAGGATATAAATTAGGCTTTAAGCTAATGGGTTTGCAAGTATGTATATGTATACATATGTATATAGTATATTTATATGCTTGGAGATTATGGGGAGAAGACTAAACTTGATAAGGGTGGTTAATCCAGGGAAGAATAATGGAGGTCTAGAAAAGGACACCGAATATATTTAAACTCCATGAAATTTTAGTATTTCTTTTTGAACTATTACCTTGAAAAAAATAGGGAAAAACTATGACTTTCCTTAGGAAATATATAGAGAATCACATGAAATGCCATTATGTATTTGGAATTCAACTCTCCTCTCCACTTTATGCCCTTCTGTACCTTTCCTTCCATGTACAACTTGGACTTTAAGTGACTGTCATCCTTTTGTTATTCTAGGGCACTGTCAACAGCTCTAAACCAGAAGTCGTTTGGGGAGTGGTGCTGTGACCCAAGAGGTAAAGCACTAGCCTTGAGCTCTTCTGAAGAGCTTAGGGACAGCGCCTAGGCCCAGATAAAAGAAAAAAAAAAAAAAATAAAACACAGTGGTAAGTAATATCAATCAATAAAAAGGCAACTGTAGATTCCAGCAATATACAAGTTAACTCTCTTCAATGAAAGAGATAAACAGAAGTAATTTGGGGCTCTGTAGAGGAGCAGGAGGAAAAGAAAGGTTCTTAGGGATCAATAAGTAAGAAAGGCAAAGAGAATATTAAATGGGTTAAAATGGAACCATAGCCATATTTGAACTAATCCAATGGAAATTTCTGATTTTTAGTTCATTAGCCACGTTTACATGTTGTTTTCCTAGTTTTGGCCTTTTACCTGAGTTAGGTTTTAGTTTGCTTATATAAGAAGGCAACTTAATGATTTCCTACTTAATTATTTTAATATTTATAAAGCCTGGATTTTTAATGAATTAAGCTAGTTTTCAGATTTCAGCAAGATCTTGAAAGGGACTTCCCCAATTCCTCCCCACCTTACCCCACTTGGCCTGCCAGGAAACTCCTTCCCTTTCCTTTGTCGTCAGAGCAGTGTGACAGAAGCCCACAGAGATGAGAGGCCCCTTCAAACAGCAAAGGTGTCAGTGGTTTCCCCAGCCATCAATCAACCATGTTGAATTCTATTGGCCTCCTGTGTATGGCCAGCCCAACCACATGGCTGGGGCCTATAAAAGTAGCCTGTAAGATTAGGCAGGGTCGCTCTCACTCCCATCTTAGAGACGGCCCTGACCGGTTAGGTCAGTATGATTCTCGATGCTAGGCACAGAATAAAACTCTGTTTAACTTAACTTCCAACTTCTGCTTTTGTGTCAGATTCGTTCCTTTGATCACGGACCCTAACAGATCTTACTTTCTCAGATTGTGACTATTGGAATCCAGTGAAGTGGTCTAGGTTTTTGTTGGGGGTGGGGGTGGGGAAGGACAGTGTAGTTAGATTTAAAAACTTTCATTTTGCTTTGGGATAAACTCAAAAGCAACAGGGTATTTGGCTAAGATTTGTGCTTTTGTATTTGCTTCCTTCCTTCATTTGACCTAGCATCAATTAATGCTGAACACACTCTTTCTGAAATTGTAAGAGGTTTTAGAAGTTAGAAAAAACTGAATGATTCCTACCCTCACAGAAATTAATTTCTACAGAAGGGCACACAAGTGTAAAAGACACCAATCAAAGTGAATACAAAGATTTTAGAGTCAGGGCACAGAGAAGAAGAGGATGGTGACAAATGATGAGGACAAATGGTAAATGTGGGGGGCAGGGCAGGGGAGCTGAACAGACAATGAAACAAGGAGGAAATAAAGCTGCAGAAATAGCGTAACTTAAAGCAGGACAACTAAGGTAACTTCCAACTATCAATAGGTTAGAATGGAAAAATCAACCTGTAGATTTTTAGCATCATAATCATCCTAGAGAAAATCAAGAGAAAGGTGGAAGAATACATTAATATTGCCTGTCATTATTTAAAAATAAAAAAATAAAGGAACTAAATGTCTATATGGCCTTAGGTTGCAGCTATAATGTACCAATATAAAAATATTACATAATATGTACATGTGAGAGGAAGACCCATAAGCATGGCATAATAAGGCACATTAGTTTTCATATTGGCCATGGGGAATGGCCAGTGAATGATAAGAGATAATCACTGGCACATGTCAGAATGATCAGTATAGAAGGAATACCAGAGTGAGGTGATAGATCGTGAGACCACCTGAGAAACGTTGCTTCTATGGAATCAACAGAAGTTAATTACTCATGAAGGATGGGAGTGAGGGAATAGAAGAACAAAGAAATATCCTTTATTTCTAATGACCAATTAGATAATGATGTCATGTTATAATAAAGAACAAAAAGTACAAATTTGGAACCACTGTGTTGAGTTTGAGGGTACTTTTAGATGGATTCAACTATATGATTTTACTTACATACAATTCTTTCTTTCTCCCTCCTTCTCTCCCTCAAGGCTCACTGGACTCCAGTCCTTGGCATTTATATCTCTTTCCCAGTTCAACTCCACATGACTAATATCCAAAGTCTTCAAAAGCATTGTATCAGTTCCGGCATAGCCCCATTTAGAATGTTCCTTCTGATACATCAGATCTTTCTCATGAAGTTTGGAAATAGCAGAAATCTCCTCCACTATCTGAATGTTCTGTGATTATGTCTATCATTATATGAGTTAAATTATAATCACATCTCTCTTTCTCTTTCTCTCTTCCTCTCTCCTAGATGATTTCAAGTTCTTTTTTTATCCCAAGCACACAGCACAGCGTTCACAAGGCCAAAAATGATTGTTGAATAAACTCATTAGTTTAGTATTAAGTAGGAAAAAATTAGAATACTGCTTTCCCTTAAGACAATAGCAGGAATATTAGAGGGCACTGAGGGCAGTAGCTATTAGGGGCTGAGCGAAAAGGGAGTTGAGAAGAATGGCTGAAGTTTGAAAGAATTGCTGAGGAGGAGAAGCTAGAATAACTTAAGACTATGAAGGAGCCCAAGGGTCCTGTTGATACAGCAATGATAGCGTTACAGTGCAGTGACTCCAACAGCAGTGTGTTCTTCTAGCAGCTGTAGTTTATTTTAGTATGTGTGAGTGAGAGAAGTGCTGAAGATGTGGGTAATATACTCAGGATTTGAGGTCTCCAAGGCAGATTCAGCAGAGTTGAGAGAGTGACATCATGGGATCTAGACTGAAACAGGAAGGCAAGCAAACAGAGCCAGGAGGGGAAAAATGGTCTGAGAGAAACAAGAAGAGAAGCTAGGAATCTGCAAAAGGAAGAGGTGTTGGACAGAGAGACACCTGCATCAGTGGAGGCTCTTTTGAGGGAGGAGGATGTTAGATTTGAGATTCTGGAGTTGGTCCTCTTCTGGATGGCAACAGAGACAGAGTGCAACCATGGAAACGAGTGGCAAAAGAGACCTGGAAGTTAAGGGTGTGGAATTTGAAAGTTATAAATTTCAAAGCAATGTTGTTGGAGTAGTGTGCCAGAATTCTGAAGTTTCCAGCAAGAAAAGAAAAACAGGTTCCACAAGGCTTCGAGAATTATGAGTGATGTTCAGAGGTTGTGTACGTCCAGTGAGGGCAGGTTCTGGTCCTTAAGAAACTTAAGAGTTGAGAGTGAATATGGTACATATGCATTGTATACAAAGACATATTTACAAAAATGAGACCTCTGAAGGTATTAGAGGGAGGGAGGAAGTTCAAGAAGGGTTAAGAAAGAGTAATATAATTGCAGTGAACATGAACAAAGTACATTGCTTGCATTTCCCATTGAAACCTCTTTGTCCAATTAACTTATGCTAATAAATTTTTTCTTATAATTTTTAACTTAAGGATGAACTAGCACAAATATGTAGGTCTGAGTGATTATCTTATAGTAAGAGTCAGAACCTGTGTTAAAGTGATACTTTATCCTGTCAACATCAACGATCTAATAACAGTGTATTGCATTGGAGTTGTTAATGTTGATTGTGTTGGAATGTTGTAGAAGGTTGGCCTCTTCTTGATATTGTCACTTTTCCAGACCTGTGATCCACAGCCACCTCCGCCACCTCCTGTAGCGCTGCTGGCACTTTGGTCTGTCTGTGACGCTATCTGGTTTCAAAGTAGGTCACATCAGGACTCTTGGCTCAAAGACAACAAAAAGCCCTGGCACACACTGCAGCAGAAAGAATCTGTGATTAAAATCTTCCACAGACATTTTGAAAAGTAGAAAAGCCCAGTGAGAAGATTACATTATAATCCTTCCATTACCTTTAAGTCATCCTCTCTTTTCCCCTGGTATATTGTCTGTGTTTGAGTACAACAAATGCCTTCAATACATTTTTAAATTTTATAAAAACACATATATACCTTGGGCCAGGAGTTTGGCCTAGTGGTAGAGTGCTTGCCTAGCATGCACGAAGACCTAGGTTTGATCCTTGGTACCACCTGCATAGAAAAAAGCCGGAAAGGGTACTGAGGATCAAGTGGTAGAGCTCTAGCCTTGAGAAAGTCCAAGGACAGTGCTCAGGCCCTGAGCTCAAGCCCAGGGCTGGCAAATATATATATATATACCTTGGATTATATAGTATATTTTCATTTAGAAAACCTTTCAAGACACATGATTCTTTTTATCTTTCAAGCCAACACCGTAAGAGTGAGTGAACTCCTGTCAGGTTCAAGGCCCATTTCCATCCCATCTAGAAAGGGGTACTTATGGAAGCTGCTGTTCCTTCTGAGAGAGAAAGGAGTTTCACTTCTTCCTGGAGCAGCCATGCCTGGTTCTAAATGTCACCATGTTTCTTTCTCTATGTTTCACCATGTTTCATCTCCTGCCAGCCAACCCTTACTGCTGATTGATTCCCTCCATGGAATTCAATTCAAAAGGCAATTAATGAACACCCACTGTGAGCCATGCACCAAGCAGGAATGCATATTGTCAAACGGATACCCTCAGAGAATGACCAAACTAGCTAGAAAGACAGGGAAGTAAAGTATTGTAACATAGCAACTACACAATAAAGGCATGCATGTGGTGCCTCAGTAACTCCAAGAAGGGAGTCATTAACTCAGCCTAATAGGCTTCTAAGTTGCAGTTGAGCCTGAAGTTGAAAGATAAACAAGCAAGTTGAATGGAGTCTCCCTGGCACGTGGGACAAAGGTAAAGGCACAGGGAAACTGGAAGAACGTCAACTTAAATTCTCACCTCTCACCTGGATGAGCACTCAGTGTGATGGGAAGCACACAGGACAGTATCTTCAAGGCCACTGATCTTAAAGGAGGTTACCAGGCCACTTGCTCACACGAGTACACGACTATGTGGCAGTTCCTCCTCCTGTAGAACTCCACAGCTCACAGCCCCTTCTTGCCTTTAATCTGATCATATTGCTGATTTCACTAAAAACAAAAAACCAAAAACAACCAAAGAAAAAAAAACTACTAGGAAGAGAACATCCAAGAGAGTATCAATAATCTCAACCAGACCTATTCTGTGTTCTTTCAGCATGAGGGAACTGTCCATCCCTCTCTAAGCCAGCTCTTCATGGGACGTGAGACTTCAGCAACATCACCGCACACACTTTTCCTCTGCCAAATCATGTCCTCCACTTACAATAATGCTATTTCTCAACTTTTAAGAAAACGTCCTCTCTTGACCATACTCCAACCAGCTTCTTCCCTACAAATGTCTCATTTTTCTCCTTTTATTTCATAAAAGAACTGTCTACTCAGTCTACAGTTCCAACCTCCTTCAAGTGGAACACATCCCACATAGGCTTCTCCCCTCTGCAAAAGGAACTACCTTTCTTAGTTGCTGCTGATCTACCTCCATGATGTAAAATCCAGGGGTCATTCATTCTGCCCCCTTCTGCTTGACCTCTTAGCACCATTGGATTCCTTTCTCTTTTAAAACATGCTTTTCACAAGCCGTGTGCGGTGGCTCATGCCTGTAAGCCTAGCTACTCAGGAGGCTGAGATCTAAGGGTCAATGTTCAAAGCCAGCCAGGGCACAAAAAGACCTGAGACTCTTATCTCCAATTTAACTTCTAGAAAATGGGAAGTGGGGCTTGGCTCAAGGGGAGGGTGGTAGCTTGCGCTGAAGAGCTCAGGGATGGTGCCCAGGCTGAGTTCAAGCCCCATGACTCACAAAAAACAAACAAACAAACATGCTTTTCACGTCAGGCATGGCCTACCTGGAAAGTCCCCTTTCTTTTCCTCCATGACTTTCCTTCACTAGTCTCCTTTATTGATGCCACATTGAGGCAGGGGGAATTCTCTAACTCAGGACAGGGTTGATCTTTGTTGTAATAGAGCTTTTAACTAAGTGAATGCGGACCCCTCACATGAGGTAGGGCAATCTGTTTTAATATCTAACAATGCAAATGTTAGCATCCAAAATAACACAGTCACTGAAATACCCAGAACAATTGTGCAGCTAAATATCTTGGCATGTAAAGTTAGCCAGCCAGCACATCACAGTTATCTTCCTAAATTTCATGCAAGTATGTCTGACTGGCTAAACCTATATCCTATCCACAGCCTGGGAACAATGGAGTCCGAAAGTTCAGTAATGTGCATTATCTTGGGCTATTTGGCCTTGCTGTACTATAAGAATTACCCACTTCATCAGATCTGGTATAAGGACACACATCCAACATAAATATATAAAACAATTCATGAAATAGAACCTACCCGAATGAAGTAGAATATATTTCTTTTTCCTTTTTAAAAAATGTTTTCAGGTTCATTGAGTTATAGTTGATTAAGAGAAATTATAAATATTTAGTGCATACATCTTGATGTTCTGATAAAGGTATGTATTGTAAAGTCGATTCTATTTTATTTTTAGACCATGCTGATCTTGAGCCACTAAGGATTTGCTTATTTTTGTCCAGGTATTCAGGGTGGAATTCAAGAGCCTGAGCATTGTTCCTTAGCTGCTAGCTCAAGGCCAATGAAAAGCCACTTGGGCCTCTGTTTCCCTTCCAGCTTTTTGTTGGTTAATTGTAAATAAGAGACTCATGGGTTTTCTTGTCTCAGCTGCCTTTGAACTACGATCTTCAGATCTCAGCCTCCTGAATAGATAAGATTACAGACATGAGCCACCAATTCCTGGCCATTAAATGGTTTTGTAACCTCCCTAAAACCAAGGTATCATTAAGAAAGTTGACTGAGTTTAAGGGTCAATCTACTATTTTCATTGCAAGCAGCTTTTGGGAAGCAAATTTCCTTCAATTATTTACCTTTACAAGTTTCACATATGTGTACACCACTGTAAACATCACCATATCATGGTTAAAATTTCTGTCACCTTTAAAAAGTTCCTTTCGCAAAGCTGTAGGACATAGGACAATATCTTTAAAGACAGGGGGAATGCCATTTTGTAATTTTATATAATGTCCCCTGTCTGTGTTAAAAAAAAAAGTTCCTTTTGCCCCTTTGCTATTTCTCTAACACTTTAAAAGACATTCTCTCTCTCTCTAAATGTTGTATGCATTAACAGTCATTTTTATTGTTGTTTTTATCTATTAATATATTATTGAGCATTGGAGTATTTGCCTATCTGCTCTATTATAAACAAAACTATTCAGTGAATAGTGACATGTGAGTTAATCTCTTTCTCTCTCCTTCTCTCCCTCTCTCCCTCTCTCCCTTCCTTTCTTTACCAGGGCCCAAAAGCTTTGTTCAGTCAGGAAGCTAGCTAGGTCAACTGTAGAAATGACCCATGCTCCTCCCCTTCGCCCTTCTCTTTGAGTCTCCCTACATAGCCCAGGCTAGTCTGTATATAACTCACAGGTACCCCTACCTCTGTCTTCTTGGAATTCCAAACATACTCCACTATTCCTTGCTTTATTTCCTATATTCCAGTGCCTGTCATTGACCAATGTTATAAGAAAACTTTTTAGTTTTTATAATGGGAATGTAAATCTGGTCTCTGTGATTGTATTTTGGTCGGAAGTGGAAGTGTTAACACCAAATTACACTTTAATATTGAGATTTACTTTTCTAGTTTTTTTTGTGTTTTTTTTTCCCCTTCTTAGATGTAGATTTTTTTATGTGAACATATGGGGAATGACAATTGCTAGACATAGAGAGAAATTAAAGGGAATGAGCAAACAGATGGGAAAAACAGTTTTAAAAAATCAGTGAAAGGGGAATGAATTAGAGATGAAATGATAACCCGCAGTGGGGAATGCTGTTGATAGAGACTATCAAAAGCCATTTGAAATCTTATCTCAGGTTTGTTTGTTTGTTTGTTTTTGTTTGTTTGTTTTTGTGGGTCATTGGGCTTGACCTCACCTGGGCGCTCTCCCTGAGCTCTTCAGCTCAAGGCTACTATCCTCCCTTTGAGCCACGTCCCACTTCCTGTTTTCTAGAGGTTAATTGGAGATAAGAGTCTCAGGTCTTTTTGTGCCCAGGCTACCTTTGAACCATGATCCTCAGATCTCAGTCTCCTAAGTGACCAGGATTACACACCTGAGCCACCGCGCTTATCTCTTAGTTTTAACAGGCCTAATATGTGGCTGCTAAGGCTTGAAGCCATTCACTTAACTAAGTGAATTCAGTGGTCAGAGAGCTTCATATCTACTGATCCAACAAAGACAAAATAAGAGTTTGTTTTTGAATCCGAATTTGTCTTCAGTGGAAATGTATCATCTGTTTTTCTCAGAAAGACAAAGACCAACTAAGTGACAAATTCAGACACCCAGAAAAGAATACCTTATTGAGATCTAGAATTCTGAAAATCTGTGGTTTAGTGTGGTTTTAGTTTTCTGTGTATACACACATGCATCCACCCTACTTTACCCATATGATTATTCAAACATTATTCAGGATGACAGCTAACTGTAGTACAAAAGAAAACACATTGGATATTGAGTAGGGATTTACACTTATAATCCCAGCTATGCTACGACTAGCTCTGTGATCTAGAGAAAGTCTCTTTACTTCTCCATGATTCCATTTCCTGTGAGGGAAACTGGAGTAAGAACTCCTACATGACAGTTTCTTGAGTGGATTAAGCAAGATGACCCAGGACAAGTTCACATTGTCTGACAGTATTATGTGTAGACTTCTGTAGACTATCTTTCCCAGAGACAAGTCCATGCTTTTTTAAAAAACAAGAAGAATGTCTTAAAGGCAAACAGATAAATTTATTTATCAAATTGGAGTTAAAAAGACCAGCTTAGTGGTCTACTTAACTTCTACTCATGCAACCCTCCAAACCCTGTGCTCCCTCTCAATGGATGCATCTAAGTCAGAGTACATGACGTTCACCAGGTAAGTATCTGACCTCAGGAAGATTATTTCACCTCTCAATTAAAATTAAAGATAGTTAAAATTACGATAGCATTAGCTATCACTCACAGCAGAGGCAGTTGAGGCTCAGAGAGGTTAAGTAACCTGTCTAAGATCATTAAAAAAAGGGAAGCATTGTGACCAGGAGGAGCTTCGTGTCCTCGCCTATGCCAAAGGGCGTGTTCCCACCCACTGTGGGAGGGAGCCTCTTGTCAAGGGCTCTGTAAAGTCATTATTAAGCTAGTGTGTGACATACTTTCATGCTAGGTTTTTCCTTTCCCTTAGTACCTTCTCGCACTGAAACCTTATTCCTGCACAACATAGCTTCCTTCAAATCTCTCTCACAGGACAGCTTCCTACTCTCCTTGAAGTAGAGGGAAGCTTCACCTAGGATTCTAGTGTATTCTTACTAGAGCTCCATTTTGAACAAATCCTGTGGGCCTCCAAGACTGACCATGGTGTGTGTGTGTGTGTGTGTGTGTGTGTGTGTGTGTGTGTAGTGTGTGTAGGTGTGTGTTGATGGTGTGTTTTTGTATTTATATGTATGTGCTGATGATGGCATGTGTGTGTGTGTGTGTGTATATGTGTGTGTGTAGTGTGTGTAGGTGTATATGGTGATGGTATGTATTTGTATGTATATGTGTGTGCTGCTGCTGATATGTGTGTGTGTGTGTGTGTGTGTACTTACATGCACTTTCCCGTAATGGTGCTTGACCTCACACTCTCATTTTTGGGAGCTCTACTTCTGGCTTTTTGATTGTTTAATTGGAGATAGAAGTCATTCAGCTTTATCTATCTGGGCAGGTTTCAAACCATGATCCTTGAAGCTGAAGCTCATGTGTAACATGAGCCCAACTAAAGGCTGGCCATTTTTTCTTTTCTTTCATTGATTGTGGGGTTCTAACTCAAGGTCTGAGATTTTTACCCAAATGGAGAGCCACAGCTCCAATTCTTGTTTTTAGGTAATTAGAGACAAGAGTCTCATGGACTTTTATGCTGGAGCTGGCTTTGAACCACAATCCATGGATCTCAGCCTCCTGAGTAGCTAGGAGGATGGGCATGAGCCACTAGCACTGGATTAAGGCTGGTTATTTTTATACCTCGCTCAATCTATCCTTTGTCCCTGTCATCGCCTTTATATGCTAGTGAAAAACATTGATCTTTGCTGCCCATATACCTATCAATTATCTGGATTTCAGTATTTATACTCATGAACTATCTACCATTTGAGTCTTATGGGTCCAAAATTTCTTTCAACTTCGATGTACTTTAGAAAGCTGCTTCAGCAGCACTATTTACCATAGCAAAGATATGGAACCAACCCAGATGCCCCTCAATTGATGAGTGGATCAACAAGATGTGGTATTTATACACAATGGAATTCTATGCTGCTGTCAGAAAGAACAATAGCGCCCCATTTGTAAGGAAATGGAAAGACTTAGAAAAAAAATCGTATTAAGTGAAGTAAGCCAGACTCAAAGGAGCATAGGCTCAATGGTTTCCCTCATTTGTCATAATTAGTAGAAACCTTGGGCTCTCCTAGCAGAGATTTACAATAGAGCAAAACCTAGATACATAAGGCCATAAAGTATGACGCTAAAGGAAAGAACCTCCAGGATATAGAAAGAAAAGCCATGTAATGAGTGATTGTTGTCCCTAATGTTCTATGTTATCTCTCATCTCTTTTGCTGTTCCTTGGTTATCTCATATTGTTACAGTATTTCACCTGGTTATCTGATATATTGTATATATGTGTATTTGGTTATTTGAAAAAGGATAGGGAAGGGGGGAAAACAAGATGGAGGGGGAGGGAAATGGGGACCAAGACATGAGAAAGGGTATCAATGTTTGTGAAGTAATGCACCCTCTATCTGGTGAATATAAAGTAACCCTTTTATTAATTACAATAAAATATATATGGAAAAAAAAGAAAGAGAGCTGCTTCAGACATCTGGTTGGCCAATATGGAATGTGCCCGGGAAAGCCTGTTTCTCTCACAAATCATAGCTAGAAGATGGCCAAAATGTAAAGGCCAATTCCCTGAGAAGCTTGGAAATGAACATCAGCAGACAAAGGAAGAAAAACAACTTGAAGCATGAACTTTAGATGCTGAAACATTTGTGCGTTCTTTCATCTTCTGTGGTTTACCTGAAGGTAGTCCAACTGTGGAACTGCCAAATGGTCATGGGAAAAGAACGGAGAGGAATCCCACCTTCTTGGCCAGAAAACTGGGAAGAATGGCTCCTATCAGCCAAGAAGGCAAGGAAACCTGCAGGGTGTGTGTGTGTGTGTGTGTGTGTGTGTGTGTGTGTGTGTGTGTGTGTATGTTTTGTTGTTGTTATTTTTACCTTTTTACTCTTTGCCCAGTCCTAAGAACAGAGTCAGTAACAGAACAATACCCCAAACCCAAAAGAACAACTATATTCATGGCTAGAAGAAACAAAAACAGAGGCCTCATGCCACAAGGTATTGAAGAGGAATCTTCATATTTTCTGCTATTTTCTAGCTGTTGTGTTTTGAGAAATGAGAGTCAAGCAGTAGCAGTCCAGCTACAAGTGCAAAAGAAATCTGAGTCATTGGCAAAGAAACTGAAATGGAGACCCTTCAAATGTAGAGACTGGAAGAAACTCAAAAAGTGAGAGAACCAAAGAAGAGAATTGAAGATTGTGAATTGACACAAATCTCAGTATTTTCTTCGAACATGCACACAGTGTAAACTAAATATAGTTTAGAAAAGCCTATAAAAGGGGAAGAAAAAATGTAACACTCTCCACTCACAAATGCCATTAACATCTACCGAAAAAAAGTAAGGAATATACAAAGATGTTTTAGAACTAATAACTTCATAAAATCAATTTATAAAGATACAAAATTAGCATCAAAATCATATTGAAATCATTCTCAAGCTTCTATATGCTAGAAAGGAACAATTACAGTGTGAATTTTTAAACAAAGCACCATTAAAATAATTCATTGGAAACTGAATAACAGGTATAAACATAACAAATAGTATAAAATTCAAAGGCTAAGAACTACAGAATTCATTAAATAAGTCAAGAAAAACCTAAATAAATGGGAAAATATCCCATGCTCACAGATGGGAGACTGAAGACTTAAGATATCACTTCTCTCCATATTGATGAGTCAATATAATGCAATCACAATTCCAGAATATTTTTACAGATATTGAAACAATGATCCTAAGATGTATATAGAAAGTGAAAGAAAACAGAATAGCCAAAATATCACCGCAAAACAATACAGGGGAAGAATTCACATAAATCATTTGTAACACAATCAAGCTACAGTAATTAAAGCAATGGCTTGTGGAATAAAAGGAAAATTAAAAGATTAGTGAGATATAAGAGAGACTGAATTATCTAAACTGATTCTATACCTAAATTGACACTATACCTAAATTCAGCCAGCCAGAATTGGCAAAGCTACAAAGCCAATTCAATGGGAACAAAGGATAGACGTTTTAAACAAACGTTACTAGAAAATGTGAAATTTAAAGGTCGAAGTTATAAATAAGTAAACCTTTAGCCTCAATTCAACATTCAATGGACCATAGATAGATACGTTATATGTAAAATTACAAAACTTTTAAGAAATAAAAAAGCATAGTATAGGAAAAAATCTTCAGAAGCTAGAGTTAGATGAAGAGCACTTAGAAGCAAGGCACTTTTTAAAAATAAAAAATGGGACCGGGAGTTTGGCTTAGTGGTAGTGTGCTTGCCTAGCATGCACGAAGATCCGGGTTCGATTCCTCGGTACCACATACATAGAAAAAAACCCAGAAGTGGTGCTGTGGCTCAAGTGGTAGAGCTCTAGCCTTGAGAAAACCCAAGGACAGTGCTCAGGCCTGAGCCTAAGCCCAGCACTGGCAAAAATAATAATAACAATAATAAATAGGTTTCAATATCTGTGAGAGAGAATATTAAGACAATGAAAAGATACTCCACAAACTTAGAGGAAACATAACATCATACATCTGATAAAAAGTTTTGCATCTAGAATATTGCAAGAACTTTCTAACTTGTACAGATTAAAAAAACAAAGAAATCCCTAAAAACTAAATAATACAACCAGAAAATTGGCATCAGCAAAGTAGCAGTAAAGTGTTAGTAGGTATGTAATAACATTACTTCCTAGGGAAAGTCAAAGTCAAAGGGATAGCTCTAACAGAAAGATAATAACAAGATTAACAAAAATGTTGAGGAAACTGGGCCCTAGTAGTTCATACTTATAATACTAGCTATTTGGAAAGTTGTGATCTGAAGACTGTAAGACTTTTACTTATAATAAAACAGCAAAAGCTGCAAATGGAGCTGTGGCTCAAGTAGTAGAGTACCAGCCAGCCTCGAGCAAAAACACCAAGTGAAAGCTCAAGACCCTTAATTGAAGCTGTAGTAACATACACACACACACACACACACACACACACACACACACACACACACACGTCAAGGAATTAGAAGCTCCGTATCTGCTGGTTACAAACAAGAAAAGCACTGTAGTATAGTCAGTCTGAAAAACAGCTGATGGGCAAAATGCAAAGAATGAAGTGAGTCTAAGAACTAGCAGATCAGTTTCCATATGTAGACCCAAGAGAAGAGAAATGAAAACATTTATCCACAAAAATATTGCTCATAAGTAACAATTTCCATAATAGCCAAAAATGGAAGCAGCCAAAGTGTCCATCACTGATGAGTAGATAAAACCTAGTATGTCAACAAAATTAAGTATCACTTGGCATTAAAATGGAATAAAGTCCTGGCACATGTTACAAGTTGGAACCTTAAAATCATTACATTAAGTGAAAGAGCCAAAGGACCATATAGGATCGTATTTGCCAGCTTCTATTCATAAGAAATATCCTTTTGGTATTCTTCTCTGGTGGCCTTATAATTCCCAAATGTGGATTCATCTATGTCCTGATTGTTCACCCTGTGAGGCTCTTTTACAATGCCCTGTTCCAGAAGTTGTTCCAAACATTTCCTACTCATCTAAGCTACAACCACACCTGCCTTTATTAATAATAATGATATTCTTTAGTATCTGCCTCCTTGCCCACAAAGCCTTCCTCGATATCCCCAGTCAATAAAAATTGTCTTTGGCTTTGCCAATAACTACAAAATTATTAAGGACTCGAAAAGACACGCAAGGTTAAAGTAGAATGAAGAGTAAATTAAACAATAATACTAAGGCATTGCTTACCTGTCTCTTCATTCTCTCATGAATGGACAGTGGAGTTTTCCAGGGACCACATAGCATGTATATATCCACAGACTGAGTACAGAAGCAAATGTGAGGATCCATCTGCCTTTTATTAAGACTCTTATCAAAAATACTAGCAAAAATAGGAGACAATGCTTTTCTTCACACTTTCGGTTTGGGGAAGTATTCATTTTTTTCCTAATATAATGTTATTTGTGTTAACATGTAGTGATTTTTTTTAGTTATCATACTTTATTATTGTTAATTAGAAATGATTTAAATATTTCCATTTTAAATTTCTTTGAAATATCTTAGTTTTAATACTTAATGTAATAATATATAGATATGATAAATACTAATGTAAGTTTTGTAAAACCATCAATAATTATTTTTTTGTAAGAAGCCTGAGACCACACTGAGAATTACTTCATTTCAAGGCTTGTAAGCAGAGATGAGAACCTGTCTGAGGTTGACATGACATACCTACAATGAAGCTGGGAACAAAGTTCTCTTCAATAGCATTTATTACCTTAGAGAAGAAGGAGGAAGAAAGAAAATGACTTATTTAGTGGATTCCACGTTGGGGATTAGCAGAGGTGCTCCAGTTGGAACAGGTCAAGCTGTCTCAGTCTTCCAAATAAGGAGAATAAACTGGTCGCCATCACAATTTAATCTGTGAGCTTTGCAAGAATTGGGAAGATTATGAAGTTTCCTAATCTTTGTCTTTTCCAAATGGTCCTTAAGTTGTTTTAATCTGCTTAATTATACACCAGAAGTAGTTTTTTTCAGTTTCATGTTATCTAGTTGCTACACTGAATGACATGAATGAACAGAGACTAACTAACTTGATTGGATGATCTGATTTGTTTGAGGAGGCATTTCTGGGTCATTTTAGATAATGGAATATATTAAGAAGTCCATGATTACTCCAAACAGACCATAATTTTCCATTTAGCTTATTCAGTAATAAAGATTCCTATGAACTGCTGATGATAGTAATGACAATTCTGATTCATTTGGGAGCATTTAGAATAACACAGGAATAGTCCAAATACTGAGGATCCAGTGTTGAACAAAAGAGGCAAAAGAAAGCAAACAAACATGTAAATACTTTTGTGTATATACATACGTATATATATAAATATACACATACACACAATGGAATTTTGCTAATCCATTAGAAAGAATGATATTGCACCATCTGTAAAGAAATGGAAAGACCTGGAGAAAATTATGTTAAGTGAAATAAATTGTGCCCAGAGAAGTAAGGTTCCCTTCTATGTGGAAGCTAGAATTAGCTTATAAACATGTAAGTAGATATTTGGGGAGGTAAGCAAGTATTCACAAATGAATTAACTGAAATATGGTAGATTCAAGGAAGAACCCAAACAGCATAATTCCCTAGGAAGACAAAGTCAAAGTTCAACAAAATAAACACTAGAACACAGATACTTGAAAGGAGATAAGGTAGGGCCAAGGGGACAGGGGTTGATGAATGAAGAGAAGATGGGGAGAAAATAATGTACATTCTACAAAACTAACAAGACGGAGGGGAGGAATGTAGACGGAGGATGGGTGAGAATGATGAAAGGGATGACATTGATCATGAAGCTACTTGATCATAAACACTGATCATAAACTACATCGTTAAAAGGCAACTCCTCTGTACAACTGTCTAAATATAATAGCATAAAACATTTAAAAAAGCACACCCAGTTCTCACAACCTATGTATATTGCTTTTTATGATAAGCCCCTGTGTGATAGTTAACCTAGAATATGAACTTGATTGGGTTGAGAGATGCCTGTCAAATCAGTAAAGCCACTTTGGGGTGTATCTTTGAGAATGTTTCTAGCAAGGATTAACTAAGGGAGGAAGACTTCCCCCTCAATGTAGGTGCTACATAGGTTAGGGGTCTAGATGAAATAAAGGAGAAAAAAAAAGAGAAAATCTGCTAGCACATGTATTTTCTCTATATCTTGCTCATAATGGACGGAAATATCTGAAACAATAAGCTATGATCCAAAATAATTTCTTCGTCCCTTAAATTGCTCATTTGTATATTTCATTACAGTGACAAAAAGTCTGACTAGTGGTATACCACCAAACTTTTGTTTCAGAACAACTTACATGTACTTCTCCTTTCTGCCTTAAAAAGTGCCCCCTTGTCTAAACCCTCTTGAACATACCTCTGATCCATCATAGAACACATATCCTGCATTATAATTCCCTGAGTCACTCCTAAAAAACTTTTTGGTATGTATGTACCAGTCCTGAACTTTGGTATGTATGTACCAGTACTTGAACTCAGAGACTGAGTGCTGGCCCTAAGCTTTTTGTTAAGTTTAGTGTTTTGTCACTTGAGCCACAGATCTACTTCTAGTTTTTGATGGTTAATTGGAGATAAGAGTCTTTTCTGCTCCAATTGGCTTTGAAACAAGACTCTCAGATCTCAGTCTCCTGAGTAGCTAGGATTACAAGCATGAGCCACCTTCCTGTAGCTCGACGTCTTTCTTTCTTTTTTTAATTTTTTTTATTAAAGAATTTACTAACATTGATTTTTACATCATATTTCAAATGAAGTGTTTAACAAACAGGTATTCAAGAGGGGAATCTCTATATACAATCACTGGCACTTAGATTTTAGCACATAATCAAAATTAGGCTGAAGGTTTGTATATCATGGATACATAACAATCTATGTAATAAAACATTATGTCTATAGAGTATAAGTTTTTATGACTATTAGTTGTGTTTATATTTCCAACACCATGTCCATATCTTTTTTTAAAGAGCCACTCACTGTTTTTATTTTATGTTGACAATGGTATTAGATACTAAACGACAAAAGAAATTAAATTTGGGAAGATGACAAAAAATTAGGGATTTTTATGCAAATTGGTAGACAGGGTGACCATTAAAAGTCACTATTTGAATGAAGACCTCAAGAAACTGATGGCAGCACTGGCAACAGGAGCAAAGCAAACTCCAGGTAGAAGGAGTCCAGAATTCTAGAAGGCGGGAAAAAAGCTGATGTGCTGGTAGACACCAAGGAAGAGGAAAGATGGGGAAATCAGGAGAGAAAAGAAGACACTGACACAAGAATGTCACAGTAGAGCGTGGCTATGCTGCATCTTCCTCCTCTCCCCTCACATTTCCTGACCTAAGTCTTCAACTTTTTGCTACTCAAAACAAGGCACAGCCCATTCTTAACATGTAATATAGGCAAGAAAATGGAAATGGTCCAGATATCTAATATATGAGTTTAAAGAAATTGACCTTTAAAATTCACACTTCTACAGAGCATTAGGACTTAGGAAAGTGCTTATGTCACTAAATGGGAAAACGGAGAGCAATACTATGGAGAAAACTTTGTTTAAAATCATGCTTCTATACGTCCTTCTCCCCTCAAAGAGGAATATGCCGTAATTTTTTAAAATGATTACCTCTAAGCTGTTGCATTATAAGCACTGTCAATTCTATTTCTATTATGAAACTCTTCTAGAAAGTAATATCATTTAGAATTGAATTAAGTAACTCAGTAGGTACACTTCATCTTCAATAAAATATTTCAATTCATAAATGTTGTATGTTCAAGATATTAAGCAAGTTTAAAATAATTCAGTGTTAACTCTTTGAAGATCTATATTGCAATATGAATCTGAGATGTTAAAATAATAGGTGGCTTTATGTTACAGGTTACATGCTTTTTAACGGAATTAAATGATGAGATTGATCTTGGCTCACATTTAATGTATTAACTTCAAAATGTTACCCTAATTAGGTCTATCTCAAGAAATTTGATTATATAACAAGATCACGAACACAGCCAGGCTCCTGAAGCTCGTGGCTGTAATCCTAGCCACTCAGGAGTACGTGAGGGGCACTGAAGACAGTACAGGCAGAAAAGTCTATGAGACTGTTATCTCCAATTAAACTACTCAAAAAAGCTGAAAGTGGAGCTGTGGTTCAATTGGTAGACCACTGGCTTTGAGCAAAAGAAGCTCAGAGACAGCAGCTAGGCCCTGAGTTCAAGTGCCAGGACTAGCACACACACACACACACACACACACACACACACACACACACACACCACACACCAAGAACTCACAGAAAATCAAAAGTCATAATGAAATATCACTGTACAATCTCTTAATATTTTCAAGTGAATATCTTCCTCAAAAATTAAAGTGTTTGTATCATAAGTAAAAATCTTTAATTATTCTGTATATAGATTTTGGAACATACTGAGATTATAAAGCAAAATTTTGTTTTATTTCATATAACCTCTAGCCTCTAATTTCTACAAAGTTCAAGAAATAGACATTACTAGCACCATGGAATCTATTGTAATCACTGCCTAACCCCAGTTCATTCCTCAAACTTAACAAATATCCTGACTCATAACTACAGATGAGATTTGCCTGTGTTTGACCTTTATAGAAATACAATAACAGAATACATTCTTTTATATCTGACTTCTTTCACAACATTCTGAGACTCGTCCATGATATTTCATATAACAGTGACTCAGTTATTTTCATTGCTATATTCGATTCTCTTGTGTTAATATGCCATATTTAGTGATATATCCTTCGCACAAGATTCTATGATTTCTAGACTGGAATTATATGATGATTGGTATATATATTCTTGTCTCAATGTGTTTAGAATGAAGCATACTCATCACAGCATGTTAATTGTTGGATTGCTCTCTTGGTTTTATTCTGTGACAACTTCAGAATCACACTAATGCAAATATACTAGTTCTGTGGCTCATTAGGACCTGAGTTTGAGTTAATAGCTATGCAAATCAGGCATGTTTGTCCATGCCTATAATCCCCATACTCAGAAGGCAAGAAGATCAGGAAGTCAAGGCTGGCCTAACCTCTGTAGCCAGACCCTGCTTCCCCAAAATCCAAAACCAAAGCAAACAAAAAAAATCCACTTTCTTCAAAAACAAAACAAAAAACCCTTAGAGTAGGAATAGTCCACTTGAGGGAATTTTCAGTGAATGTAAAGGGATTTAGCCATGGTTTAAGAGTACTCCCCAAACACATTGAGTCCTTAGGTTCAATCCCTAGTATTAATAGTAATAGAAAAAGACAAACAGATGGAAGGAAGGAAGGAAGGAAAGAAGGAAGGAAGGAAATAAATGAAAAGGTTATGTCCTTATTAACTTGTTTGTTCTTTGTTTTTTTTTTGTCGGTGGTGGGGCTTGAACTCTGGGCTTGGACGCTGTCCTTGAGCTCCTCAGCTCAAGGCTATCACCCTACCCCATGAGCCACAATGCCGCTTCTGGTTTTCTGGTCATTAATTGGTAATAATCTCTGAGCCTTTAGTGCTTGGGCTGGTTTTGAACCAGGATTCTCAGATTTCAGCCTCCTGAGTAGCTAGAATTACAGGCATGTGACATCATGCCCAGTTTCTTTCATTTTTTTTAACTTCGCTTTCCTAAAGGGAAATATTATGTATACTGATTTTCTGATGTTGTATCTGACCTCAAAAAATTCCTCAAAGGAAAATTTCTGTGGACATGTTTGAAAATATATGTTGTATGATTTAGCATAATCTGGTAGGAGATAAGGCTATCAGACTTTTAGACAGCTATTAGTTTGATAGTATAAGTGTTAAGACTTCAAAAGGAAAGAGTTAATTCTCCATGGTCCAGATCACAGCCTGGAATGAAATGAGATCCATTTAATTGTTGCATTGAACATTTGCTTGGTACTATTCAATTCTCTGGCTTCTTGAAACTGTTTTTTGGACCCATGCCCAGGACCTGTCTTGATAAATGTATTTCGGAAAATAAAAGGGAAAAAGATGGCAATTTGGCTCTAGAAAGTATAGCAACAAATAGCATAGGAATATCACAAAGCTCTAAAAATTCATTTTGCTTTCAATTGCAAATCTACCAAAACACATTTGGTAGATAGGCAAAACCAGAGGCCATAAACACGATTCTTTTGTCACACATGAAGAATGTTATAAAGTTATTATCATTTTTATATAGTCATGTTGTCAAATGCCTTCAACGGGAAACTGTTTTGAGGTCCTCACCTGATCCCCAAATACATAGTTCTTCCTCCTACTCAACTTGATTTGACAGGAACTTAGGCCCTCTGACCAAGAAATAATATTGAAACTTTGACCAAATGACTGGCTTTTTACAAATTATTTTGTTTCCGTAAGACTCTATCATGGTATTTGGGGATTTGATTGCAAGGCCAAGCATGATCAGAAGCTCAGTAGAGCAAGTTATCTGCAAAGGTTTCTCACCAGTAGGCAGATGCAAGAAGTAGGAGGACTTTTCAGACAGGAGAAGAACAATGGTGCAAGAAAGGGAAGCAGATGTTTTCTGAAGAGACTTATAGGACGTTAGGGTTAGGGTTAGGGTTAGGGGTAGTTCTCCAGTTCAGGTTAGGGTTTGGGTTAGGTGATGGCTCAGCTTTTGGGACAATATTTGTATTCTACAAACAAAAGGAAGCAAAGTACATATTAGATAGAAAGGAAAATACAGGAGTTTCCTTATATTTGATCTTTAGCATCATTTGGATTTGGTTTGTTAATGCCATTAGGGCTGTTTAGATAGTTTACATCCAATACAAGTGGCATTATGATCTTTAAGAGACCTCAACTTTGAGACACAGTAACATACAAAAGTAGTGAAAAACCAGTCTAGGGACAAAGTTGTAACAACATAGTGTTTATTCAGTGTGATGTACCTGGTTTTCTGCCACATCTTTTATAAGCATCCATTCCCTCACAATAATCCTGAATGCAAGTACTATTCAGTACCCACTAAGTAGGAATGGAATTTTTTTTAGGAATGGAATATTTTTATCCTAAAATAAATAAAACTCTAAAATAATATGAGAATAAGTACTTAAAAAAACCTAGGTTGCCCAATGTAACCTCTGAAATTATCAAAACATTATGGACTTCTACCTTTATTGTTATCTCCCAATAATCAATGCTCATTTTATTTTTTTAAGAACTATGCAGCATAATAAAGATGTATGAATGACAGACATGGTAATGACAGGCCTGTAATCCAGTACTTGGGAGGTGGAGACAAAAGAACTGAGTTGAAGGCCAGCCTTGGCTGCATAATGAGATCTGATGTCAAAACCAACCAACCAACAAACAAAAAAATCAAGTTGATAATAATGAATTTTATTCAGAAGTAAACGTTTTCTGATCTCAAATGTTGGTTAGAGAGATTTTAGAATTTTAAACAACCTATAAACAAATTTAAACAAGTTTGTAAATAGTATGTGTCTGGCCCAAATGCTAAGAATAGCCTTTGACCCACATTCTTGGGAAACGCATGACTCCTCGCTATGAGTCACTTAGTTGACTTTACAGGCTGGTGAACACAGGCTTAAGCGTGAGCAGGAGCAGCGGTGTTCCTCTGGAAATCGCAACACACTGGGGTAGGCTAAACTGTAAGCATTGGGGCCAGGAGTTTGGCCTAGTGGTAGAGTGCTTGCCTAGCATGCACGAAGACCTGGGTTCAATTCCTCGGTACCACATACGTAGCAAAAAGCCAGAAGTGGTGCTGAGGCTCAAGTGGTAGAGCTCTAGCCTTGAGAAAATCCAGGGACAGTGCTCAGGCCCTGAGCCCAAGCGCAGGACTGGAAACAAAAACAAAAACAAAAACAAAAAACTGTAGGCATTGACCGGGGATGCAGCATGGTTGAGAACTTCAGCAGCCATGAAGCAGGACACTTCCTGGGAGCTTCAAAACCTCCTCAAACTTGGTCTTTCGAGAACGGTACAATGTAGTTATTAGTAGGGGGCGGGGGGGGGGGGGGGGGGGGGGGGGGGGGGGGTGCTGCTCCCGGTTCACCTTGTTTGGAATATATTCTCTCTCTCTCTCCCCCTCTCCCCCCCCCTCTCTCTCTCTACTGGTAGAAGGTTTTGAACTCAGGGTCTTACAATCCCACATAGCTTTTAGCTCAAGAAAAATTCTAGCACATAGGCCTCCAGCATTTTGCTGGCTAATTGGAGAAAAGAGTCTCTCAGATTTGTTTTGTCCAGTCTAGCTTTGAACCTTGATCCTCAGATCTCAGTGTCCTGAGTAGCTAAGATTGCAAGTTAAATACCTTTCTTTATGGTCATTAAAATAAAATTACAAACATCATAGACTATCTTAGAGAGTCATATGACTGTTACAGGGAAGTAACAGTCATATAAGAATTAAGAAAACAGTCGTAACAGTCTTGTAAGAATTAAGAAAAAAATATATTTAGAAGTCGTGTTTTACTTAATCTACTCACTAACCGCCTAAACATGGGCTTATGGCTTACTTAAAGATAAGGAAACCATGGCCCAGAAACCTTTTTGTTCAGTCATCCAGTCTGTGATGAGGCTGTGCTTTGAACTCAGTTGTCTTGATGTCAGATCCTTTTTCTACAGTAGTCAACACTTAAGCATGGCTAAAAGGAAAACTCTACACTCACAGGACCCTGAAGTTGAAAGGCATGTGACTTCTACAACACCTCACACTCATCTTCACATTTTCGAAAGACCCGAACACATCACAGACACTCAATGTGTTTATAGAATTGTGAAGGATCAAATGGATGAGTACACGGATGGAAGAATAGATGGATAGATAAATGAATTCCCTGAACCTTAAGCTACTCAAATTGACCACATTTTCTATATTGAATCACTGTATTCTAGAGGACAGCTGACAGAAATACCATGGGTTAATACCATGCCATCTATTCTAAGCAAATTCCAAAGATAAAATTTAATAAATTTTCAACAGGCACAGTGGCAGATGTCTGCATAATTTAGTAAGCTGAGGCAGAACAGTCACTAGATCCAGGCCAGCATATGCTATATGTTGAAACATTTCTAAGAAGAAAAAGAAAAGCCCAAGAATGGGTCAAAGAAGAGCCTAAAAAAGATATACAATAATCCTATATTGTTTGTGGATTTATTAAATATGACTTTCACTACAGGTAATGAATTTTTTTTTTTTTTTGCCAGTGCTGGGCTTGAGCTCAGGGCCTGAGCACTGTCCTTGGACTTTCTCAAGGCTAGAGCTCTACCACTTGAGCCTCAGCACCAGTTAATGATTTTTTTTTTTTGCATGTGCATTCATGTTTTATGTGAAAAGTATGATGGGCATTTCCAATGAAACAGGAACGTGTTTATACCGTATGTACAAAAGTTAAATCTTCACACAGATTCTGCATTTCTTCATGGCTGGTCTTGGAGAGCGAGGAGAGCTCTGGGCCTGCGCTGGGCCTGCGCTGGGCCGGGTCCCCACTCAGGTCGGACAGTCATAGCTGTGAATTTCCTGGTCGTCCCCCATAGACACAATTTTCAAGCCACTGCCATTGTATTTCACTCCCCAAACCTGGTCCTGGTGATCGAAGAAGGTATGGACACACGTCCCCGTGCCCAGGTCCCACACCTTCACGCTCTTGTCTGAGGAGCTGGAGACCAAGTGTGTGTCATCAGGACAGAAGGCAACGTTGAGCACCCAGGAGGCGTGGCCGCTCAGTGTGCCGCCCAGGTTGGCGTGTTGCACCTCGTAGATCTTGATAGAGCCGTCATCAGAGGCTGTGACAAGGAGCTGAGAGTCAGGGGAGAAGGTCAAGCCGCGGATGGGCATGGCGTGGCCTTCAAGTGTGTGAAGAAGTTTCCCCGTGGCGATATCAAAAATATTGATGATTCCATCGATGACGCCGCTGGCCAGGTCTTTCCCATCGGGGCTATATGCGATGCTAAGAATGAATTTCCCTCGAGTGTCCAAGGAATACTCCTTCTTCCCACTCTCCACGCCAAAGATGTTCACTTTTCCCACGTGAGTGCCCGTGGCCAGATACTGAGAATCAGGAGAGAAGCCCAGAGTCCAGGCGTCCACAGGCCCGGCATCTATAGACTTGATCTGCTTGCCGTTCTCCAGGTCCCAGAGGCGGATGTGCGCGTCCAGGGAGCTGGAGGCTGCGACGGGCAGCGTGTGGCTGATACCCACCGACACCACGCCCAGCTGGTGGCCCTCCAGGCTCCACTGCAGGTCCAGCCTATCATCGTGCCATTTCCAAATCTTCACCAGGTCATCCAGCGACCCAGTGACCACGGTTGCTAAGTTGTCCTTCTTGTTTGTCCCCCAGGCAACAGACCAGATGGCATCATCATGAGCTTGCTCCTGTTTGAAGAGAATACGGTACTGGGTGGTCATTTCCTTAATCAGGGACAACAGCTCAAGGCCAGATGGCTCCGCACAGGGCCCGGCCACACCTGTGACGTCAGTCTTAATGAATTTTTTTAATCCAAAGAAATTTCAACCTGGATGTTGGTGGTTCACACCTCTAATCCTAGCTACTCTTAAGGCTGAGATGTGAGGATCATGGTTTGAAGTCAGATTGGGCAGAAAGTTCTATGAGACTCTTATCTCCAATTAACCAGAAAAAAAGCTGGAAGTGGAGGTATAGCTCAAATAGTAGAATACCAGTTTTGAGCAAAAAAGCCAAGCAAGGATACAAGGAACCAAATTCAAGTCCCAGTACAAAAGAGAGGGGAGGGGTGAGGAAGGAACAACGATTCCAGTGCTTAAATAACCCTAAAGATTCCACCAAAAATCATATCTGATAAATACTTCAGGCAACAGATCAGTATACACAAAACAGTGACTTTTCTATATATAAACAATAAACAGACTACGAAATAAGGAAAGCAATTCCATTCACAATAGCCTCAAAAAAAGTAAAACACCTAGGTATAAACTTATTCAAGAAGGTAAATGATTTCTAGAATAAAAACTATAAATATGTGAAGAATGAAATGGAAGAAGACATCAGAAAATGGAAAAACGCCCCATACTCGTGGATTGATAGGATTAATATCATGAAAATGGCCTCCCTACTAAAGCAATCTACAGATTCATTGTAAATCCCCAATCAAAATCCCAATGGGGGTCAGGAGTTTGGCCTAGTGATAGAGTGCTTGCCTACCATGCACAAAGACCCGGGTTCAATTCCTTGGTACCACATACATAGAAAAAAGCCAGAAATGGTGTTGTGGCTCAAGAGGTAGAGCTCTAGCCTTGAGAAAGACCAAGAACAGTGCTCAGGCCCTGAGCCCAGCCCAGGAATGGCAAAAAAAAAAGAGAAAAAAAGAAAAAAAATCCCAATATACATTCATTCTCCACAGAATTAGAGATGTCAATCTAATGTCCTCAAATAGCTAAAGTAATCCTGAGCAAAAGAGCGATGTTAAACTTCATTATGTTAGACTTTGAATGATACTACAGAGGCATAGTAACAAAAACAGCATGGTACTGGCACAAAACAGATACAAAGACTAATGAAACAAAATAGAAGATGATGCAGAAATAATTATACATAGCTATAGCCATCTGTTCTTTGACAAGGGAGCCAAAAACCTACCCTGGAGAAAAGAACTTCAACAAATGGAGCGGAAAAGCTGACTATCTTCATGCAAAAGTCTGAAACTAGACCTCTACCTGTTCAATAATCAATTCCAAATGGATCAAAGACTTCAATATAAGGCCTGAAAATATAAAACTATTATGGGAAAACTTAGGAAAATACAAGCATAGGTACTTATTCCCTGAATAGAACTCATGCTGAGATGATCCTGGATTTAGTCAGGTCCAAAATTGGATTGTTGTATTTTTAAGGAAAAGGAGAGAGAGATTTAATACAGAGACATCAAGACTACCATAAGAAGTTGGAAGAAGCCTTTGGGATCCCACTGAGATAAGCTTGAAGTGCCAAAGGTTACCAGCAGCCACCAATATGCAAAAGAAATCAACACAGCCCTCTACCTTAAGTTAGAGCATGTAAGGAGTAAAATACTGGCATGCAGAAAGTTGTTCTTTGACCTACTACAGAAACATGTTTTTCCAGGACCTATATGTCATTCAAAACTGTGTCCTTTCTGTATTAGATTTAATAAAAATCTTGCCTAAATGTTTCATGAAATAAAAGTGTGGATTAAGAAGGATGGCTTTCAGACTCAAAGGAACATAGGCTCAATGGTTTCCCTCATTTGTCATAATCAGTAGAAACCTTGGGCTCTCCTAGCAGAGATTCACAATAGAACAAAACCTAGGTACATAAGGCCATATAGTATGATGCTAAATGTAAGGACCTCCAGGATATAGAAACAAAAGCCATATAATGAGTGATTGTTGTCCTTCATGTACTATATTATCTGTCATCTCTTTTGCTGTCCCTTGGTTATCTCATATTGTTATAATATCTCACCTTGTTATCTCATATATTTTATATATGCTTAATTGGTTATTTGAAATCAGATAGGGAAAGGGAGAAATCAAGATGAGCAGTGGGAGAGGGGGAGGGAAATGGGGACCATGACATGAGAAAGGGTATCAATATTTGTGAAGTAGTGTACCTTCTATCTGGTAAATATAATGTAACCCTTCTATTAATTACAATAAAAATATATGAAAAAAAGGATGGCATTCACTTATATTCTTGTGAATTCATGATTTCTGAGTAAGCACACCAGGGTTTTTTTTCACAAAAACATTCCAATTCGCTTCCCATGCAGAGTCTGGATGGTATGATGTTGGTAGCCCCTTCCAGGGCACAGTCTTTTAAGTGTGGGGGGGGTGAGAGAGGGGGCAAGGCCAAGGACTACTCTTTCATCTCCAGGACAATATGTAGAAGGAATTTATTTCAGCAGAGGAGTAAGAAGACAGGCTTCTTGTGGAAAAGAGGGGTACTGGAGTGTAGCCCAGTTCTATTATCTTTCATCTTATTTTATGGCCCTCTCTCTGTGTCAAATAGTCGGTGACAGTTTTAATTGCAAGGCAGAGGTTAATTAAGGACCTTGGTGAAGGAGAGGCTTCCAGGGGAAGAGGACATTGATCACTTTCACTTAATGGCAGTTGCAGCAGATCAAAAATAAACCACAATTCTGGGCAAGAAGAGCCATACTGGACACAGCAATAAAGCAGCAGCAGTGTCTGGGAATGATATGTAGACCAGGAAAAGGCAAGTGCAAGAGCACTGTTATACATTATATTAGAATACTTCACAGGCCACTTAACCAAAGGGGATAATTCAAGGGTTATGGTAGCTTTACTTAATGAAATTCAGAGCAAAGGGCCATTGCTTGGTTATCATATTCTACTCTGAATACCACATGTCCACAAGCTCGAACTCTGCAATAACATAGCCAAAGGGTATGTAGGGGGTGAGCTACAGAATATGGTTGCTTTCTATGTTTCCAAGCCAAGCTTCAAGATGTCAGTTCCTGTATGAGTGGTTTTATAAAATATATTGTGGCGTAATGTTTAGTGTAGTGTGTTGCAATGTTTAGCAAATGTCCTAAGCCATCTGGCCAGCCAAATTAAAAAACAACAACAACAACAACAACAACAAAAACACGAAACAGAAGTCAGCTTAGGATCCCTATCCTTAATCTTGCATCCACTGGCCAGCTATTGGTTCATTCAGCCTCCTCCATCTTTTGCATCTATCCCTTCCTGTCTTATGGATTTAGAAACAGCCTCTTTACTCATCTGGCTTCCTAACTAGGTACATTTTCCCTGGGCTGTTGGAGAAATCCTGCAAATAAGCGAATCTGATCATGGCTCATCTCCTGAAACCCTCCATTAAGTGTCAAGATGATTGATTAATTCTGATTGTCAAGTTAACTCAATTTAGCAACAACTAGGAGATCAGGAAAACAGTCCTACAGGTGTGCCTGCAGGGGCATTTCCAGAGACAATTAGTTTATGACTTCTGACCTAATCAATGTCGAGTCCATTGATCCATTCACACTATGTGAAGATGATGGAACAGTGGAAGATGAACTCTCACTAGAGGAATTGGATAGCATTGGGCATAGCTTTGTCTGGTACTTCTTGGTGGTGGCCTCTTCCTAGCAGGCCCTACTTCCTGGCTGCCATGAGGGGAACAGATATGCTCCAACATACCCTCTCTGCCATGCTCTCTGATTCACCGTGGACCTCCTCTGAAAATATAGCTGAAATGAATTGTTCCTCCTTCTAGTTGTTTCAATCAAGTATTTGTCCCAGGGACTAAACATGCGGTTGACACCAATGTCCAGTTTCACATGCGCCTCCCAAAGCCTGAAAGAGAAAAGGTCTTTCACAACTCCTTGGAGCCATCTTGACTCTCCAGTCTCCCCTCCCATCTTTCTGGTATTTCTGCCAATTCCTTACTCCCACTTTTTCTCTATATTTTCATGGTGACCTTCTGGACACATTGTCTATGATATTTCTTATGCACTGGGTGAAGAATTACTATGTATGCTTGCAAATCTGGCAAGCTTTGATTGACTCTCCTATCTCAGCTGAGACCAGGGCCTTCCCTTATTTTTACATCCACCTTGCTTAATCTCTGAATTCATTTAACCTGTCTCTTTGCTACCTGTCTAAACTCAGTTCTATGCTGACATGTGTGATGCAGCAATATTTTTTTGTTGTTTTAATGTATTTTATTGCCCTACTGAATTGGAGTTTCTAAAGAGTAGGGGTGCACATTTCATGTGTATGTAGTAATAATTTACTAAGTGAACTCTGTTAAAGAATTCAAGTCATGCCAGGCGTGGTGGCTCACTCCTGTAATCCTAGCTACTCAGGAGGCTGAGATCTGAGGATAGCAGTTCAAAGCCAGCCTGGGCACTAAAGAATGTGAGACTCTTGTCTCCATTAATCACTAGAAAATGGAAAGTGGGGTTGTGGCTCAAGGGATAGGGTGGTAGCCTTGAGCTGAAGAGCTCAGGGACAGAGCCCAGGCCCAGAGTTCAAGCCCCATGACCCACAAAAAAAAAAAAAATTCAAGTCCCTAAAGTTTCTAAAGCTTTGATGATAAATATAAACTTTTGTCAATGAAAGAAACTATGGTTAGGGGCCGTGAGTTTGGCCTAGTGGTAGAGTGCTTGCCTAGCACGCATGAAGACCCAGGTTCGATTCCTCAATACCCCATGCATAGAAAAAAGCCAGAAGTGGTGCTGAGGCTCAAGTGGTAGAGGTCTAACCTTGAGGAAGTGCAAGGCTGGTGCTCAGACCCTGAGCTCAAACCCAGGACTGGCAAAAAAAAAAAAGGAAACTATAGTTAACATCTAATGAGGTCTCAGACAAATGGAGTACCAAAATTCGAGACCTGAGCAACAGTGGACTCTTTAGTTTTTTACCAGCTGTGTAGCTAGAGTAAAGAACTCCAAAACCATGAGCAGCCAGTTTTGAAATGCTCTAATCCAGACTGCTCACTTATGAGTAAGCAGCAACTTCCTATATCTATGCCAGAAAGATAGAGGTGCCATTATCTTGTTGTTCTTACAATACCTAAGGACATATTTCCAGAATCTCCCTAGCCCTCTCAAGTAGTTTTCCCCTCATTTTAAATAAATAAAATGTTAAAGTAAATGTGTAAGATTATGCTTATACTTTTTAACTCGTTTTGAAGCCCTTTTCTGGGAATCAGGTTTTTTAAATCCCCTTTAGCATGATTTCTCCACTTGCCTGGTCTGTGAGAAATAGTTCTAGCATTACTGTTTCCTGAGAAGTTTAAGGTCACAACCCAGTGAGCTAAGTAGCAAATAGTTTATTTTTAGCCTAGAGATTCTGATCCAGGCTGATAATAAGTTGTTACACCCAATTTCTTTTATACTGGTCTAGAATTTTTTGTGGTCCCAGGCAAATAATTCTTTTCAGGAAAGACCCCAGCCTATCGAACACTTGTTTAGCTACAAATATTTCTTAGCGCTCAAGCCAGCGGGGAATCTGTAATGCTTTACTCCCAGATGTAAAACTCGGAGTAGATGCAAAACACTGTGAGGATAGTGTAAGAGAGAGTCTTGAGGGATCATCTAGAAGCAAGAGATGATTTGGCAGTATTTCTCATCTGAGTAATTGTTCATATGTGTCAAATTCAACCACTGGTTTTTAAAAACATCTCATTTCTACAAATTGAAATCATATTTACTTAATTTTTTGCCCCAAACAAAATGTATCTGCACTTTTAGATCATCAACTATCCAACATACTCTAGTAGAAAGTCAGGCACACACAACTTTCCTCTGGTTTTTTTGCTTAGAGTAGATACATGCGCTCATCCTAACATGATCTTTCTTGCATCAGTCTTTTCTCTCATTTATCCATGGCTTCATCCTCCAAGTCTTTCCTCGTTTGTTGTAGGAATAGGAACATGTTTTATGGAAAAAATTCAACCAATCAACCATGGATCAAAAATACTTGAACAACTAATGGCATTTGTACAGAATATGCTTTTGTGCATACTTTGTTGTTATTCTCCAAGCAATATTATATAGCACTGATCTAGAGATTAAAGTACACAGGAGGATGTGCTTACATTATACACAAACACTAGAACATTCAACATAAGAAACCTGAGCATCCAGAGTTTGGTATCCACTGGGTCACAAAAGCAATCTTTTGCACATAAAGTAGGTACTAGCTTCTTATTGCTGCTGTAACAAATTTTGGCAAATTAGTGAATGAAAGAAAACCTCATTGTATTCTTGTACAGTTCTGGGTACCAGACATTGAAGTGGTTTCTATGGAACTAAAATCAAGTTGTCAGCTGGGCTATGTGTCCTGGAAGCACCAAGGGACAAGCTATTCCCTTGTCTCTTCCAGCTTTAGAGCTGCCAGCATTCCTTGGCTCATTACTTATTATTCCATTTCCAAAGTGCATCATTCCAATTTCAGCTTCCATCATTCCATTGCGTTTTTCTGCCTCTGCCTCTCCTATCTCCCATTTATAGAACCTCTTGCAACTACATTGGATACATCTAGACTATCTAGGATAATCACCTTCAAGATTCTCAGTCATACTAGTAAAGTCCCTTTTGCCACCAAAGGCTACAGATTCACGTTTTAGTGATTAAAATGGGATATTTGTCAGATGGGCTGGGGAAGCATTATTCAGCTATGCATTTTGAAACTTTTTAGCCAAATATCCTCTGATTATTTCATCCTTTCACTGATAAAATGTATTGAGTTCCAACTCTCAAAATTTATGTTTACCCACAATCTCAGAATGAACCTATTTTAAAAATAGTTTCTTTATGAATGTTCTTCAACAGGTAAAATTATTACACATTGCAACATTCATATAATGGAATGCTACTCAGAAGACATACACACACACACACACACACACACACACACAAAGGAATAAAGTATTATTATAGAAATAATAAGCACTATACTTATAAACTGATTTTTTAATGGTAACCCCTCTGTATAACTATTAGATAACAAAATAATTTTCTTTACAAAAAGAATAATATAGGTGTATCTCAAAGACATTCTGCTATATGAAAAAACATGGTCTCAAAAAGTTACCCATCACAAAGTTCCATTTCTATGATATTGCAGAAAAGGCAAAACTACAGAATATATCTTAGTGTCTATCAGAGATGAGGTAGAGGAGGGGTTCACTCTGAAGAACATGAGAAACTCAGAGGAGGTGTTGGAAATGTTCTATATTTGGATTGAAGAAGTGTTTATATAACTTTATACAATGCTCACATTCAAAGCACTGCTACCAAAAACCTTAATGTTGCAGCATGTTATCATATGTTTTTAAAAACACTTACTTAAAATTTTTTCAAGTCTTTCCCATCACTCTATTATGCAGCCCTTTCCTCTCCCATTTGCCTCCTCTCCATGTTTACTTCTCTTGGATGACTGTAACTGATCTCCAGCTGTTCCCTACACTTACAATCTTTGAACCTTCTTTTCATTAATTATGAAATATCTCTATTACATAGAAATATGAAACCAGATCTGGCATGGGGAGTTTGGCCTAGCAGTAGAGTGCTTGCCTAGTGTGCAGGAAGATCGGAGTTTGATTCCTCAGTACCTCATACATACAAAACAACAATAACAACAACAAAAGAAATACGAAACCAGATCTGAATAGCTCTCTTGGACGTATGCATCATGCCCTATAATATTTTCCAAACTAATACTCGACATACAAATTAAAAAAGTATTCAGAATGATACTGTTTGTATTACACTACACATCCATGCCATAGTTTACCCTTCACTATCCTACTAGAAATGGGGTTTTCTTAAGTTCACAGATTAACTCATTTGTGGCTCTTTGTTGCATCTCTCGACATACCCTCTATGACAACAGGTTCCAGCTGGTGCTGTACTGCTTCTAGTTGGACTGGATTTCTGACTTTTTTCAATTCACTTGCTCCCTTGGCTTGTCACCTTTGTCATGGGACCCAAGAAAGAGAGACAGTGAAACAATTTAACATGTCACAATACTTGGCACAATACTATTACCTGGAGAGCCACGACTTTTCAGGGATAACAGCTGATAAAAAAATCAATTGGCTATTTAGGAAACAGGAGCCAGAGAATATTATAGATATTCTCAATAAGAGGCTGGGGGAAAAATTCACAGAAGTTTAAAACCAAATGAGAAAAGGTTGAAAGGAATTTTATTCTGATATTATTGCAGGTATTGAACTGATTAGCTGGCCATGAGTTGAATAAATTCAAGACAAAAAGAATTGTAAATGATGCACTGGTATAATGTAGTATTTAATCAAACTTGCAAAAGAAAATCCCCTTTGTGTAGAAACCATTAGCATGCCATGGATACCCAGAGGGCCCACAATTTTTTTGCTAATAGCAGATACTCAGGTGGTGCTGGTCATTCTATCACCAAAGCTAATTAAAGGGTTTTAAAAAAAAGGAAGGAAAAAGTACAAGGAGACAGAGATGGCTAAACAGATGGGGTGGTTTGAGGGCTCAGGGAAACATGAGGCCTTTGCCACAAATCGAACCATTAGGCAGGAAATTCAAGCCTGAGCACAAGCCTTCAGGCCCCCATACTATTGCTGAGGAACAAAAATGAGCAATGAGAAAACATCATGGCTATTCAGCGCTTGGCACATTCCAGGCACATTGCTTGATGAAAGTGTCACCCTTGTTTCAGAAGGAGACTCGGAAGCTTAATTAATAAGGTTTTGTAATCTGCCAAGGTCACATAGCTCATCTCGTAGAGGTAACGTGTAACATTATAAATCATCAGCCCAAGAGTTTTTAGCCATGACACACTGTGCTTCATTGTCTTAGTTCCCCGTTGGTCATTGTGACAAAAGCACCTTCAAGGAGGAAGTTTCTTTTGGCTCATAACTTCAGAGATAACAATTCATAGTCAGTTAGATCCACTGCTTTTGGGTAAGCAAGGCAGAATATCATGATGGGAGCACATACTGGAGGGAGCTTATGGCAGCCAGGAAGCAAAAAGGGGAGGAGGTTGCAGTCCTGATATTTCCTTTAACAACAATGAGAAAATGCAAAGCACCTAAAATTCTCATACATTGCTGGAAGGACTGCAAAATGAGACACATGCTTTGCAAAAACACCTATCTATATATATTCTGTGTGTACATATATATATATATCATGTATTACATACAAATTATAATCTGCGCATAAATGTTCATGATCATCAGAAACTGTAAATGATGCAACTGGTTAAATGATAGACTGTGATACATCCTTACAATGTACTGCTTGCTCAGCAATCTAAGCAATGGAGAACTAATACAAATATCAGTGACCTTCAACAGGGAGAGAAACCAGATTCAAAAAACAGCACATGTACGATTCCACTTTTTAAAAAAATTTCCATTGTCTGAAATTCTGAAAAATACAAAATTATATTTTGCCAATACTAGAGTTTGAATGCTTGTGATCCCCTTTCCCCAAATTTATGTTGAAATCTAATTCCTAACATGATATTATTAGAATGTGGGGGCCTTTGAGAAATAATGTCTCTATAAAGGAGAGCTGGCTCATTGCTTCCACCATATGAAAACACGGTGAGAAGTTGCTGTTTATGAAGCCTAGGCTTCTTCCAAACCTCAAAACTGCCAGCACCTTGATCTTCAGACTCAAGAACGGCAAGAAATAAATTTCTATTGTTTATAAATGACCCAGTCTAAGCCATGATAGTGTCCCAGGAGCCCCTGATACCAGGGGCTTGCAGCAGAAGGCAAGTAAGTACTGCCAAAAACAAACTTAGGAAACCTTCCTGGCAGTGAAAAGAATCTCCATCTTGATGATGGTGATGACCACAATTGTTTATTTATAAAAACTAAATAAGTCTACTATAGGTAAATAAAACAATACATGGATATGCTAGACTTTTTAAAAATAAAACTGGGTGGGCCTGGAGTTTGGCAAAGTGGTAAAGTGCTTGCCAAGCATGCATGAAGGCCTGGGTTCGATTCCCTGGTACCACATACATAGAAAAAAGTCAGAAGTGGTGCTGAGTCTCAAGTGGTAGAGCTCTAGCCTTAAGAAAGCCCAAGGACAGTACTCAGGTCCTGAGCTCAAGCCCAGTGCTGGCAAAAAAAATAAATAAATAAAAAAGGAAAATAAAATAAAACTGGGATCCTGTTTTCTCTAATATTTTATATACTGCTTTTCTTTTTGTTTAGCATGAGAACACTAAATAAGCCATGAAAATATGACTTCAATGATGACCTTTCACACTGTGGCTATATTGTAGTATGATGCTAATATTGGACATTGTCTTGTTTCAGTTTTCTTACAAATATTCTTACACAAATTATCTTCATATACTACCTAAGTCTTTCATCTCAATATTAGAACAAACTCCCAGGTATGAAATTATTGAGCCAAAGATATGAGCAGAAGCTAAAGTTTCTGATTACTTACAACTTGCTTCCTACAAAAAGTAGACACAGCTTACATACCTCTCATCTGAACAGTGAGCCTATAACAGAACATCTAAATTTACTTTTTAACATGAAGCAATAACATAAGAGATTTACTAAAAGTGTTTGAGAGGGGCAGCATCCTAACTCTCAGATCTGGTACACCAAGCTAAAATATCAGGGAAAGGTCTGGGTCACTGGAAAAATAAATCTAAGGAAAGACAGCCTCCTGTAAAATTTCCAGTGGCCCTCCATAATTAACATTTTTCTTTCTTCTTTTTTTCAATCTTAGCTTCCTGAATAGCTAGGAGTATAGGCATGAGCCACCTGTGTCTGTCTCAACATTTTTTTTTCTTGCATATTTTTCCTTTAGGAGAAAGATTAGTTTTTCCATTTATAACACATTACTTTGCATGAAGGTGAACAATTAGCAAATCAATAACCAGATTCCTATTTACACTTCTATTTTCAGGGGCAATCATTTATTTCAACTAAGATGCCCCCATCTCTTATTAATGCCTGAAACAAATAAGAATATTAGAATTTTCATTAAAATCCAATGTTACAAATGCTATATATAAGTTATCAGAATCCTAAACTTACAACATTCTTTTGTATGTTGATCTCTTTATTAAAAGACATCACTAACACTAATAAAAGATTCTCATTTACAATAGAAACAGAAAAAACTCATTAATTTTCTAATAACATCCCTACTCACACAATTCTATCAGAACTAAGATAAACACTTTGCTTATCTAACAATTAGCCAGAAAGTAACCAAAATAGAAAATGAACTTCATCTTAGCCATGTTATAATTACTTTTATATCATCATGGAGAAGAAATAAAATTCCTGAACTTGGATCATGTGATCCTGTAGTTTTAATCACCATTTTCTCCACTATAGACTTGAAAGATGTCAGTGCCTGACTGAACAGTTCCATTCTGAAGCACTCTTTCCTGAATTATTCATGTATATATGAATTTTGACTTTACAGATTCCTGTAAAGTCACACACCTCATACAATTTCAGGACAGAAGGATCCTTGATACGCCCAAACTTCACAGCAGGTTGCAACTGTAGTGGTGATGAACTTGAGTTCTCTGGGCTTGTCCTAGTCTGCCTGGCTCTCCATTCCACGTTGGCTGGGGTAACACATTTGACTATGCATGTCAGGTTCCTCCTGCCAGAATACTCAGTCTGTGAAATGAATCAGAATCATACCAATAAAAGTTCTATTCCAAACCATCTTTAATATTCCGTTACATCTTCCAGGATTTATAAGCAAACAAAGCCAACTTCTAGAATCTAAGAAATATTTTTAGGACCCTCTTTTCTTCTGTCTCTTCATTTTACACACACACACACACACACATGCACACTTCTTATAGATTATTAATAGACATATCACCAAGGGACCTACCATGTGTCATCAATGCCATTGCTGGTGCATTAACTTCCACCAGACAACTGTTGAATTTGGTACAAAACCATGTCCTTTCTCCCAAGGCTGTACTGCTCTACCCCCAAACACATTATGTCTGCTATAAATCAGATAAACACACTATCTCAAGACCAGGCTCCTTAGACATTTTTAATAAGGTCAGCCTAAAGCAAAGTTAACAGAAGCAGAAATGTTCTGGAGGCCCACTCTCTACTCTTGGCACTGGTGTCTGCTCTCTTTGCAGGATCCAGGTCTCTCGCCTTCTCCAGCTTCAGCTGTCAGAAAACCCTACCTTGTGTTTGATTGCTACAACCAAAACACTACATATAGTTACAGTTTAAGAATGCCTATCCAGCAAATAAGTCAACAGCAAAAATACTGAACAAAAAAATCAAAGGTGTGGTGGCCTCACATTCTAGCTCTAGCTCTCCTTAGCTGAGCAACTCTGGGTAAAGTCCACTGGCTTTCTCTGCTGTAAAGGAAAGGAGGAGGCTATGGCTTGATTTCAGAGGCTGCTCTAGGCCACACAATTCAAGGCCCAGAAAAGCTACACATTAATTGGAATAGAGAGACATCAATCATGGAAGAAGTCAATGAGTGGATGTGAGGATGATGTGTGACACATGGTTATATTAAATAACCTTCTCCAGCTGCTTGTGACAATTAGAAAAGGAGACACATACAATGGCTCTAACCATAAGCCAGAGTGCCTTGAGACCCTCCATCAAACTAAATGATCTAATAACAGGAACAAATGAATTCATGCTTTTATTTATTTATACATAGACTTATTTGTTTCCCTGATATTGAATGTATCTAAAAAAACCACAATGGTGAACAAAATCAGATTTGTAAATTTACATTTTTTTCCCACTTTGGAATTTCACTACCTTAGAATAGACCCTTATACTGATTGATTCAATTTTTAAAAATGTTTAGAAGGATTAGTGGGGGAAGTGAGATAAGACAGCTATGATTTTAAATCCTAGCTCTGCTGTGTAGACACATGATATTTGGCACATTTCTTAACCTCTCCAAAGCTTTAGTTTATTCATCTATTCAATGTGGTTCATGTGATGTTGAATTTTGCTTGCTACCTGGTAGATGCATAAATGGCTGTCTCTTGACCTACTAATTTTCCACAGGTTGAAAACGCTTCTTGTTAAAAATAAATGCATTTCATGTACATATCTTTGGGAAATTTATTTTAGGTAGCTTAACAGTAAGCCAAAAACAAAAAAAAAATCATTGCTTTATCCTTTACGCCTTGCTTATGCTTTATGCGTGGCTTATGTTTTATTTTAGAAAGGACAGCAAGCATAAAGTGACTGGAATAGTACCTGGAGCATGGCAGGACTGAAATCAAGATCAGTTTATTGCTCTTACATACATCTGATGATTGGCTGCCAGTTTGAACTGTGCCTCCATTACTGTTGTGGTCCTCCATTACCTGTAACATCCCTGGCTAGTGGATTTGACCTCATTCCCCTACACCAGTTGGACTTCAGTGGATGTTTTGTAGACCTCACCTGTTGTTCTTTACTTTCAACACTTCCCTATATAAAAATTTCAAGTGAGCAAATGGAGATTTGTTTAAGTTGTTTACATTTCCACCAATAAATAGCTAATATATTTCTTGACTGTGGCTGCCCAGGTTCCAGGCATTAGTCTAGTTTTACATGAGCTACCTCATTTAATTTTCATGAGGGCTCTATGAGGTAGGTGCTATACTGTGCTTGTTTATACAGCTGAGTAAACTCAGGAACAAAGGGTGTGTAACTTGACTAAAGGTCTGGTGGTAGGACTGTAGGGAGGGTGGCTCCAGCATGGCTCATGGAGCCATCTTCCTAACACTGCACACCTGGCTGAGGGAGTCCGTGGGGATTGTGGGGGTGACAAAGTGGGATTGCAATAAAAGTACAATGACAGACTAGATGCATGCAAGGCTTTAGCCACTTCGCTGGATAACAAAATGGTAGGTATTCAACAAAAGCTTATTTGATAATTTTGGTACTAGACAAACAGATACAAAACAACATAATTACTTATGTGACATTCAGAAAGCCAGTGTTCCAATTCATTTACTCACTAAATTTAATCATTTTCATTGTATTGATACAAAGATGGAAGAGAAGAATCCTGCCAATAGAAACTTACCATCTAAAAGAAATTCATAAGGTGACTATCAAGACTTAGCAGAAACAAATGTGGAGAAATACTATGGATGTGCCAGAGTGAGATAACCTCCAACATCTTTTGCTTAATAAGAACAAGAACCAAATTTATTTATGGGGGTATCTTTCATAAGAGTTCTGAAGAGCACAGTTTTTTCATTAATGCCACAATTCAAACCTTATCCCTGGTTTAGTCAATCTCACCTAAGACAGAACTTGTCTCTTCTAAGCAAACCTATGTATTCTGTACTTCTTCAAAGTGTCTCTCTCTCTCTCTCTCCTGTCACCCAACTGCCAACCTCTCAACCTACTTTCCTAAGAAACCAACACAAGAGATTCATGCAGTTAGGTTCATCCAAAGGGTCTACACTGTGCTAAGGAGGCTTTTCTTACTCTCTCATATTTTTATTATAGCATAAGTTAGTTTTACACAAGGGTTTCATTTTGATATGTCCATAAATGCATACAATATACCTTGATCAGATTCAATTCCTCCATTACTCTACCTCCTCCTCTTTCCCTTATTCTCAAACCAATCTTAATATATGGATTATATGTATAATATATATTCATATATATTGATATATAATCAATGTAATCCTGCCCAAAGAATCGAAATGGAACACTGTAAACGGTGAATTCAGTATCCTTAAACACTTGATTTTCTTACAATTTAAGTTCTCAGGGCTTATATTAACTAAAATCATTACGCTCATTTTTGGAGCTGTTTTTTGGAAAGGATGGTAGGAAGAGAAGTAATATATGATAGAGGTGGTTTTTAGCTCAGCTTTAAAATGGTAAGAAGGGGAAATATATATTTTCATTTCATGCTAAACGTAGAATACAATGTCTTTTTATCCTTGAAGTGGAAAGGAAAAATAGCAATGCACAAAACAACTTTTTAAAAGAAAACATGATACTTTATGTAAATTGGTATAACTATCTTGGAAAACAATTTGTCAATATATATTGAAGCTGGTCATTTCATGTGACCTAGCAAATTTTCTCCTTTATATGTTTAAAAAAAAACACCACTGAATACATGAATACATTTTCCAGAAGGCATGTCTTAGAATATTCGCTGAAGTTTTATTCATAGTTCCCCCTAAGTGGAACCTACTCAAATGCTGATTGAGAGTGGAATAAATGTATTCTGGAATAGTCACACCACGGAATTCAAAAAGCCAGTAAGTGATCTACAATTAGATGAAAGAAGCTAGAGATAGGATGCAAAATCTATTTTATAAAAATCTAAAAGTAGTCCAAAGTTATCCGTGCTATGAGAGCTGGAATAATGGTTATCTTGAATGGGGCCAGATAAGCAGATAGTAGTGACTACCAAAAGCATTTGGGAAATATCAGTAATATTTTTGTAGTTTATTAAACTATATGCTTACAAGACTTACAATGCATATAGGATTTGTACATCTATTTTGCTCCTATGCTTATTTGAATTTGTGAGATTTAGAACTACAGATTTTGAAACCACCACACAATTTTTCTCTACTCTTTTTTTTAAGTTATTATGCAAAATATTCACTTTGAGACCTTACAGTAATTGGCTGTTATATGTCCCCACTTCACAGAGGAAGAAATGAAAGCTCAGAGGATCAAGTGGCTTGCCTGATAAGTGGCACTATTAAGATACAGGCAAAATACCCAGGCTAGAACAACTCCAAAACTGTGAAGATCCTGATAGGAACGAGAGCTTTGGAGACAATGGGAAGGAAGTAGGGAAGTCCTAAGAGAATGTAGGACCAGGATCCACTGGTTCCCAGCTCTGATGCACAAAGGCTTCCCACCAGGAAGTAGGAGCATAAGGCTGATAGGAAAAACTAGTTCCCCAGGGCAGAGCACAGCAGGCTTAGGGAGGGAATGGGTATGACCTGCTGGTTGAAAAAAGTACAAACCTTTACTTCTTTCAAAGTTATCTTGTACATGGCATCGTTTTATGAAGATCATGCAGAAATTAGGCACCTAGAAGAACTTGGAAGCAATGAGTCCTACAAGGCAATGAAAGACTGAACAGCTTTCTTACTACATTTTATGCCATACATAGCTCAACTCCTTTTTAAAAAAAAAATTAAATTTCATTTTTTATTGCTGGGGTAATGTATAGAGGGGTTACAATTACATTTACCAGAGGGCAGATGCATTACTTCTCATACATTGATACCCCTTCTCATGTTTTTGTCCCCATTTCCTTCCCCTACTCCTTCCCAACTGCTCAATTCTTTATATACCTTATAATCTGTTTCAATATTTCCAATAATCCTCAAGATGGTGGCACCATTTTGTATGCATTATACAGTTAGAGAAGCTGAGACTTGAGAACAATAAATACCTTAGCTAAAGAGATACCACTATAAAATAACAACGCAGGATTTAAACCCACTCTCAGGATCTGGCACTCTTTATTAGCATTGTACTCTGTTCTAGTTGAATCCCGTCAGTGGACACTTAACTTTTGTGGAAAGACTACAGCGGTACTTATGAAGATGTATTCTACAGAAAGATTGGTCATATCCCTGTGTCTTTCATTGGTCTAGATATGTCTTTATATCAGTACCACATCATCTTGATTACTATTATTTTTCCTGTGGTATTTTTTTAAACCAGGAAATGTAAGGCCACTAATTTTGGTATTTCTTTTCATGACTGTTCAGGATCCCTTCAGATTCTATAGAAATTTTTGTGTTTTTCTTTATGCACAAAAATAGCACTGAGATTTTGATAGGTATAACATTGAATCTCTAGAGTGCATGGAACAATATAGAAATTTAGTGTATTCCTACATATTTTGTCCTTTTTTTCTTTTCTTTTTTTTTTTTTTTTTTTTTTTTTTGCCAGTCCTGGGCTTGGGCTCAGGGCCTGAGCATGGTCCCTGGATTTTTTTCTCAAGGCTAGGGCTCTACTGCTTGAGCCATAGCACCACTTCTGGCTTTTTGCTACATATGTGGTACTGAGGAATCAACCCGGGTCTTCGTGCATGCTAGGCAAGCACTCTACTACTAGGCCAAATTCCTGGCCCCGTATTTTGTCCTTTCTGATAAGCTACTTGGTGGAATTTTCTTATTTATTTTTCAGATTGTCATTATATTCACAAGACAATATGTTGGGAATGAACTTTACAACTTGGGAGGGGGCAGGGGAAGAAAAGTGGGGGAAAACTGCATAATTGTAACCCTCTATACATCACCCTGACAATACAATCAAATTTTATTTTATTTTATTTTATTTATTTATTGCCAGTTGTGGGCCTTGAACTCAGGAAAGCTCTACCATTTGAGCCACATCACCACTTTCAGCTTTTTCTATGTATGTGGTACCAAGGAATCAAACCCGGGCCTTCGTGTATGCTAGGCAAGCACTCTATCACTAGGCCAAACTCACAGCCCCAACAATAAAATTTTAAAAGAAAAAGGAAACCAAACCTGCTAGGGGAGCCCAGTGACTGGAGCTCATGCCTGGAGTATTAGCTGCTCTGGAGACAGAGATCCCGAGGATTAAGGGTTTGAAGTCAGCCTGGGCAGAAAAAACTAGGAGACTCCATATCCAAAATAACTAGCAAAAAGCCAATTTGAATGAGAGAGCACCAGTTAAGCAAGTGCAAGGCCTGAGTTCACACTCCAATACTGGAAGGGGAGAAAAAGCAATGGATATGAAAACCTATTTTTTAAAAGATATACCAATGGCTAACAGGAACATGAAAAGATACTCCAGTAACCACCAGGGAAATGTAAGCCAAAACTATAGTGAGGTAGCATTCCTTCTGGTCAAAAAGAGAAAAATTAGCCAGATGCAGTGGCTTAGGCCCAGTATCCCAGCAACACCAGAAGCACAAATAGTAGGATCATAGTCTAGGCTAACACAGACGTAAAATAAGACCCTAGCTTGTTTTCCCTATCAAACCCTAGTACTAATAATAACCAAAGCAAACCTGACAGGTACTGATGAAAATGTGAAAGAAGAACAATGTTTACACACTGTTGATGTGAAGGATTCCTTAAAACAAACAACCAAACAAAACCTAAAAATGGATCTATTGTGTAATACTGAAATTCTATACCCAGGTTTATAGCCATAGGAAAGGAAGTTAAAGGTGTCAAGATATCTAAACACCCATATCACTGTAGCATTGTTCAGAGATATGGAATCAACCCTCTACCAGTTAGTGAGTAGAAGAAGAAAATATGGTGCACACATCCAAAGCAGCAGTTCTAGTCAGTCATAAGAGAACAGAATTGTCATTTTTAGCATCATGGATGAACTGGGACATGATGTGAAGTAAAACACACCAGACATAGACAATCATACAGAATCTCCATGAAAATACCCATCTAGACGTGGGAAGCAAATAGTGCTCTCCAGATGCCAGTAAGGGGGAAGAGGGCCAGCGAGAGTGAGGCTAATTAATGGAAGCAAAATTAATGGATTGAGTTCTAGGGCTCTTTACAGTCAACCCTATTGTACTCTGTAACTCCAAACAGAAGAACAGATTGAAAATCTGCTAAATGTTTCAGATGTTGGATAATCTCTCCTGAAGCAGTGATGGCACAACATGTACTTATGCCGCAGCATCCCACTGTGCCTCATATTGGATTCAGGAAACTTGCACCTAAGCATGGTCCTCAGCAGGTGGTGGGGATGAGGCTGCTAGAGTGCGTGGAGGACAAGGGAAACCTGCTCACCACTGCCCCAGAGCAAGATGCAAGGACGCATCTGCCTCACAAAGTCATCACCTGGACAACACCATCACTCCTGATACAGCTGCAGAGGCCAGAGCTCCTCACACCTCTGTCTTTCTCGGGAAGATCCTACTCCTTCAAGCATCATACTAAAACTCCTTGGCAACATGTCCTCCAGACTACAGCTGTGGGACACTTCTAGAAACACCTTTTGGGACCTAGCCCGACTGGGGAGGGCTATGAATCTGTAGAGCTGACCTCTCTGCCTCCCTGTGTAGGCTTCCCATCGCCTCTCCACAGGAAGTCTCTGCACCAACCTACCTCCTCTGGCCTCACCCAGCTCCACTAACCACTGGTGTGAAATTGTTTATGATAAGCCCACAGACCAGAAATATTCTAATAGTAGCATACTCATATACTAATAGGAAGAAGGAGGCTGGGGGTGACTGCTAAGTGGGTCTCTGATGTGGCAGGATTTGAGGGGGGACTTTGGGAGACGATATGAGGTCTCAGGGGGCCTGGGACTATGATGGAAATCCTATATTCTTTAAAAATATGTACTTGAGAAAAATCTTAGGAAACATACACATACATTTGCACCATTAATTTCACTAATTGACAATTTATAGGCAGAATTTAATTTGTCTATAAATAATTCCAGAAGGTAGTAAATAAGTCCAGGAGAATGTTGATTGCAATTTGTGGGGCTAATCCAATTGTTTGGTATCATTATAATATCCATCTCCAACCTGAGCTCTGGGTATGCTTACTATGTTGGGGCTTAGCACATTTACAAGAAAAAAGTACTGACAGGAAGAAGTACTTTTGATGAAATCTGCAGTCAGGCTCAGTTTTACAGTTGCTGCACCTGTGACTTCCAATGGCCTTTCCAGGAAATTCTTTTCTGTCAGCTTTAGATACTACTACTTTAACTTGCTCACAAACTTAAGACTATGGTCTGTTAGTCTCTGTGCTAAGAGAATTCAAAGACAAATTACTGGCTTTATATGGAACACTTAAAACTCTGTCAATGCTTCAGATATAAAGATATTACTTTTTGTGACAACTTCATGTTTCAAACATAGCTGTTTTCCTTAGTGCCTGAAGTAAAAACTTCATACAAACTACTTCTATCTTGGTTCGGTACAAGTAAACCAAACAGGGTTCTTGAACTATCTCTGCCAAAATTACTCCAAGTGAAAGTTAAGTGCAAATCTTTTTACAAGTAGTTAGGCGAATAACAATTTTGCAAATTCTGACACCTGGAATGCCTTTCAGAGATACGATTTTAAAAGAAATTTCTAACAGTGAAAATTGTCATAGATTAACTTAAATCGAATCTCATGCCTTATAGTTTTTCCAAAAGCTACAAAACAATTTGTCATTTTTCATTCTGACTGGCTTTCACTTAAGTTTGTTTCATACTTTTCCAAGATCAGTCAGTTCTTAGCTGGGAGCCTGATAAAGGCCTAAATCCCCTGGCCTAAATGCCTGAGGGATCTCTCTCAGTGTATATATAGGTATTTTCAGCCTACATTGCTCTATTTACAGCCCTTCTCTATAGCTTTCATTCATTCATTTCAATCTACCACATTTGATAGTAGAGGCAGCTGAGACAGTTTTATTTACCTAGAGTCCCAACATTTACATATCATGAAGCCAGGCATGACAATTCCATCCCAGCCCATTTGACTCCATAACTACTGCCAAGCTACCTCCACCAAAGATCAGGAACACAGGGAATTCGGCCCCTGTACATCGAATTATGCCCTTGCTACAGCTTGCTACTATCAAGAAAATGTCTGCCTTATAAATTGTGGTAAAAATGTTGACCTTACCCTTATTCAGCATAAGTCTTTACTGCTCCTCTACTCATTTTGTTTCCTTGGTACCTGGCACAGAAACTTCATACGAATTAATTCTATCTCAGTAATCATATAGACCATCACTGCATAAAGTAGTGGGAGTTTTAGATCTTTGTCACCACATATGGGCTTGGGGAAGAGGGTCAGGAATCAGAACCCTGAATACTGATGCATTCTTAACAGGGATTACTGCTGGGTAATGAAGGTTTGAAACACCATTATAGAGATTCATGGGGTCATTTAAGAACTGACAAAATATAGACTTCCAACACAAATATAGATATCTAAGAGTTTAAAGTTCACAAAAAGTAAAAAATTATCCAACTGTAAGTTAAGGTGTTTTCTCATTCACATGCAAACAAAAATTCATTTCAAAAACTTTCAGCATTATTAGAAAAAGTAGACACTGTATTCTCTAAAATTTATTTACAATTAATAAGTTAAAAAGCAAAATACAATCATATGCACATTAAACCATCCAGAGAAACACTTCAGTTCCACTACAATTGCTTTCTAATGCACTTAAGACATAACCATTTATTAAAAAATATTTTAACATACCAATAAAGTAAATGTTAACTATATATATATGTTCATTAAAAATTACCTATTTAAAGACTGCTGTGGCAACCCTTAAAACAAAAAACATATGCATTCAAAATTGTTCAGATTTGTATTCAAAAATTTTTATCGAAGAGATTTCTGAAAAATAGCACTATCATTTGCACATAACAAATCAGTAGGTTTGAGCCACCAGCTTGTTATACTTGTCCAATGATGTATTCAAACTTAAGACAAAATAAACACACACCACAACAGCAACACCTCACACTATCAACAATGAAGCTTGCTATCATGTTATTAACAAAGTAAAAGTTGCTGGTTGACAGAGAGGAAAGTAAAAATGACATCAAGGATCTCAAAAGGTCATGTCAGGTGCCAGTCACCACATTTAGGCACTCAAAAATCAAACGTTAAATGAAAGCATTGGCAGGCAGTAAGCATTTTTTCCTAGATGTCCCTCTCTATACTTGTGCCATATAAGATATAATAAAAGCTAGAGAACAAGTAAGTTATGAGATTTCTTTGAAAAACTATACACTAACTAAGCTAAAGTCACTTTATAGGACAACAATGGATGCCTCACAATAAAGGCCACTATGCCAAGTTTCTTTTCACATTCTGCCCAAATGTACCCACAAAGAACTTTCACTCTATTAATACATTAATCAAGTGCATTAGATGTTTTTCTTCACATTTTAGGAGTTGTCTCACATGTTCTGTTGAAGAAAACTTGACAAAAATAAACTTTCTTGTTTTGTTTACATCTTACTCCACAAACTAGAAATGGCATGACATTTTAGAAGCCCAGATGGGCCATATTGAATTCAGACAGGCAATCAGATCCAAACTGACATCAGCACAAAGAAGCCAAGTATTCACTTACATGAGTTCAAGTGCACTAAAGTAACAAGGCATAAGAAAAATACTGTCAAGAATCTGTTAAAAGAAATGCCTGGTGTCACTGGATTGTTTAGTTGTGTGTAGAAAGAAGTTAATTCTCTCAGCTAAGCCTAATTGCAAAATCCTCCAGAAAACTAGATAAGCTACACCTTGAAATTAAATTTTAATATGGCCGTTGGATTTGTTTTCAACTGTTATAAAACTGTACAATAGTGTAGTGGTACAAATACATTTTCCTCAGGTGCTGGGTTAGCTATGAAAGTTAATATATTTTCTGGGAATAAAATCTTTTGTATCTGAAATACATTTGGCAAGGAGGCTAAAGACTGATAGAGTATGTCTTAGCTTCCCATCACACAACTATAACTTAACTCTCTCCTGATTATTCACTTTTTATTTATTCATGTGACAGCATTTGTAACAATGTATTGAGTATAAAGACTAGGCTTATTGTGAAACTGGCATAAAGTTATATATGTATGTACTTATATATGTGTATATATATATAGTTCTTTTTACAAAACAACACTAAACTTAAAAGTCACAACACTCTATGAACTACTACGTTTAAAATAATCATTTCAGAAAGCTATAACATTTGAATTCTAGTATCATAAGGGTCAAACAGGAACTCATTCTCTCAAGAAGTTGTCATGCTGACAAAGTTTAGCATTGAGGATTTAACATGTCAAGTTCCAGCCCAGTATGGTCATTCCATGGCAGAATACTTAAATATGAAATACTAACACAAAAGCACTTGACCCTTTAGGTATTGCGGTAAAAGCTGGCTGTGGCACCACTGGCTGAAAACTATTAAGTCTTGCTGCCACCAACGACCAAAGGCACTTGGATTAATCAAGAATTCCACACTGGGCCGTATGGTATACACACTACTACAAAAGTGTAAAGAAGGGTCAGTGCTCTGTGTTGCTCCCTATTTGATTCCTGTGGCCTTTAGTTGTCAAAGACTGCAAGCTTAATTAAAATAGAAAGATGATTTAAAAAAAAAAAGTCACAGGACAAAAAACAATGAATTGTCATGAAGTTCATAAAGGCAATGAATAGTAGTTTGGGCATTTCTTGGTATCCAGCAACAACAACAACAACAAATATTTATGTTGTCTACAACTTCAACCAGTTATGTGATACCAAAAAATGCCCCCACCCTTTCCTGTAGATCATTATCCCTTCTGAGAATTCTAATGGGTATTCCGTTTATCGCTTCATTCGATGTTCATATACATTGGTCTCTCTAATGCAACTTGTTTTACAATTCTTCCCTTGAACATTCCTGGATTTTTACATTAGACCAAAACACGAGGCCCAAGTAACTCCAACTGGATTCCACTCATTCCTGTCACCAACGCCAGTTGTTCACAATTCACTTTTTATCACAAGCGATGTGGTTCCAAACACATAAAATTTTATTCAATTAAAGAATTTGACAAGTCAATTTTTCCCAAACAAAGCCTGAGAATGGTATTCTACCATTTTGTTTAGAAGCTCAGTAACAACATAAAACTTCAAGAGAAAACCTTTATATAAATGTTTAAAGTTATACTTCTGCGTTTCTTTGTAAAAGTTACTGAATTCACAGAAATTCTTGCACTCCTATCAGCCATACACTTGAACCTCTTAGAAAATATCCTTGATCAAGGCTTTGGAATCCAGGAGAGAGAGAGAGGAAAAAACAAAAACAAAACAAAAAAACAACAGTAATAATAAATTTAGCAAAAACGAGTGTAATTCAGAATACCCTGAGCACAAACTAGTCCACCAAGCACAAAACATATCCGATCTTCCATCCGGCGAGAAGGGTGGCGACAGTCAGGAGAGGAGAATGAGCAAGTCAAATTGTGGCTTTTTTTTTTTTTAAACACAAGCACACGACAACAGATGCCTTTGGAAGGGAGGGGAAAGAAAAAAAAAAAAAAAAAAGACTTTCTTCGGAGGACTTCCAGACCAGTGAGGTAGAGTCCAAGAGGGAGAAATCGGGTCTGCCCCTGTAGTCCTGGAGACGTCTCAAGCTGGAGTCGGGAAGCCGAGGGCCCTCCCCCGGGGTCCGGCCGGCTCCTCCTCCCGCAGACGCGGCGCCCGCGGGGGGCGGAGGGCACACACCTGCCCCGGGCCCCCCCGCCGCCCGCGGCCCGGAGCGCCCGGCGTGCGGGAGGCGCCCTCGGCGGGCGGGGGGGGGGCCGGGGGGAGCTGGGTCTTGTAAAGTGCTCTGAAGACCGGGTGCGGGGCCCGTTCTGTAAACACTCGACTGACGTTAGTCCGTCCCTGCGGGGCCGGGGCGGCGCGGGAGACCCCGCGGCCCCTCACGTCCGGGGCACCGGGAAGCGGCGCAGTCTCACCACGGGTTCCAGGTCCACGCGCAGGACTTGGCGCGCTCGGCGCCGCGCCGCCGCCAGGCTGCGTTCTCCCCAGACGTCGTCGCCGACGCGGATGGTGGGGAAGGAGGTCAGCGTCGGGGTGGCGGCCCTCCAGATCTCCTCCAGGCTGCGACCCCCGAAGCTGCAGGGTCCTGACTCCTCGGGCCGGGCGGGGCCCGGCTCCCCGGGCGCCGGCGGCGGGGGCTTCCTCCCGGTCACGGGGGCCGCGCGGGCTCCGCGGCGCCTCCTCCTGGCCGCGGCGCGCGGGCCGGGCCGGCGCGGGCGGCTGCGGGCGGCCGGGGGGTCGGCGGGGTCCGGCACCAGAGCCCGACACGAGGAGTAGCCGTAGACGTCCTTGCTGCGCAGGATGTGCGGGGAGAACTGGTGCTTGAGGCTGCACAGGAAGCTCCAGAGCTCCGCCTCGGAGCTCATGAACTCCGTGCTGCTGGGCATGAACAGCTTGAAGGCGTCGCCCAGCGCCTTGGTGCTGTCGGCCAGAGACAGTTGCGAGCGCGAGTACACCACCTTCTCCTCCCGCGCCTCGGGCCCCGCGTCGCCGCCGGCCCCGGGGCCGCCGCCGCCGCCGCCCCAGGCGGCCCCGGGCCGCCGCCGCCGCCTCTTCACGCTGCGTCGCATCGGAGGCCGCTCCGAGCCGCCCGCCGCACTCGCGGAGCCGTCACTGCCGTCTCCCTCCCCGCGTCCGCGTCGAGTTCCGCGGCAACCGCCGCTGCGGGCGCCTCTCGTTCACTCACTACTTTCCTCGCCTCCGCCGCCGCCCCTCCCCTCCCTCCGAGGGCGGAGGACGCGGTGGATATCCTGCCGCCCGGCTCAAGATGGCGGCCGGCGCCCACCCCGGGGCTTTGTCATTGGACGGCGCCTCGCACCTCCCCTCCCCCAGTCTCTCTTTTCTTCTCCTCTCTCGCTTCCTCTTGCCCTCCGCCTTTCTTTAAAGGTGCCCGCCTCCGTCCCCGCCCACCCGCCGCGCAGGCTCCACCCATTGGGTACGTTCCGAAGAGGGGCGTGGCCTCGTGGGGGACTGGCCAGTTCCTTGGAAGATGATGTTGGTTGGTTGGTTGGTTGGTTGATTGGTTGGTTGGTCGGTTGGTTGGTTTGGTTGGTTGGTTGGTTGGCATGTGTGGTGGTTGGGGCCCTCGAACCCATCAACAGTTGGGTGGGGTACAGGAGGCTAAAGGAAGGGGTGCAGGTGGGCTCCGTTTTGGACTGTGAGTGGGGTGCAGTAGAGGATGGAGCCAGGAGATCTACCGGTCTAAGTAACAAAGGGAGGAAGCCCCCAGACTTGCCAGGCATCAACAGCAAAGGATTTGTGTTAAGTCTAGAGGGGATGGGCCTCACACCCGTCCTCACCAAGTCCAACTCTTTCGGCATCTTGGTAATCCTCTTGGCTCTAAAGCTATCCCGCAAAAACAGTAAACAGTCGGGCAATGTCAGCTTTGCTTATTTAAGAGATACTTGGTAATTAGAAAAGCAAAGCCCTTTTGTACTCAATGAAATTAAATACTGTACTTGAGTACATCAGAAATCAGTTGCAACAAAGCTATTGTACTTAGAAAAATAATCCCGATTTTTAAATGCATAGTTCTTGTGTAGTGCCCCTCACATTTGACTTAAGGTTATCAAATGTTCCTATGTAGCACCCTCCCTATTGTCCCTATTATTTAGAAAGAAAGCACCATCTTCCCAGTATAAGGCTAAGAGCCTATTTGTTAAGAACTCACTTCCTTTTATTGGAAAGGGAGATTGGTTATAGACATTGTTTTGTGATCCTTTCGTTCTCCATACTCAAGTGCCTGTCAAGTAATAAGTACTTAATGTTTGCCTGGTGACTCAATGGAATACCACCATTTGAGAAAGAAATAACATTGCTTAGAACAGGGTAATTGTACATTTATATTGCAACTTAAACCTTTTGTTCTGAGGCTGAATTAAGTACATGGCCCACACGTGTGTTAGGCAAGCACTCAACCCAAAATTTTTCTGGCATTTTTAAGGTTAAAAAAGGACAGAACTTTGAGGTAGGCATAAAACTTTACTCTTCAGTAAGTATATTATTTTGCCGCAGAATATACAGTACCGAAGTTTTGAGGTTTACCTACAGTTGCTACGGTTGCTGATCGTTGTTTTGCATATTTGTGCAGGAAAAGACCTAATCAAATCTACTCATTTCATAGATGAAGAAATTTAGACCCAAAGAGGTTCATGCTATCTCTTTGGACACTTACTGTACGGTTGTATATAATTTACCAGTGGTTTTTCCAAGTCATGCTGCCCTGACTTTAGAGTTCCTTTGAAAATGTATTATGCATCAGTGAGGCAAAAGGCAAAGGGCAAAACTGTACCTTTATTCTTACTTTTTCTCTACCCAGGATTGGGCAGGTTTTAATCTTTAATTGAACATTGATGACATTTGCTTGAGCCACATAACATTTTGTTTAGTTTCAATAAAAATTAAAACAAAAATAATTTGCCAATTGTTTATCTAGACCATAGCATCCTCTCCACATAATAGGTCCGGGCAAAAACTCCTGACCATAAGCCAGTGTTTTAGCTACTAAAATCATTGTCACTTTCAGAAGAGAAAATTATTTTCCAAGTAAAGCATACTGTGATCTCAGAACAAGATTATTCAGCCAATTATAAGTTGCCTAACTCCTTATAAAAATTGTATTGCAGGGCCGGGAGTTTTGCCTAGTGGTAAGTGCTTGCCTAGCATGTATGAAGACCCGGGTTTGATTCCTCGGTACCACATACATACAAAAAAGCCGGAAGTGATGCTGAGGCTCAAGTGGTAGAGCTCTAGCCTTGAGAAAGTCCAAGGACAGTACTCAGGCCCTGAGCTCAAGCCCAGGACTGGCAAAAAAGAAAAAAGAAAATTGTATTGCAACAACTACCTCACAATCAGTTCCTTTGATAATTCTGAGAACACACAGTAATATGAAATCTTAATAACTTCTATTGGAATACTCCTACAGACTGACATAGAAAATCTCACAAAGTAAGCCAGGACTTCACTGGACTTCAGCAAAAAAGAAAAGAAATTAAGCTATGCACATATGGCCCATATAGGATAAGACTATACAAAATGAACTCTAGGATATGGAAACAAGAGATTTATCTTTGTGATTATTATTCTCAATGTATTATGTGCAGCTATTTTTTTCCCCTTTATGGTTAATCTCATATGGTTGCTGTATCTGACTTTGTTATGTTTGTTTGCTTATTTGACATAGGGAAGGGGAGGGGGAAAACAAGATGATTGGGAAGGTTGGGGGGAGGGAAAGGGGAACAAAAACATGAGAAGGGATATCAATGTTCGAGAAGTAATGCACCCATTACCTGATGAATGTAACTGTAACCCTTAAATTACCCCAACAATAAAAAATTAAAAAGAAATTAAAATAGATGTCATTCTTCACAGAAAAAGAAAAGAAATTAGGATAAATGTAGTCCTAGATTCTTATAATTTACTTAAGTAGTGACCAAAAAGAGTAAAAAAAAATAATGCATGGGTATAGATCATCTGCTCTTACAGCAAGTAGACTTGGAATTGGGCACATCTTTACAACAAAGTTTTTTTGGACACTCTTTTACCTTTGTGAGTCCCAATTTTCTCATCTTAAAAATCGATGTAACCTCACTTCAGTGGATGTTTTTGAAGGTTAGAGAATATTCATAATACACTATAGTACCTGGAATAAACTATAGCTATCCTTATTTGACTTACCTAATTTTGAGTACTTTATTTGGTTTGTCCTACATAGTCAACATATTTCAAGCCCTATATTACAGAAAAATCTAGATTTTTTTTCAGAAAAGAATAATAGAATTGGTGAAAGAAAATATGATTAGAAAGAAACGGTAACTAGAGGGATACTATAAAAGATATGTTTCATACTATAAAAGTATGCAAAATACTATAAAATTATATTTTGTACTGTGAAAGTCATATAAAGATATTTAAAGTCCATTTTTTCATTCAGATGAAAATACTGAGACACCAAGAGCTTTGTCCAAGATCACAGTGTTGAATACAGGAAAACTAACATCTAGGTCTTATGGTCATTCACAGTTATTTTCAGCATTCTAAATTTTCAATTTAGTGCAGTGAGCTAGCATTACTTTCTAGTTTAAATAATATTAAATATAGCATGACATATCAAATAACAGGTCAACTTCTTCACTATACCCAAAAGTCATTTCAAAGTTCTGCTATGCTCTAAAACTGTTAATGTGAAATGTATAAAAACTGTATAGACCTAACAGAATTTCTCCATCTAGAAAGATAGAATATTTGTATTTTCCCCAATTCTTCCTGAAAATTACAATTTTAAAACTCAGGACATTATGCATAAATTATAAGACATCAGAATGCTGAAAAATAGAATGAAGAAGCAAGTTACATTATAACCCCCAAAAGGGCATGGCAATGAATTCCCTGGGTTTGATATTTTCATTCTTTTCCACACATTTCTCAGACTCTGAAATTCTGACAAATATAAACATAAAAAGATCCAACAAAATTTTGTTTTCTTTAGTTGTATACAAGGAAACCAGAAGTGAGAAAAATTAAAAAGCCAGAAATAGAAGTGTCGTTCAAGTTGTTGAGCTCCAGTTGTAAACCAAAAATCTGAGCAAGAGCACAGGGCCCTAAGTTTAAGCCCTACTACTTTCAAAAGGAGAATGAGGAGACAGTAGCAAGTAGAAGATGAAAGTAAGATGAGTGGGTAGAATAGACAGGAAAGGAAAAAATGATGAATCGTAAAATAAATAACAATAGATATTTTTCAAACTGAACTAAAAAAAAGGTGAATAATTGTGAACAAATTGTCCAAAAACAAGGACATATTACATCCACTAGTACAACGATGTTCATTGCAGCACTATTTACCATAGCAAAGATATGGAACCAACCCAGATGTCCCTCAGTTGATGAGTGGATCAACAAGATGTGGTATTTATACACAGTGGAATTCTATGCTGCTGCTGTCAGAAAGAACAATGTCGCCCCTTTGTAAAGAAGTGGAAAGACTTAGAAAAAAATCATATTACATGAAGTAAGCCAGACTCAAAGGAACATAGGCTCAATGGTTTCCCTCATTTGTCATAATTAGTAAAAACCTTGGGCTCTCCTAGCAGAGATTTACAATGGAGCAAAACCTAGATACATTAGGCCATATAGTATGACACTAAAGGAAAGGACCTCCAGGATATAGAAAGAAAAGCCATATAATGAGTGATTGTTGTCCTTAATGTACTATGTTATCTCTCATCTCTTTTGCTGTCCCTTGGCTATCTTGTATTGTTACAGTATTTCACCTTGTTATCTAATATATTGAATATATGCTTATTTGGCTATTTAAAATAGTAGGGAAGGGTGGGAAACAAGATGACCGGTGGGGCTGGGGGAAGGGAAATGGGGACCAAGAAATGAGAAAGGGTATCAATGTTTGTGAAGTAATGCACCTTCTATCTGGTGAATATAATGTAACCCTTCTATTAATTACAATAAAAAATGAGAAAAGAACAAAAAATAATAATAGCGAACAAATTGTCAAATGAGAGTGTAAGATTTATATATCATTAGAAATCTGAAAGAAATAAGATTGACTGAAAAATGCACTTATAGAACTGAAAATGTTTAAAATTGCTAAAGGCATTCTATTTACAGATTCAAAAACCATTGCAAACAAACCCTAAATAGTACACATCAGATACATTGTAGTCAAACTTCTAAACATCAAAAAACAAAGGAAAAATAATAAAATCAGCTTGAATAAAAATGCGCTTTATTCAATTCCTATTTCCAGGAAAAAAATACACACACACAAGAATGTATGTGTATGTGTATGACTTTTAAAAGAAAAACAATTCATGTGACAACATACTTCCTACCAGAAACCATGGGGACAGAAGAAAGTTGCTCAACCTTTCTCATGTGTTGAAAGAAAAGAACTATCAGCTCAAATTCCCATATCCCGTGAAAAGCATATTTAAGAACAGAGAGGAGATCAAAGTATTCGACATGAAAAAAATAGATAATTTGCTGTCAGCAAACAAGCTCTAAAAAAATAGCTAAAGAAAATTCTCTAATCAGAAGAGAAACAATGAAAGGGTTTTTTAGGACACTGGGAAGGAAGAAACACTGCAGACATGTAAGGCCATGTACTTAATCCAGCCTCAGAACAAAAAGTTGAAATTGCAACACAAATGTTAAAATTCCCCTGTTCTAATCACTGTTAATATTTCTTTCTGAAATGATGGTATATAAGCATCAAATCAAGGCATTTAATTAGTTAGTTAGTTTGCCAGTTGTGGGGCTTGAACTCAAGGCCTGGACACTGTCCTTGAGCTTCTTTTGCTCATGGATGGCACTCTACCACTTGAGCCACTGGGGAATTCGAATCCAGCCACAGCCCCACTTCCATTTTTCTAGTGATTAATTGGAGATAAGAGTCTCTCAGTCTTCAGTGCCTGGGCTGGCTTTGAACGGCAATCTTCAGATGTCAGTCTCCTGAGTAGCTAGTATTATAGGCATGATCCAGCAAACCTGGCAAACTCTTCAACTCTTAACAGAGCATTTGGTATAAGTCATTCAGTAAATATTTGTTGAATGAATATATAAATTTGCTAACCATTTAACAGGTAACTTTTGGAGTATTCAATATCACTACTCATAATATTCACATTTTAAAAACTTGGATCCTACAGCAATCCAAATAATTGATCTCTTCTTCAGCTTCACATGCATATGTATTGATATGTGTAAGTTGTCTACATTGGGGGAGGGGAGAATAAAGACCTTCCTTAAAATTCTCTAATATTTCTAAGTCTGGAAAACTGTCTTAGGATTGACAAAATGCCTATGAAGTTACAGTTTGTTCAATGATCACAAAAGGTAGAGTATCTGAGAATACCTAAACTTCAATGTGCTTTCTTGTCTCACCTTTCCCATAAAGGAAAGGCACAGCCTGAAATATTAGAGGTAAAAATGACAAACTGGTGGCCCTGAGCTCTTTTCAAGCTCTAGGTCAACAACAAATGATCCATATGTCCAGACAGATTCTCCAAACTTTGCAAATTATCCATCCATACAGTTTAAAGCAATTTCCACCAGTGGCTCAGTAGAGAGCCCAAATTTCTCAGCTCTGAGGCACCCCGATTCTCTCTATAGCCTTCAGTTTTTTCCTTTTGCTTTCCCCGTCTCCTTTCTTTCTCAGTGCAGGAAACACTGAGCACCAGTCGGGCCTCTATTTCCTCCAATGGCATCCCTCTGATGCTGCAGCAGAATTGCCTTAAAAGGCTGCTTTAGGTCACCCAACCTTCCATTTAGATGACTAATACCTGTTCTTACTAATGCCACAGAGGGCTTCCTGCTATTATGGTCTACCTGATGAGCAATATGTGACTTGATCTAATATAAGCCAGCTGACTTCATGACAATGACAAATGCGTGAATATACCAGTTCTTGTAGGATGGTGTCTACATATGGACTTTATGTCCAGTCCATAAGATGGAGGACTGTCCTCATTAGATTTGTAATATATATTTCTGTTTTGCTGTGGGAGAAAAAATGATATGTTCTACGTTTTATGATTTATACAATATTTGTGTTGATCTATTTTTAATTTGTATTAATGGTAGTATATTAAGAAATAATTACATTGCTTCTTTCTAAATTCTTACCAGAGAGAAGAGGGGATATTGGCAAAAAAAGGAGATGAGAAAGAAAGGAGATAGGGAAAGAAAAAGAAAAGCATTTGAAGGCTATTGGGGGCCTCAGAGCTGAGAAACTTGGGCTTTCTACTGGAAATTGCTTTAAACTGGATTGGTGGTTTGCAAAATTTGGAGAATCAATCTGGACACATTGATCGTTTTGTTGTTGACCCAGAGTTCGCAAAAGGCTCAGGGCCACCAGTTTGGCATTTTTACTTCTAATATTTCAGACTGTGCCTTTCCTTTATGGGAAAGGCTAGCTGCTGTCAGTAACCAAGACTTCTCATTTCAAAATGTGTTAAACAAAGATGAGGGGTGAGAGTGGGGGGGAGGGAAATGGGGACCAAGACATGAGAAAGGGTATCAATGTATGTGAATTAATGCACCTTCTATCTGGTGAATATAATGTAACCCTTCTATTAATTACAATAAAAAATATATGAAAGAAATGTGTTAAACAAGGCTCTTGTACTGGAGATGGGGAAGAGCACCAGGGATCAACTGCAGAATGAGACTAAATAGGCCTGAGAGGAATTCAAAATTCCTCACTTGTGTGTGTGTGTGTGTGTGTGTGTGTGTGTGTGTGTGTGTGTGCCCACACACGAGTGCGTGCGCATGCACATGTGCGCACCAATACTGGAGTTTGAATTCAAGGCCTCTCTTCTTTTTGTGCTCACAGCTGATGCACTACCACTTGAACTATGCTGCAACTTTTACTTTTTGCCGATTATCTGGAGATAAGAGTATCTTAGATTTGTCCTCGTAGGGCTACCTCTGAATTGCAATTCTCAGCTCTCAGCTTCTTAAATAGCTATGTCTGAGCTACTATCACCCAGCTTTAGATTAAAATAATTTTATGGCTAACAAAAGGATAAAACTGGATATCTAACATGCACAAGGATCTGGGTGTGATCCACAGCATTGTGCAAAAGACCATGTTAAGGAATATGGTTTATGAATTATCAAGAAGCAATTTCAGTAGTTGTAGAGAATTCAAGCATTCTAAGGAAGGGATTCAGATACACCATATAAATCTTTTAGATAGGCCTCTCTCTTAAAAATGTAGAACAATCACTTTTTCCTCCCTCAGGTTTCCAGAGTAATACCAAATATTAACTTGTTTTTATAGTGGTCAGGTTTCTCTAGCTCTTTCTCCCCTCTTCTCCCTGACCCTCCTTCTCCCTTCCACCATCACATGTCTCACTGTCAGAGTTTCTTTTCTTCCATGTTCATTTGAATCTCTAGAGGAACTTGTGGAACATATACTAGTGGACCCCTCTTTTCACATACCCTCAGTCAGTAAGTCTAGGATGAGCAGTTGCCTTCAATGCAAGCACCCCATGGGATTCTAAGGAAGCAGGTCATGGTTGACATGTTGAGAAACATCCCATTATGTGTTATGTAGACCTTTTCATTGGTATCAACCCATTAGTAATCTTTCTCTCCCAAATTTCAGATCTCCACGTACCTTTCACAGAGCTTCTCTGTTTGTAACTCAGCTTTCTGTGTAAAAATCTCCACAAAGTTGTAGTTATTCCCCTTCTGTTTTAAGCCGGGCGTGCTGGCTCACGCCTGTAATCCAAGCTACTCTGGAGGCTGACATCTGAGGATCAAGGTTCAAAGCCAGCTCGGGCACAAAAGGACTGGAGACTCTTATCTCCAATTAATCCCTAGAAAATGGGAAGTGGGTCTTGGCTCAGGTGTAGGGTGGTAGCGTTGAGCTAAAGAGCTCAGGGACAGCACCCAGGCCAAGCTCAAGCCCCATGATCCACCCAAAAAAAAAAAAAAGTCTCCTTATATGCTTTTCTCCTGGCCAACAGTTTTTGTGAAGTGTTCCATATGAATTTAAGATTGTATGAAGATTTTTTTCAGTGATTTTAAAAATTGTTAGTAGGAATAGAATTTTTTCCTTTGATGTGTGTTTTATTTGGAGGCATAAAAATATGTTTGATCTCCATGACCTTGAAAGGAAAATCAAGGAACAGAAAACCACTAGAATGGGCAACAATTTTAGAATATATATTTGTGAATATCTTCTTAGCTTAAAAACAAAACAAACAAAACTTTAAGAACTATGACTAGTGATGCTCTCCACAAAACATCCAAGAAAATCTATAAGTGACAAAGATTTAGTCAGCTAAGATTTTTAAATCTTAGGTTCACCAAACAGCAGAAAAATTTCCAGTCAGTCTTGTAGGTTTAGTAACTATGTCTCCTCAAACAGAGGAAGTCTAGCCCAAAGCTGATGGCTAACAACAGTAATTCTAGTTACTAAGCAGGCTGAGATCTGAGGATCGCGGTTCAAAGCCAGTCCAGGAACAAAAAGTCCGTGAGACTTTTATCATCAATTAACCAGCAGACAATCGGAAGTGATGCTGTGACTCAAGTGGTAGAGCACTAGCCTTGAGCTGAAGAGCTCAGGGACAGTACTCAGGCCCAGAGTTCTAACCCCACAACTGACAAAAACAAAAACAAAAAATCAGAGGAAGTCTAATCTTCATAGCATTTTGAGTTTAACCTCTATTTGTTGTAGTAGAAGAATGCCAATCAAGAGACTGAAAGGAAATGGAGTAAAGTTTCCAGGAACCTATTTTCATTCAGCCAAACTCTTTCATGCTTCTGTGTTTCTATGTTCAAATGCTAAGTTCTTTTGTGAGGAGCTAGTCCATTAAGACATTCTCAACTGTGCATCCTTTGGATATGTTTAATAAAAAAGGCTGCCTGGCTGGTCTGCCAGACTTTGCCCTTGGGAATAAAGTTGAATGCCCTTGAATAGCAATGATGTATGAAGATCTTTGAAAAGAACAGCGACCATGGTAGAACATTAGTACTGTTTTCAGCACTGAACCCTTCCAGTGCAAGGCAGTACACACCACCAAGTCAAGTGGGAATAGACATGATGTAAGCTTGTAGGAAAGTTAACCCAAAACAATTCTGGATGGAGAGACCACGAAAGATCAAAACCCCTGAATTCCAAAATCCCTGAAATCTAAATATCCCCAAAGATACATATTCTGAAAATACAATTCTGGAAAAATAATTCTTAACATTCTTTGAAAGATATTTGTTTATATTTTGAAAAGGAACTTATTTGAAAATCATAAAATGTGACAGAACACTTAATAGATCTCTTTCCTCAATAAGAGCATATATCTTTGAAAGCATAAAACTTAGCTATATGCCAAGGACAGTAACACTGGTATAATGGTTATGTACACATAAACAGTGTTTGAAAAGAAATAGGCTGAGTCTAAGGACTGAGATTCAAAACCAACTCTGCCAGGAAAGTATGTGAATCTCTTATCTCCAGTTAACCATCAGAAAACCAGAAGTGGTACTGTGGCTCTATATGGTAGAGCACTAGCATTGAGCAAAAGAGTTTGAGAGACAGTGCCCACGCCCTACTTCAAGCCCCATGAATGACAACAACCAGAAAGAAAGGAGTAGTCGGGAAAGAAGGAAAGAGATGGAGTAGGTGAATTTGATCAGGGTATGTTGGATGGATGGACGGACAGATGGATGGATGGATGGATGAATGAAAAAGTCACAATTAACTCCTCCCTTTGTACAACTAATATTTGCTAATAAAATCATGAGAAATAATAAAATAAAAGTTTTAATTTTGCCTCACATTACTCATTCTCTATTCTTCTTCCTTTCTTTGGATAACTCTAAATTTCTAAACAGTACCTCTAAAAATGAATTTTTTCACATCCTATTTCTAAAGATTTTTCTTTTAACATTTTTTTGCAAGGTAGCTCTCCTGACAATAAATCCTTTCAATTTTTATTTGTTTGAGACAGACTTTATTTCACTTCTGAAAAATAATATCACAGATAGAGAGTTCTAGGTTGATAGAGTTTCTGTTTCCACATAAAATTTCAACTACATTATGCAATTTGTTTTCTGCTCACCTAGTTTCTGAGAAGTCAGATGTAGTTTTATCTGACACTACAAATGAGTCATATACTCTATCCCACCTCATAGGCTTCTTTCAGGAATTTTTCTGTAGTTTGAAAATGATATATCTGTTTTATTTATTTATTTTTTTGCACTCAGCCTGCATGATAGTCCCTTAGTTTTCTAATTATCTTTCGGTAACTCAAATTAAATTGGGAGTAAATTGTAAGTTAATGCTTCAGGTATTTCCTCTGTACATTTCCTTCTTCTGGCATTCACATTATGCATGGATTATAACTTCTGGAACTGTCGTAAAGGTTTTAGATATAATATCCTTCCCTTCTTTCTCCTCTCCTTTTCTCCTTTCTCTATTTCTCTTGAGGTTCTTTGCCTGGCTCTGTTCAGTCTAATAAAGAGCCCATTGAAGACTACCGATAATTCATTAGCCTTCAGTGACTTTCATTTTGCTATCCTCAAGATTCAATATTCACAATGCAATGTTCGCCTCTATTATTTCATCTCCCACCCCATCCCCTAACAGTACCATGATTACAAGCCTAACACACACACACACACACACACACACACACACACACACACACACACACAGGCACATTTCATGCATTTATGTATGTTTATCTCTTAGGTTTAGCATCCACATATGACGAAAAACATGTAACCTTTGTTCTTCTGAACTTGGCTTACCTCACTATGGGGTCCATCTGATTAACATACTCTATATGTATACAATAACATGGCAAAACCCTTTGAACAATAGTAAAAATGAATTAGAGAAATGTGAAATAGTCCTGTCTGGGATGAGAGTACTAGTGGGAGGGAGAAGGGCAAATGGAGAGGAAGAAGGTAGGTGAATTTAGTCAAATTCCTTTATGTACACCTGTGTGAAAATAGAACAATGAAGCTTGTAGAATTGGTTCGGAAAAGGAAGGGGATGAGGGAGAGTGACAAGGGGGTAGGCATGGTTAAAGAAATATATATATATATATATATATATGGGTATATTCACACACATTTATATCAATTGGTATTTATATATAATATGAATGTAGGTATTATGTAGTATATGTGTCATTGTCCAAAAAAGCCCCATTGCACAACTGTTGATGATGCCCATAATGTTTTAGAAAGACATTATTCATTTCTACTGGAGTACTTCTTTTTTGTCGTCTTAGAATTTCTATATGTTATTTCTCTTCTCTTTTTTTTTGCCTTTATGGTCAATCTCATGTTGTTACTGTATCTGACTTTGTTACCTGGTTTATTTGAAATAGAGAAAGGAAGTGGGGAAATAAGATGATTGGGAGGGAGTGGGGGGAGGGAAATGGGGACAAAAACATGAGAAGGGGTATCAATGTTCCAGAAGTAATATACCTACTACCTGATGAATATAACTGTAACTGTAACCCCTCTACACATTATCCCAACAATGAAAAAAAGATAAGGCCTTCAGTGCCTTATCTTAGTCACTGACAAAAAAAAAGAAAGAATTTCTATCTATTTACATTGCCTCTCTGTTCTGCATTGCTATTAGTCTATAAAAATCCTTAGTATTTTAATCATAATTGTTTTAGATGTCTTATGTTATACCTCCAACAACAATCCCATATTTAAGTCTAATTCTGAAATTCTCTCTCTCTCTCTCTCTCTCTCTCTCTCTCTCTCTCTCTCTCTCTCTCTCTCTCTCACCCTCCCTCCCTCTCTCTCTCTTTCTCTCTTCTCCCCCCACCCCAATTCCTTCTACTGTGTCTTGTAATCTCTTGTTGATAGCAGACATGATGTTAAAGGAATGGATGCAAATAGGGCTTTAGTAAGGTCTGGGGAGGAAGGCATGTTAGCAGCATTATGGTTAATTTTTTTGGCTGGTTCTGGGGCTTGAACTCTGAGCTTCTTTTGCTCAAAGCTAGCACTCTACCATTTAAGCTGCCATGTCACTTCTGGCTTCTTCTGTCGGTGTGGTACTGAGGAATTGAACCCAGGAACTTGTACATGCTAGGCAAGCACTCTACCATCAAGCCACATTTCCAATGCCATGATTAATCATATCTCAGTCTTGGTGATTCTGGGTTTTCAGACTGTGAACTTCACACATGGTGCTCAAATTTTCTCCCCTGCCCTTCGGTAGATCAGGATAGCCAAAGGCAGCTAGAGTGGGTCTTCCTTTCAATTAGGCTGTGGTAATAATAGCCTAGTATGTTAAGCTGTAGTTGTATCTCTTGCAAGAACACTGTTAAGAAGAACAAAATTCTCTGCCTATTTCATCATTATTCCCTTTCTCCACCCTCTTGTGGGAAATTGAGGGAATTTTTTTTCATTCCCTATGACAAACTGGTAGAATAGCAAAATGTTGACAGTCACATACCTATGAAAGCCCCTGATGACTGGGCTGTCCTGAGGTTTATCCTACTAATTCATCCTTTCTAACCTTCCACCAGTACTTCCTACCCCACCACTGGTTCGTATTGATATTTCTGCTTAAGCAAGTTGTAATTGTTTTTTCTGTCTGTATTCACTTGTCAGCCTTTGCGGTTTGGGCAAGGCATACATTTGCTCTATGACCTCAATCTCTTTTTCAGTTTGTCCACATTTCACTTGCTAAGCAGAGTAATTAACTCCCCTCAAGCTTTCCCCTTTGGTTGCTCAGCAACCAAATGATGACACAATTTTAAGATTCAAACCATCCAACAAAAAATTAAAATATATCAAAATTGCAGATATTATCTTTTCCTTTCCAAATTTTTGCTCCCTATGGAAAGTAGTAGAAGTTTATATTAATTTTGTGGTGAGGGAGATTCGTTTTCTGCTTAGAGTTATTATCTAGGTAATCACTACCATATTTCTGAATAATATGCTTATAATCTCACTACCATATTTCTGAATAATATCCTTATAATCTTCATTATTCTTTAAACTTAATTATTGTCAATTGATTTTTTCCAATGCAAGAATGATATTTAATCCTTATACCACACACGACAAACACAACACATACATACACAAACATGCATGTACACACATCCCCTAATACAAACCAATATCTAATACCAATGTCATAATTATGGTTTAAGCAATAGTTTCTATTGATGTTACATGACTTTGTGACTATTATTTCCAGCTGAATATGTAAGGTTGTTATTTTCTTTCACTTGGTTGTATTTTGTTTTCCTGGAGTTATTTATAATTTCTTTCTTGCTTGTTCAGTTTTCTGTGTATACCTTTCATTTTTATGTAGAGTTTTCCATGGAACAGCACATACTGAAAACTGTGCATGTTTTGGGTAAAATTTCAGTTCTATTACTTCTTAGAAACTTCCCAGTTGGCCTCATCAAGCTTCTCGTGCTGCTTCTCTGGTGTCATCCTGGATGATTTGGTTACCACTAGCCAGGAAATTCCCTTCCTCTCTCTCTTAGGTCTGGTGTCTCCGGCTACTGCAATCATTAGGAATCATCTTTCTGGTCCCTGTTTTATTTAGTGGAATACATCCTTTACTAGTTTCTGGAAATAAGGTGCTTGTGAGTAAAACCTTTTGAGTGTTATCTTACTAGACACTTGCAATTCCTTAAAATGTTGACTATGTGCAGAATTGGACTGGTAGTTACTTTTCTTCTATGTTCTCTCACAGCACAAACATGAGCCAGGGGGAAAGCCTTCTTTCTGAACAATGTCAAAGTCTGGAGAGGAAAATGAAAAAGAAAATAAACAGGTATAATAAAGTATGACAAATGTCATAGTTAAGTACTATGGGAGCATGACATTAACACCTATTTCTAACCAGAACTGAATTTTATAATAAATGGCTTAAAATATGCTCAGCTCCCATAGATAACAATTTCCAATACCTTGAACCATTTTATTTTCTTACCAATAATATATAAATGTTCTAGCTCTCATAAGTTTTCTAAATTTTAGTCATTCAAGAAAATAGTATATCTGTGGATTTAATATGAAGTTTCCTGCTATACAGATGTCAATAATGGCAAGGGAAGGATGGAAGGAGAAGGAAACACTATAGACAGACAGAGGGACCAACATATACAAGAACATATTACATGTCACAATGTGTATGGGACAAACAGAGAATGACAAGAGATGGGGCAAGAGAGTACACAAAGAGAAGAATAATAGGAGTGTGAGTTGTACAACACACTAACTGTTCATAAAACCACCAGAAGGGTGGTTTAGGGTGCCTTAAAGTAAGAAATGACTATAGAGTTAAGTATTCCTTCTGACAACAGTATAGAAGACAAATTGAAAGAGGCACTGCTAGCATGAAGAAATAACAGAGTAAAGAGAACAATGGATCCTGAACAGAGGCAGTGAAAACAAAGGCAAATGAAGAAGACAGTTTTGGGAGGTATGTGGACAAAAGAATCAACAGTGTTGGCAGGATGAGAGAGTTGAAGAGCAAGGAGCATGGGCTATCATCCTAGCACATGTTTAGGTGGTGATATATTTACTAACATGATGGAAATGAGATACAGGAAGTGGTGGTAGAATATCTTGTTTGACAGACATACTTCCTCCTACACCTCACACACCTACCCAAGAAACAAAGCAGGGAGTCCTGTAGGTCTGGTATTCCTTTACCTTAGAAAAGAGTTAGGAAGATTTTATTTAAAAAGCTAAGTTCATCATTAAAAGAAGAGAAAAAGCTCCAGAAGCTGACTAAAAAAATGCACATAAAATGTCATGGCTTTTATGTGAGAAAAGACTCACTGAGGCAAATTTTGCCTCAGTGAAGAAGGCTTCTCTGAGAAACATTACTTGTTCACTCCTTTATCAGTTGGCACAAGACTGGTAGTTAAAGGTAACACTACTTGCCAGGCTCTGGTAGCTCATATCTATAATCCTAGCTACTCAGGAGGCCGAGATCTAAGGAGAATAGTTCTTCCCCAGATAGGAAAGACCATGAGACTCTTAGGTTCCAGTTGACCACACAAAAAACAGAAGTGTAGCAATTGCTCCAGAGGTAGTCTGTTAGACTTGAGCAAATAGTAACAAGGAAAAGCAAGCACCTAGGCTCTGAGGTGAAGCTCCAGGACTACTCTTCTCAGTTTTGTGCCTACTGTTATCTAATAGGAGATGAGTAAGTGAACTCTATGAACACAGCTATCAGTTAAGTTGGGAACTCTGCTGGAAAAACATGATTTCTACTCATTATTCAATAACATATACACAAATGTGCTGTTGGAAGAACTTTCTCTTTGGTTTTAGAGTTTTCAAACACTGCTTGGAGATTGTTAACTGACAAAGTAATGCTCAGAGACATTGCCTTTTCATCTCACTTTCCTTTTCTATATTTCTCATTATTTTTAGACATAAGTAGGAAAGAAAAGAACTATTAAGGTTTCTATATATCTAATCTTTTAGACTACATCATTATAATCTCAAGTAATCAGATAACACAATCTTTTTTTTTTTTTTGCCAGTCGTGGTGGGGCTTAAATTCAGGGCCTGAGTGCTGTCCTTGGACTTTTCTCAAGGCTAGAGCTCCACCACTTGAGTCACAGCACCATTTCCAGCTTTTTTCTATGTATGTGGTACTGAGGAATTGAAACTGGGCCTTCGTGCATGCTAGGCAAGCACTCTACCACTAGGCCAAGCTCCCGGCCCCACAATCTTTTTTGGGGGGTTGGGGACAGTCCTGGGGCTTGAACTCAGGACCTGAGCATGTCCTTGGGCTTTCTCAAGGCTAGAGCTCTACCACTTGAACCACAGCGCCATTTCTGGCTTTTTCTATGTATGTGGTACGGAAGAATTGAACCCGTCTTCGAGCATGCGAGGAAAACACTCTACCACTAGGCCAAACTCCCCGCCAACACAATCCTTTTTGTGTAGGTCCTGGAGACTTGAATTCAGGGCCTGGGCACTGTTTTCTGAGATCTTTTCACTCAAGGCTAGAACTCTTAACACTTGAGTCTACTTCTGGCTTTTTGGTGGTGAATTGGAAATAATAAGCTCACAGACTTTTCTGTGTGGGCTGGCTTCAAGTCATGATCCTCAGATCTCAGCCTCCCAAGAAGCTAGGATTACAGCTATGAGCCATGGTACCCAATCAGTCAATACAATTTTTAAAAAGCCAATCAATCATTACTGAAGTCTGATGTATGCTTTATATGTTTATATTTTATAGGTTTGTATGGTTTTTCTTTTTTGGTGTAATTTATAAACATAGCTCAAGCAAACTTACTCATTCTGGAAGCAGTGGTACTTATAATTATGTCCTTAGAGCTACTCATGATTTTGGAAAGTCAAGCATACACAAGGGCTGGGCTTTCATTAGTCATGGATTCCGGAAGTGTTGATTCACCTGTGGGAGGATTCACTCGACTTAGTTAATAGACATAGTTAATAGGACAAGGAACTTGTCAGGAGATAAAAAGTAGTAAGAAAATATTTTAAAGCGGCATATTTTTAAATAAACTTTTCTTCTATGGTTCAAAAATAGTATTTATTTTAATATGCTTATTATGTTCAGTTTCATGATGATTTACAAAGTTTAGACAGTCTGCCAAAGATATCTGAGCAGAGCAAGGGCAGGGAGAAAATTACTATGCATGACTATTGACAATTAAAGATTCTTTCGAGTCATTTAAAAATAACACCACTACCTTTGTTGTCAACACATACTATGTACCATGCCATTATCATGTTTCAGATGTTATTATTCAAATAGTCAAGTTGCAATATCTGTCCACTAGAGATGAAGAAAAATCAAGCCATCATTATTGAAATTTTTCAATCAAGTTGATGTTCATCTATTTGGAAACAACTTGCATGCTTTCTAAATATTTGAGATCATTCCTTTTTTTTTTCTTTTTGCTAGTCCTAGGGCTTAAATTCAGGGCCTGGGCACTGTCTTAAGGCTAGCCTTTTGCTTAAGGCTAGCGCTGCCTCTTGAGCCACAGCAACACTCGTGGCCTTTTCTGAGTATGCGGTATGGAGGAATCGAACCCAGGGCTTCATGCATGCTAGGCAAGCAATCAACCACTAGGCCACACTCCTGGCCCTTGAGATCATTCTTACATACCTCTTTTTACCCTATACAAGTAAAGGCCAAAGTTAACTCATTAACTTTATTTAATATCTAAAATTTTATGAATTGTTAAGATACGGAGTTGGGTGTTTCTGCCTCAAGCTTATACTTCTAGATGTTTGAGAGGCAGAAATCTGGGAATTGTGGTTTGAGGCCATTCCAGGCCAGAGAGAGAGAGACAGACAGACAGACAGGCAGACAGGCAGACAGACAGAGACAGAGAGACAGACAGAGACAGGCAGAGACAGAGACAGAGACAAAGAGAGACAGAGACAGACAGAGATAGACAGGAAGTTAGGAGGATCAAAATCCAGACTGGCTGGGACATAAATCAAGACTTTATCTCAAAAATAAATAAAACTAAAAGGGCAATGGCCTTCAGTGATAAATTAAAAAAAAAATCAAGGCGCTGCAATTGTTTATTCAAGTTGTCTAAATAGCTACCAAGTTTATACAAGCAGACAATAATCACTATGTTACAACAGATTCCTAGATAAGTAAAAGCCACCATCAATAAGATATATTTCAATTTCAAGTATGTTGAAAGATTTTAAAATCTATCTTCCCTATGTAGTTTAAAATCTAAGTGAAGAGAAGAATGACGTGAAAAATGAGGCATTACGAGTGTTTTAATGATTCAGATGAGGACTATGGCTCTAGCATCTGGGCCAAAATAGACAGGTTGTCTATGAGATACATGTGGAAATTAGTAACTGAGTGCTGGTGACTCACACTTGTAATCCTAGCCACTCAGGAAGCAGAGATCTAATGACTGCCCTTCCTAAAGTAACCCAAGCCGAAAATGCTAGAAGATCTTAACTCTAGTTAACCACCAAGGGCAAGAAATAGGGTGTGGTTCAAGTCTTCCGGCATCATTTTGACAGAAAAAGCTAAAGGACAGGGTCCAGGCCCTGAGTTCAAGCTCCAGTACCAGCAATGAATAAATAAATACGTAAATACATAAACAAGAAAGTAAACAAACACAAATTTAAAAACTGGTATCAGGAGGTATTCATACTGATAGAAGGCTAAGAATGGGATATTAAAGAAACACAGTATAACACTAAAGATTCTAGATCATGTATCTAAATAGGAAACAAGGAAAGCAGATAGAGAAGGAAGTTCAATTCTAGATATACTGAATGTTACAGTTTCATCTGATATCTGGGGTCTGAGGTACATGTGTCTGTATAACCTGAGGCTTAGAAGGGTTGACTCTTTGGAAGATAGCAAAAGACACATCTGTCTATTCATCAACAGTCCATTGAATTAAAAACAAAACCAAATCTAAGCAATGAAGTTGTATATTGGTCACTATTCATGCTCAAAAAACAAAATTTTCCATAGTAGTATTAATGGAAAACAAAACAAGCAAAAAGGAGTGGGTAACGTTGTAGGAAGATATTCAACAGTGAGAAGTTTGAACAGAGAACAGCTTTAAGGTCTATAAGGTCTGACAGAATTACCAAGAAAAAACAAAACAAAAAACAACCAAAAAAAAAAAAAAAACCCCAGCTGATAGAATTACCAAAAACAGTGACATATGCCTATAATCCCAACTGTTTGAGAGACGGAGGTAGGGGGATCATGGTTCAAGCCCAGACAAACTTTGCAGGAGAAGCATGCTATCTGACAACAAACTGGAAGCAAAAGTGTTGAGACATGTGGCTCACGTGGTAGAGCACATGCCTAGCAAGCTTGAAACCCTGAGGTCAATCCTTGGTACAAACAAACAAAACAACAACAACAACAACAAAACCTAAATTCTCTAGCGTTGTTGGCAAGAGCAATTTTAATGAAATGGTTAAGGAAAGTTTATTTGAGAAACAGAAGGCTGTGATTTCAAGGAATTTACCTTTGATATAGGAAGGCACATCTGTGAGTTTGTTATAAGGTAACTTCAACTTCATTACTACACAAGAAATCAAGACTTCCTCTCTGTTTTGAATCTGGGATTTCTCCAAGTACCTCCAAGATGTTCAGGTTTAAGGGTGCTAAGTTATTTTCCTCTTAATCACTTATAGCTTCTTCCCAATAGAGAGCACATTCGTGTGGCTGAAATAAAAGTATTATCTTTATTAATGTTAAATTAGAGATCAATAAAACATGCTAAGAGCAGCCAGTCACAAAAGGTCATAATGTATACAATTCCATTACATGACTGCCCAAAACAAGCAACTCTACAAACGAGGGAAAAGCAGATTAATATTTTCCTAAGGTTGGGGGCAACAGAATTGTACAGGATGATAGCTAAGGGGTTTCTTTTAATGATGATGAAAATGTTCTGAACTGTGATATTGGTTGCAAAACTCTGAAAGAGGCTCTTTGAACGGATGAACTATGTGTATATTACATCTCAAAAAAGATCTATTTTTTTTTTTGCCAGTCCTGAGCTTGACCTCAGAGCCTGAGCACTGTCCTTGGACTTTCTCAAGGCTAGAGCCTCAGCACCACTTCTGGCTTTTTTTCTATGTATGTGGTACCGAGGAATAGAACCAGGGTCTTTGTGCGTGCTGGGCAAGCACCCTACCACTAGGCTAAACACCCGGCTCCAAAAGATGTATTTTTTTTAACTGAGTAAAAGACATGCAAAAAGTCAGTATAAATAGGTCCACCCTCTAAAATTAAAAAAAAAAAAAGCAGAGGAAATTCTCAACTGAAAACATCTAATTTCTCATGAAAACAGAAGGCAAGCTCATTTTCCAGGAAGAAGTTTATAATCCTATATTGATGTGTCTGCAAATTCTGCAGATGTGGTACAGTTCCAGGGAATTCCTGCTTCTAAGGTGTGACTTGTGAGTGGGTGGCTAAGGTGGAGAGCAAGGTACCACAGGTACAAGAAATCACACACTTGAACATATCACACATTACATGCTTGTACATGAACACTGTGTCCAAGAATTTGCCTCCCTTGCTAGTTCTGTATCTGATCGCATTGAGACATCAGTACCACTCAAAATCTTAGAAACTGTCAGTCTTCATCCTAGGTAATTTTTAGTTTTGTTCCATTAAACTCGGAAATAAGTATGTGACTGTGAAAGGAGCTTGCTATATAAACTTGTTCCTTACTAACTATGGAGGACATAAGGAAAGAAACAGAAAAATATTTTTAAATACATTATAATTATACTAAGAATATATAAAATACTTAGGAGTACATACTTCTAGAACTTTAGAAACAAAATGATGAATGTCTAAAACAAGAAGTAAGATATTAAGCACCTTTCTCTACTGATTCAAGAACATGACCTCCAAGAACCATCTTTGCAATCCAAACATCCACGTACTCAGGAGGATTTCTGGGGATCCCAAAGGCTCTTTCCCTCACGCCACTCCTAATCCAGAGGATTTTTTCAGGTTCCAAAAGACCTTTCCACTGAAACCACTATTCTCTCTCATCGCTGGGGTTGCCTGTCTCCAAATATGTTTTGAATTTCAGAATAATTTCTTACTCCATTGTCCTCAAACTAGTCCCTCTCTACTAAGATACAAAAGAACAGAATTGGAAACTAGTCTAGTTAAGCTGAACATAGAGATATTTAATAAAAGGAGTTGGGTATCTACAAGTAAAACAAAAATGGATGGAGGACTCAGAAATAAGTCTCAAAATAATACAGCGACTCATGAAAAATGCAAATTTTTGGCCCTGCAACAATCAGAATGATGAGGATGAGTCAACCTCCTGAGTTGCTAGGATTATAGGTATGAGTCACTGGCACCTAGCTAGAATAAATTTAATTTAAAAAGTTTAGTACAAATTTAAAGGCTGAAGTCCTTGCTATGTCTTGTTTCCTGAGGCTACACTGGCTTACGGCTCATACTAAAATATATTCCGTTTACCCCATGTATCACTTCTGCTATTTCCTGCGCCAGGAAGGCTCTTCCCCCACGATTTGGTCCCTTTATTTGCATCTATGCAAATTCAGTTTGACTTCATGAGGCTGTTCTGTGGGCCTTGCACTAAAACAACCAACCACCCTTCTCCATCCTGCTACATCTTCCCAACCTTATCACCACAGGAACGCTTTATTCTCTCCTCCCACCTCCACTCAACTAGAACAGAAGCTCTTGTGTAGCTTCTTGCCTGTTTGATCCACTTGGGTTTTACCACAAGCTACCTAGTAAATCTAATAAATGCCTTGAATTCACATGTGCAAATGATTTCATATGTACCTATGAATCCGAATATACAATAGAAATGTCTTTGCTTCTGTCATTTAGGATGGAGTTGAGTTCTAATATTTCTCCACATTCCTCCCACTTTCCTCTGTTCACTTCCTTAAAAGGGAGAAAGAGAGAGCTGGGAGTTTGGCCTAGTAGTACAGTGCTTGCCTATCATGCACGAAGACCCATGTTCAATTCCTCAGTACCATGTACATAAAAAATGCCAGAAGTGATACTGTGACTCAAGTGATAGAGCTCTAGCCTTGGGAAAGCCCAAGGACAGTGCCCAGGCCCTGAGTTCAAGTCCCAGGACTGGCAAAAAAAAAAAGCAAATTATTTGGGGCCGGGAGTTTGGCCTAATGGTAGAGTGCTTGCCTAGCATGCACGAAGACCCCGGTTTGATTCCTTGGTACCACATACACAGAAAAAAATAACAGCCAGAAATGGTGCTGTGGCTCAAGTGGTAGAGCTCTAACCTTGAGAAAAAAAACCCAAGGAGAATGATCAGGCCCGAGCCTAAGCCCAGGACTGGCAGGATAAAAAAAGAAAAAGAAAAAAAAAAAAAAAAAGGGAGAAACGGGTGGGGGGAGGGTGAGTACTTCTTTTGCATGCTCAGCAGCAAAACTGGGTGCAGACTGCTGACTCAGAACTCACACTGCTATTTTCACTGTGACATTTCTAAAATGCTCTACTGTGGCAAAGAAATACGGCTATTCTCTAGAATTCTGCTTTTAATCTGCAAAAGCCTCTTGACTCCCTCCTCCCTTCCCTAGATCATTTAGTGATGACAAATATTCCCAAATCTAAAGTAAAAATTAGGAATAAAATGTTTTATTTTTATTTGATTGATAAACACATTCCTATTTCATATATAATTAATATATGTTTAGATTTTAAAGTTTCCATTTATATAAATATTCATGTATTTATCAATCCATCAACTTTATGTCCATGCTTCCCTTTCTAAAATATATATTCTTGAAAAATTAGCACAATACTTGTTGATCCAAAATCATTTTAATGTGTGATTTTTTTTAATGATACCTAAATACAGTACACTAGAGCCACAACTCCTCAGAAGTCAATCCTGTGGTTTCCTTCTGTGGAAATAATCAAGGTCCTACCCCTCCCCTACCACTTCTGCTTTGCAGTAAGCTTCATTTTCTCTCACATCTTTTGGTGCTTTGAAGAAAGCACAGAGACAAGAGAATGCTGATGATGAGGGACAAACGCGTGGTGATCACCTGAAGAGAACCAATACACTGGTATAAATGGTCCTGTGGGCATGACATGGGAAGCAAGGTCAGTGGGATTCTGGAGATTTCCACAGGGCATTGAGCAATACATTGACTGACCCCGTCATGCAAGGAGGGGAATTGTGACTAATTTTTTATTTCCCGCTTGCATAGATTTGAAGAGCACAGATGACCTGACTTTCTGGCTTAGTTCATTTTCCCTTTCCTTCCAAACAAAGGCAGCCCAGCAAGATAAGCAGGATCAGAATACATTGTAGTCATAATCAAATTGATGAAGATGAAGACACTTATTCTGAGCAAACAGCCTTTCTTGGAATTCAGTACAGGTGCGCTTGTGCTATCATTTTTCCTTTACCTATCTTCTCTCAGACCCACATGCCCACCTATTAAGTCCCTTCAGATAATCTGGGTCTGCAACAAACTTGTATCTTCAAAGTGCTAAAGTCTTGAAGCACTCCAATTGCTTTTTTAAACAAATCAAGCCAGGTGCAGTGTCCTGTATTCCTAGCTACTCAGGAGGATAGAAGTTCAAAGCCTGCCCTGGCACTAGGGACTCTTTTATCCAATTAATCACTAGAAAATGGCAAGTGGGACTGTGGCTCCAGGGGGTAGGGCGGTAGCCTTGAGCTGAAGAGCTCAGGAACAACGCCCATGCCCAGAGTTAAAGTCCCATAACTGACAAAAATAAAAAAAATAAAAATAGAGGCTGTCTTTCTGTGAGAGGCTTGAGAGCAGACTCTCCACAGCTCAGTGAAAACAGAACTGAAAGCTAGCTCTTTACTCCTTCAGGCCTACTCTCTAAATGGCCAAAATTAAACCAGGGTAACTAAATCAAGAAAACCCAACTCCACCGAGTGCAGAGACCATTTACACAGGGCAGTGTACACCCATCTTCGCAGCTTGGCTACTGAAATCACAAATCTTCTGTGAGTGGGGGATGGGGGGTTATCCATATTGAAATCAATGAGCATTACAAATTAGAAATCTTGGTGCTAATTTGTGTTGCTCGGAGGTCATCCTTTCTTTTCTTTTCTTCTTCTTTTTTTTTTTTTTTGCCAGTCCTGGGCCTTGAACTCAGGGCCTGAGCACTGTCCTTGGACACTTTTTACTCAAAGCTAGCACTCTGCCACTTGAGCCACAGCACCACTTCTGGCTCGATGGTCATCCTTGTCCAAGGGTAGTGGTCCTTGTGCAAGTACGTGGGTTTACCCCTCTCTAGCACTGCCCACAAGTGACAAGACTTGTTCTTTATGAGGAGCCCAGGGCTAACACAAGCACTGCATTGTTTTTGTTGTTGTCATTGTTGTTGTTGTTTGTGTGTCATGGGGCTTGAACTCTGGGCATGGGAGCTGTCCCTGAGCTCTTCAATTCTAAGCTACCTCCCTACTCCTGGACCCACAGCCCCACTTCCCGTTTTTCTAGTGATTAATTGGAGGTAAGAGTCTCACATTCTACACTGAAAACTTCACAAGAAGGAGTAGGAGATACACTAGGTCTCCTTGGCACAAGTCGAAACTTTCTTAATAAGGACCAAGAAACACAACAAATCAGAGAAAGTCTGGATAAGTGGGACTGCATTAAACTGTAGAGCTTCTGTATGGCAAAGGACATAGCTAGTAAATTAATTAGGAAGCCTACAGAGTGGGAGAAGATCTTCACCAACCAAACAACAAAGGCCTCATCTTTAAAATATGTCAACAGCTCAAACAATTGAATCACTCCAAAACTAATCTCTAAAGAAACAACCATCCCATTAAAAGATGGGCCAAAGACTTAAAGAGCGCCTTCTCTGAAGAAGAAATAAGAATGGTCTATAGATACATGAAGAAATGCTCAACATCTCTGGCCATAAAAGAAATGCAAATCAAAACAAATCTAAAGTTCCACCTCACTCCAGTTAGAATGGCCAGGATCAAGAAATCTAATAACAACAGATGCTGGTGGGGCCAGGAGGGATCACTACTACACTGTTAGTGGGAGTGCAAACTCGTTCAACCACTATGGAAAGCAGTATGGCAGTTCCTATGACCCAGCAGTTCCACACCTTGGCATTTACCCAATTGTCCAGAAACAAGGCCATACTAAATCCAGTAGCACAATGATGTTCATTGCAGCACTATTTACCATAGCAAAGATACAGAACCAACCTAGATGTCCCTCAGTTGATGAGTGGATCAACAAGATGTGGTATTTATACACAATGAAATTCTATGCTGCTGTCAGAAAGAACAATATCCCCCCTTTTGTAAGGAAATGGAAAGACTTAGAAAAAATCATATTAAGTGAAGTAAGCCAGACTCAAAGGAACATAGGCTCAATGGTTTCCCTCATTTGTCATAATTAGTAGAAACCTTGGGCTCTCCTAGCAGAGATTTACAATAGAGCAAAAACTTAGATACATAAGGCCATATAGTATGACACTAAATGAAAGGACCTCCAGGATATAGAAAGCAAAGCCATATAATGAGTGATTGTTGTCCTTAATGTACTATGTTATCTCTCATCTCTTTTGCTGTCCCTTGGTTATCTCATATTGTTACAGTATTTCACCTTGTTATTTAATATCTTGCATATATGTGTATTTGGTTATTTTAAATTGGATAGGGAAGGGGGTAAACAAGACGAGGGGCGGGGGTGGGGGGAGGGAAATGGAGACCAAGACATGAGAAAGGGTATCAATGTTTGTGAAGTAATGCACCTTCTATCTAGTGAATATAATGTAACCCTTCTATTAATTACAATAAAAATATATGGGAAAAAATGAGTCTCACATTCTTTAGTGCCTAGGTTAGCTTTGAACTACAATCCTCAGATCTCAGCCTCCTGAATAGGTAGGATTACAGGCCTGAAACACTGAGCCTGGCTATCACTGTTTGTTTTAAGCCTTATACTTGACAAGGGATTGCAAATGTTTGTGTGCCCTAAATCTATCTCTGAGACCACAATCCTCAAAATTAGATAATGCAGTATGGTGTAAAGAAAGAAAATCAATACTGTAAATTTTACTGTCTTAGGACTAAGCACTGCTGACATATTTACATCTGTCATTCCAGGTGTGTGTGTGTGTGTGTGTGTGTGTGTGTGTGTGTGTGTAACTATGTGTTTCAGGTGAAATTATTATCTTAATGTCTATCTACAAGACCCAAAGACAAGCATATTTGTTCATGGAAATAATTTCAAACAACATCAGTGTTTGACATCTGTCATTCCAGGTGTGTGTGTGTGTGTGTGTGTGTGTGTATGTGTGTGTGTGTGTGTGTGTGTGTGTGTAACCATGTGTTTCGGGTGAAATTATTATCTTAATGTCTATCTACAAAACCCAAAGACAAGCATATTTGTTCATGGAAATAATTTCAAACAACATCAGTGTTTGAAGGAAAAAGCTAAGCATTCATCTTCACTATGTCTGTGCAATGGGATGGTCATTCTGCTGATGAACAGGATGATGGTTCAGAAAAGCCAAGCTTGGGAAATCACTAGGGAAAAACATTTTCATTCTTGTCCATTTCCTTAGTCTTTGTTGTGGATACTTGATGTCCAAGCTCAGTTTCCTAACCTAACATCCTTATCATCCTTTTACAACTCTCCTCTACTTCACTGTCTCTGAGTGGATACTTGGGGGATGAGCCATAGTTCTAACCATTCCATGTATACTTCTGGACGAAGGAGGCCGGAACTGGACTCATTCATGTTCTGAATGCTCTTTTTATATCAGCTGTATAGTCCCATCTCTTCAGATGATCCTCATTGTTTATATTCATGGATTGTGACTTTAGAACCATCCTCCTGTTTCCTGGAAAGAGCAGGTGTTATCGTTACATTTTGGATCTAGTTTTTTTTGCTCTGGTTTCTCTGCCAATTTGTTTATCAATATTTGTTATTTGTCTTCTAAGACTTTAAAAATTGTTTTGTTTCCTCTCACTACTTATTGGAAAGTCTGTCCCTTCTCCAATGCATGTTCTTTTTTGCTCCTGGTCCTGAAGCTTGAATTCTGGGCCTGGGTGCTGTCCCTGAAATTTTGTGCTCAAGGCTAGTGCTCTACCACTGGAGTGACAGCTCCACTTACAGCTTTTTGGTGGTTAATTAGAAATAAGAGTCTCACAGAATTTCCAGCCTAGGCTTGCTTTGAACAGTGATCTTCAGATCACAGCCTCCTGAGTAGTTAGAATACAGGCATAAGCCATTGGCAAATGATCCAATGTGTTTTCTTATCACCTTGGTAGCAAACAAAGTCAGGTGACTATAAAAGTGTAGATTTAGGGCCAGGAGTTTGACCTAGTGGTAGAGTGCTTGCCTAGCATGCACAAAGACCTGGGTTCAATTTCTCGGTTCCACATATATAGAAAAAAGCTGGAAGTGGTGCTGAGGCTCAAGTGGTAGAGCTCTAGCCTTGAGAAAGTCCAAGGACAGGGCTCATGCCCTGTGCTCAAGCCCAGGACTGGCAAAAAAAGTGTAGGTTTATTTTTCATGTGTGTGTCTTTATCCTCAAACCATATTGTTGCAATTACCATCTCTTAGTTATACATTTTTAAGCCAGTGGTGTAATGCTTCTTGCTTTGTTTTTTTGGTAGTTTTTATTTTTTTCAACTCAAGATTGCTTTGGTCATTTTGAGTCCAATTTTATCTTAAAATACTTTTAGTCATTAGTTATGACATCCTTGAATATCAAAGATTTATAAACATTTTAATAATAAACTTTAGCATATGGTTAAAAAGATCAAAGTTTCTTCTTTTATTTCTCTGGAAAACAAGAACATGTTTTCTTCTCTGATGGTAAACAATGACCCTGGGAAATATGAGTCCTCTGTGGTAAATGGTCAGCCTGACCAGAAATGCGAACAATCTAAGATTATACTCTACTTACAAGCTGACAAACTGATCTATTACTGCTCACAGAGGCTGGCCAAATGCTCAAGACTTCTAGGTCAGGGACAAAGGACTTTGTCCCCCAGAGCACAGAGGTAACATAAGCACTAGATTCCTGTCAAGTTCCCTTGCCCACCAAATCCCAAGGGCAAACTGGGTGGACGTAGCACATTCAGTTACAGCTGAGAAACTCTGGTCTCTTATAAGGACTAAAATCCAACCTGTCCTATCTATCTTCACCCATGAAAAACATCATCTTTACCATATTAGACAGTCACCAAATCTGACCTCTGCCTCATGGGGAAATACTAGCTTCCAAGGCAGTTAGCTATGCAAATGTCCTTTATAAGATGATCCCTCCCAAAAGACAGTACAGTGCTTCCACTCACAAAAGGTGCAGAACTGTAAGGAACATGTGGAAAAATTATTTCCTTACACAACTTTGTGAAGCCCACAGTCAGACGCATCATCAAGCATCTCTACCTCACAATGAATGACGTAAAGAAAGGCATCATTTGCCTCCTAACACAACTCTTCCAAAGAACCCCATTTCACATGGAAGGGAATAAGGAACAGGATGATGTGAACAGTGTGATGCTCTTTTCTCCATTCTCTGTCTCAGGCCCTGCAAATTACAAACCCAGCTGTTAAGCACATGCGCATGACAGGGAAACATCAAGTCATCTCTCCACACCACCAGCCACGTGTCATCATCAAAATTAGAAGCAACAGCATACTATAATGTTTCTTTGGGCTTTGAATATTGTAATGTCTTTAGGGAAAAATGACCTTTGTTTGAAAAAGGTTAAAATGAATATATTATATATGTTTTCTATCTTTGCTAGAAAATATGGGAAACTGATTTGTTGAATTGTGTGGAATGGAGGAAGAAATCAGTTGCAAACAAATAAGGAGGGATAAAGACAGAGATAAATAAAACCAGAGAGAGTGAGAGAAAAAAAACAAAAGAATAATAATCATAGTAACAAAATGGGCACCAGAGATAATATAAAAGATGCCAGCTGCTTTCTAAGATACCACAGTTATTAACTAAATGTACTTTTAACTATGTATGCTTCCATCCAATTTTCTGTAATTTTTCAAAATCTGAGCACAGTGAGCCAGCCTCCAATGGCTCATGCCTATAATCCTAGTTACTCAGAAGGCTGACATTTGAGGGTAAACCAGCCCAGACAGACACATCTGAGAGAATCTCATGTCCAATTCACCAGCAAAAATGCCCAAAATGAAGGTATGGCTCACAAGTGATGGAGCCTTGAGTGAAAAGACCAGTGACAGTGAGAGGCCTTGAGTTCAAGTCTCAGTACCAGAATGTACACACACACACACACACACACACACACACACACACACACACACACACACATCTCAATATAGAAGAACTTATAGGAACATAGACTCAGAAAGAAATGCAAGTACCTTTCAGAGAATAGAGCACAGGAAAAACAATGTATCTAACCATGTACATGACTTCACCCTCACAGCAAGGACTACTGGATGAATCATGTATTGTCACTGCTTTATGGAAGTCACGAGCAATAGACCAACTATGTCCCCAAATCACTCAAATCATAAGCGCTAGCGCTCAGGCTGGAGGGTGGACCCTCTGCTTCTCAGTTCATGTTTTTGCCACCTTCCCATTCCGTCTTCTAATACAGGCAGCAGAACTGCCACCCCATTAGCCACCTGAAACTAACAGTGGTTTTACACTAACAGCATATATTTGTTTCCTAGGGATTCCTAATGGCTACCACCAACGGGATGGCTGTAAACAACAGCAATGTATTGTGTCTGTATTTGGCTGCTCAAAGTCTGAAGTTGGGATGTTGGTGGGTAGTGCTCCCTCTGCAGTCTCTAGGGAGGAATTCTCATCTTGTCTCAGCATTCAGTGATTGTTTGTAATCCTTGGCGTTCCTTGACTGGTAGATCCATCCTCGCTATCCATCTCCATCTTCACATGGTGGGGATCTGTGTGTCCTGGGGTCCATACACCTCACATATGGTTTTAGGGCCCACCCTAATCCTGTGTGATTTCCATTTAACTTGATTTCCTGTAAGATCACATTCACAGTTCCTAAGTGGACACAGATTTGGGGCAGGGGAATGTATTGCACTCATTATTCAAAAGAAAAAGTGATTTGTAATGATGTTGATAATAATTTTACCCTCAGAAGGTCAAGGAATAAATGTGGAAATTTCTATCCTCAATTTCAGTTTGTCCAACAGGAAAGGGGTACTAAATGCAGAAACAGACCATGGAGAATGCTTGTAACCCTAGCTACTTAGGAATCAGAGATTAGGAGGCTCAGACTTTGAGGCCAACTCTGGCAAGAAAATAGTAAGGCCCCCTCTCAATGAACGAACTAGACACAGTGGTACATACCTGTCCTCTCAGCTACGCGGGAGGCATAGGTAGGAGTGCTACAATCTGAGACCAAGGCCAGCCTGTGCAAAAAGTTCCAGGCCCTCTCTGAAAAGAACTTCAGGTGTAGGTCAAGGGGAAGAGTCTGAGGCCTTGGGTTCAAACCCCAGCATCACACACAAAATAAGTAGAAAGAAGGACACCCTGGGATAAAATGGCCTTGGTGTTTTACTTTCATGTAAAAGGTCTTCTGGAAGGGGACTTTGAAAGGTTAAAAAAATAAAACAGTTCCCAAGGGAATGTGTTTACAAGAGAAATATGAACTCTAAAATACATCATTACTTCAGCATTATTAAAATGATCCTGTTGGGGAAGAAGGTAAGTTTCCGGGAAGAAAAATGGAGTAGGGATAAATTACTTCTCATAACTGACTGTAAATAATCTCATGAGCTTGAACTGAAAAGATAAATAGCTGGGTAGAGAAACTGCCTAAGCTCAGACAGCTCTGGGGAGAGGAGAAAACTGTTTTGGACCTGGCCTCCATTTTGAATGGCAACTCCAAAGATTTATGATTTGCCTGTTCTTGTCCAATGTTTCTGTCAAAAATAAGAAGATCATAGAATATATGTCTGTGAATATTTGGGACAAAGAGAGCTGATACAGGAGGAGACAACGGTAAAATACATCTTCAGGCAAAAACCAGGCACAAAATAAAGAAATTGCTTTGTACAAATGTGTGATTTTATACTTGATACTAGAAAATAAAAAACCATTAATAATAATATACATATCTAACATTTATTGAATAGTTGGCATGCATTATATTCAAGTGAATTTTATTCTGTGTGTGTGTGTGTGTGTGTGTGTGTGTGTGTGTGTGTGTGTGTGTGTGTATTTGCCAGTCACCAGGCTTAAACTCAGGTTTTGGGTGATATTTCTAAGCTTCGTGCCCAAGGCCAATGCTCTACTTGAGCCAAAGCTCCACTTATGGCTTTTTTGTAATGAATGGAGGTAAGAGTCTTGTGGTCTTTCCTGCCTGAGCTGGCTTCAAACCACAGTTCTCCAATCTCAGCTTACTGATTAGCTAGGATTACAGCAGTGAGCCACCAGTTCCTGGCAAAATGCATTCTACTCTTTACCTCTTCATACATTAGAATCGTAACTATGGTAATTCACAAACAAGGAGGCCAAGACTATAAAAGCACTAATGACCTTTTGCAAGGCTTACAGCTAGTAAGTAGTAAGAGCCAAAGACCTAAAACCAAGTCTATCTGAGGACCTTGTAGCTTTGATCAACTACCTAGTCTTATTGACACAAGAATTAAGTACAGTAATACAGACTTAGTTCTAAGGGTAAACATCTAGGGAAAAGCATTTAATGTTACATAATAGCCACTCAGTAACATTATCTTCTGCCTATAATATTAAAAAGTTGAGAAAACCCTAATTGAATTTAAATACTTAAGAATAAGTGTAGACTGGTGTGGTAGCTCACGGCTGTAATCCTAGCCACTCAGGAGGCTAAGATCTGAGGATCGCAGTTCAAAGCCAGCCCAGGCACTAAAAAATGTGAGACTCTTATCTCTAATTAACCACTAGAAAACTGGAAGTAGTGCTGTGGCACAAGGGTGGTAACCTTGAGCTGAAGAGCTCAGGGACAGCGCCCAGGCCCAGAGATCAAGCCCCATGCGGGGCGGGGGGGGGGGTGCAGGGGTTGGTGTGGGGGAGAATAAGTGATATCTATGTAATGCAAGATTTTTGTTAAAACAAAACAACCTAAGATTGCAGATCTGAATGCTTTTAGAAGACTTTGTTCAGTAGGATAAACATCTGCTCAAGCCACCTTGGACAACAGTGAAATTCTTACCAGCACTTCTTCTGAGGAGGGGTACATGAAATCAGTAGGTGACTTGTCCAATCTCCAAAGTTTAAGATTTAAACAAGAGAATGGTTTAAATGTAAAATGGCTTGGAAAGAAATTCCTGAAAAATCACTGAGTCATAATTATAGGAAAATGAAGTCATTAGCTCTGTAAATAAATAAATTGTTGCCTAAATGTTAATTCTCCTAGTCTAACCCTTTCAGGAATGTATGACACACTCAGGGCATTTTACCACATTTATCCCCAGTGTGGTTTTTAGAGGTGAAGAAGTCACTAGTGTGCCTGTTTACTTGACTTAGACAGTGAAGTGATCCCACAGCTAAAACATGGTGGCAGGTAGAAGGGAGAAAGATTAGCAGTTGCTAATCTTAGTATAACATCACTATTTCTCCAGCTTAATTAGCTCAACAGATATTGCTGAGTCATTTTAAGTGAAAATATTTCTCTTTTGACTATGTATACACATGATGTTTGTTGAGGAATACATTGAAAAGCCTAAAGGGAGTTTCAACTATGAAAGAAAGGTAGGACGTTAACTGTTATCTAAGTCTTACAATCACTTAATAGCTTGATGTCCAATATCTAATTACATGACTTTGATTTCCATCCATATGCTTTTATGCAAAGTCATGGCAGTTAGTAAATAGGAGTCACATTTGAATAGAATGCTGGTAAAGGGGGTTCTGAGATTTGGGTGCTGGGATGGGAAATCTAATAAAGAGCCTCTACCCTGGGAACCAGGGTCAGATTCTAGTGTGGCTCTGCTTTTAGTGAGTCATGTGATGCTGACAAATCAAATAACCATGTTACACCTGATTTCTTGGTTTCCAAAACTTGACATAGGCTTGGGCTATACTGATCTCCACTGTTTCTTACAACTTTTAACATCCCTAAATCATTGGCCTATCAGGAATCTAGTTTGCTTGTAGTGCTCATTTTCTCTTGCATAGCTCAAAACATGGGCTAGTTTAGAATGCTGTTGGTTTTTAATTCTTTATAATTGGATCATCTCAGCAATAACCCATAAGAATATTTAGTCTGATTTTAGAAATACTTTTTAAATCTAATAAGCTTAGCTGTGCAATTATTTTTGTTAAAAGGATTTGGGGAAAGATTTTCAGAAATAGGAATATAACTATACAACTTCCCAATTAATTGGTATTTTGGCTTAGCAACAGACTTTTCTCCCCCACAAATAGAAAATTGTTAGAATATGTTGTCATATTAGAGACTCATGTTAGGGGGAATTGAATCCCAAATGTCATATTTTTGCACTTACCGTGTCCACTTTTTCAATCTGATAAAAATATACATGCATATTTGGCTACCAGTTGGTAATGTGTCACATATATTCATTGCCATCAGTGTGCTCAGAATGCCTACCAAATAAATGGGTAAGTGTCTAGAGGGGTTAATTCCTGGGTGGTAATATAAAGTTATGTGTGTATATTAAATCCAGATGAATAAACAAAGAATATTTGACTATCATAAACTCTGTATACCACTGAGTACATACTAGTAGCCTTGAACTGTTAAGTTTTTTGAAGCAGAAAAACAAACCAAAGTACATTTATTTCATGCACATGATCTTTTTCTAATAAGAGTATTTAAAAATATTTTATGCTGCTCTTTCTTATGTTTCATAGAGTGCAGATAGCTGTATTTTTTCTAGTCCTGGGGCTTAAACTCAGGGTCTGGGAACTGTCCTTGAGCTCTCTCAAGGCAAAAATGCTCTACCACTTGAGCCACAGAACCACTTTAGGCTTTTTCTGTGTATATGGTACTGAGGAATCGAATCTAGGGCTTCATGGATGCTAGGCAAGCACTCTACCACTAGACCAAACTTTTGGCCCCTCATGTAGCTTTTTAAAAATTTAATTATAGCCAGGTGCAGTGGCTTATGTCTGTAATCCTAGCTATTCAGGAGGCTGAGATCTGAGAATTGTGGTCCAAAGCCCATGAGATGCTTATCTCCAATTAGCCACCAGAGAACCCGAAGTGGGGCTGAGGCTCCAGGGGTAGGGCAGTAGCCTTGAACTGAAGAGCTCAAGGACAGTGCCCATGCCCAGAGTTCAAGTCCCATGACCCCTCAAAAAATTAATTGTATTTTTTGTTTATGTGGTACCAAGAAATCGAACCCAGGGTCTCATGCAGGCTAGGCAAATACTTTACCATTAAGCCACATTCCTAGCCCCAGAATAAGACCTTCCTAGGAACTCCTCCAGAATATCATAATCTAGTAAAGTAAAGGTTTTTTCCACATAGATAGAAGTTGAGACATCAAAATGCACTGCCTTAAGAAGATTCAAATGGCCAATTATTTATAAGCTCTTGATTTGTATAGTTTGTATGTTACGTAAGATTGGTAAAATATATAGGAAAATACCAGTGGGTAGATTTTTAAAGGATGAATTCTAGCAGGATTCAGGCCTACGTGCTTTCAGAGATACTTGAGACCAGTGAGGAAGCCAGGTAAATGAACAGTTGAATGAGAGCAAATGTTCAGATCTTCTATAGTTAAAAGCTTTGGGAAGTGCTCTGAAAGACATGGTTTTAAAGACTCTTTTGATACAGATAGATCTTGACATGCACAGGCCAACTGAGGCAATGCCATGGAAATGAAACGCTATGGGAGTGACGACACTGGTCACTCTGCAGTCTCTGCATTGTAATGTCCCACCAGCTCCTAGTTTCTTCTCTTATATAGAGTTTCCACTGCAGAAAGGGTACCTCCATTCAGTGCTTTATAAAAGCATCCAAGGATTAGTCACTGAATAGATTTAGTAATAAATCATACTCAGTCCCTTGAACAATCAACCTACACATCATCCTTCACACCAGAGGTTTCAAATAATGTCCAGATAAATCTTGAGGATAGGAGGATGGGACGGTTCTGTAGTTTCCTCGTGATATTTTCCTGCAGCAATACTCCTAGCCAAGCAAACAAATTTCTTTTGTTGTCTAGTTTTGGTTTACCCTCCATTCGTTTATTCATCAAATATGTACTGAGCATCCACAGAGTGGAAATAAAAACACCAATGAGAACTGGAGGGTGAGATCTGAAGATCAAGGTTTAAAGCCAGAGGAAGCCAGAAAGTTCATGAAACTCCTACCTCCAATTAACCACCAAAAAGCCAGAAGTGGAACTGTGATAGTGGTGAGTCCCAGCCTTAAATGAAAAAGCTAAGGAAAATAGTACCCAGGCCCTTGTTCAAGCCCCAGTTTCTGCACAAAGCAAAACACCAAAAACAAAAATTAAAAAAAAAATAGAATCTTGAATCTTGCATTCTGCTTGGATGACACACAAAATAGAGAACCAATCAACAGAATAAATACGTGCATCAAAAACGATGGCTTGCGGAAGAAATCCTGGCCATCAGATGTGAGAAGGGGAAGAGGGAAATAGGAAGCAAGATCTAGGAGTCAAGCTATTTCCCACCTCCCACAGTTTCTCCTGAGGACTTTGGCTTTTGTTCTGTTTGAAACAAAGAACCATTTGGTGGGGGTAGGGTTCTAGAAGAGGGCCTGCTGTGCTTGACCTGGCACTTAGATCACTCTGGCTGCCACCTCAGAAACAGACACCGTGGTTATCAGGGTGAGGGTGAATGGACCACGGGATCACAATAATAAGAAATCAAATCTCTAGACCCGCTCTTCAGAAGGAGGGAGAGAGAGGGTCAACAGAAAACACGTAAGGGTATGAAAGAAAGAGAGGATGACTCCAAAATATTTAGCCCGAGCAAGTGGAAAGGTGGAATGAACAGGTGTGACAGGTAAGTTGAGTTCGGTTTTGCGTACGTTGACGTGGGACATGCTAGACATCTGAGTGGAGAAGGTGAGGAAGCGAGTGCACATCCGCCTCTTTTTGAACAAGTTCAAGGCTAGATTACAAACTTAACCTTACTATTTAAAATCCATGACACTCTCTGGATATCTTCAGAGAACTGAGTATAGATAGACAAGATATCCCAAGCCCTGAGCACACCAGAGACCAGGAGACCAGAAGGTACTAGGATAGAAAGCAGAGAGGGAAAAAAATGCTTGAGTAGGGAGCATGGCTCATGATCTGGAAGGCTGAACACAGTCTCCATGTTGCCATATGCCCTGTAGCCCTTCTTCTCTTCATCCCATGAGGACAGATACAGCTAAAAGAGGGGCAAGGAAGGGTCCTGTACACTCTCCTGTAGGGCAGCTCCTCCAGCCTAAGTCTCAGGTAAGCAGTGTCACTAATTACTCTCTGTGAAGTAAAGCATGCGCCAAGAGCAGCCTGTAACATGTGATCCTAGGCTCCCATGTAGACCTACCAATCAGATTGTCTGGATGGCAATCTCAAGGATCTGCATTATTAAACAATCGTCCTAAATGACTGACAGTCACACTAAATTGAAGGCTACTCACAGAAAGCCAGGAGTTGGAATGGAGGGCTCCAGTTTCACGAAGGACCCACCAAATCTGAACCCCTGGAGGAAGTGCTCTCCATTCTAGAGATGGTGTGATCAGACAGCCTATCGGTCCTCTGCAAGCTTAGGTCAGACTCCTCCCACAGTGTCAGATGAGCTCTGAACCGCCATGCCCATGCCGTTGCAATTCCAGGAACATCATGACTCAGTTCCTGGCAAGCTGAAGGACAGTAGAGCAGGATGTAGTTTCCCCACACCAGTCACACACAGCCAGCTTCCTGGAAATGCCACTGTCTGAGAGAGAGAGAGAGCGAGAGCAGGCACTTGGAAAGCACATGACTTCCCAACTGAAGCACATACTTATTTAAATTATTAAGCCTGGATGCTCTTTAGTCCCAGTTGCCCTCTCCTTCTACCTATCATCCAGCACTTGACGCCTACCCATGTGGTAGGATCATCCAGGCAGGCAGAGCAGAAAGCCATGGACTGGAAACTACAAAGAGGATTTTGGTCAACCCATAACAGAAAGCCTACTCTGCAGAAGTTTGGTTTTCTAGAGTAATTGATCAGGTTTGAGAGGATAAAAAAGGGCCTATCTTTGCTTTAATTTTTTCAACTGAGGTTTAACTTTAATCATCAAGATCCCAACCCCAAGGATACATACAACCCCAAGGATATATGTGTGTCATATCCAGGTGTCTTCCTTAGCGCTCTCCAGAGAAACAGAACCAGTTGGAAATACAGATCCCATTTATGGAATTTGCTTCTCCAAAGGAGGTTAATAAATCTGTGGGTTTTTTGCAGAAAAATAATAGATCTGGGGCCACTAATGTAGCCTAAGGATAGAGTGCTCAACTATCATGCATGTAGCCCTGGGTACGAGTCTTAGGTACCACATACACAGAAAAAACTGGGAGTAGTGCGTGGCTCAAGTGGCAGAGGGATAGCTTTGAGCAAAAAGTGTCCAAAGACAGTGCCCAGACCCTGATTTCAGGCCCCAGGACTGGCAAGAAAAAAAAAGTTTAGTATAATGTAATCTATTATATAATATTTTAAAAAATGAAATTAGAGACAAAGAACAGATCACTGGCAGTTGGGCTAGTGATGGGGAGAAGTAGATGTGTCTATAGAAGATGGAAAGATGGAGCATTGTGGTGGAATGAGTCCTAATCTTGCCTGTGGTGTTGACTACATGAGCCTCCACACATAACAAAGTTGTATCGAGCTATACATAAACTCATACATACACCTTGAGTACCCATAAAATTGGCAATATCTGCACAAACTGTACATTATACCAAAGCCAGCTCACTAATTTTAAGAACCTAAGCAAGATATGCACAAACTGTATATAAAACCATTTGTTGTGAACCTATAATTATTTCAAAACAAAATTTTCTTTTTCAATGTTAGTAGGTCAAGACAACCCTCATTATTCATAGAAAAGCACCATAATCCCCACCAACACTATCTGATTAAAGCTTTCTATCCATTGAAAATGATCCTCACTCTATAAACTACCAAGTCATTTCACCATTTTAAACAACAACAAAAAAGATCAAGAGGGACTTTGTTTGCTTTTCTGAAATTCATATAAATTATGTCCACAGTATCTTCCCCCATACAACAAGTCTAGAGACTCTACAAGAGACATCTGACAAGATCAGGCCTGGGTGACACCATGTTGGATGTTGCTGAACGTTTCTTTTCATAGTGCTTGTAAACCTCATTAGGAATCCAGTCTTGACCCTGGTGTGAGGTTAATCCAAAGCTCAAGTCAGGCTCCCTGATGGTCCTCCACTTCTTCTCAGCCATCTATGTGTCTTCCCCTCTTTTATCCTTGCATTTATCCATCCATCACACACTCAGTAAAGGTTAATCATGTGTACATCGAGGCTCCTTCCAAAGGTCATTGGCCTTCTGCCCCCTGGCTCTGGCCTGCTCTTTATCTTTACATGGAAACGGAGAAGGGAGCAACTAGTTCATTCTAGAGGGACCCAGGGTCTTCCCAAAGGGATGATTTGAATTGGTCTTGCCAGCATCTTTTCTTTTCCTCCTCTCCTTGGGAAAAATGGGAGAACCTTTTTGATCAGGTCAGCAAATTTCCCGCCAAACACATTCTTCCCAAACTCTGTAAGATCCACCCCTTCCAGTCTGGTGTTTTTGGATCATATACAAGAAATCCAATCTCACTCCTAAATCAACAATCAATAAAGCCTGCTCTTTCCTTCCCGAGTTCTTTGCTTCCAAAGTCAACTGTCAACTGAAAAGAAAAAAAAATAAAAACTCTAAACTCTAAAATATTCTTTTTTATTCAAAATTCCAACAGGGATATAATTATAATGTGTTCTTAAAACCTTGAGGGACTCTCTCTCTCTGTCTCTCTCTGTCTCTCTGTCTCTCTGTCTCTCTCTCTCTGTCTCTCTCTCTCTGTCTCTCTCTCTCTGTCTCTCTCTCTCTCTGTCTCTCTCTCTCTCTGTCTCTCTCTCTCTCTGTCTCTCTCTCTCTCTCTCTCTCAATGAATCTTACAGGGAAGACTTCTCATGACAGAAATGAATAAGAAATAGACTCAGAGGTTCAGCTCCTCGTGTTGGAGTCAGGAAGCTGAGGGGAAAACTTTCCACACTTAGTCAGGCCACATAGTAATGTGTACTAATTTCCTTGCAATATTTGTTGGTATCAGATCTTAGAATAGTTGCTCAAGGGAGAGCAGCTGATGGGCTGTAGCATATCTTCATACTTCTATATCTTTTCTTTTCCTCTTACCTTTCCTCTTTCTCCATGTTATCAGGCCTGAGTATTAAGCTGTGGACATTTTAAAAGTCACTACTTACTGCCTTGCCACCAGGAACTTGAGAGAGGCTCAGCAGATAAGATAAAATCTTATCCATACACGATCAAAGAACCCTCCATTTCATTTACTGTGACACCTTTGATAGGAATAACTTGAGCACCTGGCCTTAGCATAGTTTTTACCTATTTATGTGACCACAAGAGCTCAAGGTTCCCAGGTCAGCCTCGCAATCAAGTACGTCCTCAAATACATACCATGTGTGCACGTGTGCACACACACACACACACAGATATACACACACATGCATTCATACATGCATGCACGCATAATCCCTATCATCCTTTCTGCCCTATTTTCCTCCCAGCATTTATAATCATTTGACAAATCATGTTCTATCTTCTTGCTTTTCTGTCATCTCATGGAATGAAAACCTGTGAGAACAGGATTTGTTTGTGGTATTCACTCTAGTGCTAGTGCTTTGTAAAGAGTCCAATAAACCTTTGTTAAACCAATAAATCCCACGACCGGTAAATCTGAATATAGACAATGTGGAAGACTAAAGGATATCTGAGATGTGTAAAAATAAAGCATAGATCATTTATGACAACCAGAAAACTTAAAGAAGGAAAGTTTTGAGTCTTTCAGAAACCTAGAGATGCATTTATTATCACATTTACAGTGAGCTAACTACTCAGGGCCAGACACAAGAAAGAGTATTACTTTTGAAGCCAAGAATAGAAAAGGATAGTCTATATACACAATGGAATTCTATACTGCCATCCAAAAGAATGATATTTCCCCATTTATAGGGAAATGGAAAGATCTGGAAAAAATTGTATTAAGTGAAGTAAGCCAAAGAAACACGGGGTGCATGGTTTCCCTCATTTGTAGCAATTAGCTTGGGCCTATAAATCTACAAGTAAACACAATGGATGGAAAAAGACAAAACAGTTACACTTGGACATGGTAAATCAAGCAGGACTCTAAATTTTCACACAGTGAGACCAAAACAAGACAGTCTTGGGAGAGGATCCCAAAGGCTTTGTAGCTGTTTGCATATGATTATATAAAATGGTTATCAAAATCAACTCCCCCCCAAAATGGAAACAAGAGAGTTTTCTTCCACTTTCTGTGATTTTGGGTTTTGTTTGTTTTTTGCTTTCCCCCTTCTGTTGCTGCTCTGAGTTCTATACTTTTGAGCTTGTTCTGTAAGTTTCTCTGTTTTCTGCATGGCAATGGTGGGGGAGGGGTGAGCTAATGCAGCAGTGAAACTCACTACACACTATGTTGAAGATGAATTTTACAACTGGGTAAGGGGAGCAGAGGTTTGGCAGGGGAAAAATGGGAGAAAACGAGGGAAGAGGTGGCACTGTTCAAAAAGAAACGCACTCATTACCTGATGTTTGTCACTGCAACCGATCTGTATATTACCTTTACAATAAAAAGAAACTTAAAAATAAACAAGAATAAGAGTAACTGTGTACCTACTATGTGCCCAGTAGCATATCATTTATCTATTAAAATTATCAAAAGCACTATAGGAGGTAGCATTGCTATTTATCCTATATTCAGAAGTAGCAAAGCAGAGTTAACTGCTGAGACCATAGTTAGTAAATGGAAGGGCTTGTGAGATCTAGGTCTAACTCGATCCAAACTCCAGGTCATTTCCTGCCTGACCTATCTAACCAGGTATCAAGTCCCAGACTCCTTCTCCAGGCCCCAGAGAAGCAACAGGATTATTTAGCTCTCATTCATAAATTAACAAACACAACACTCAAATTCTAGGTGCTAGCTTCATCTCCAAACAAATGTTTTTCCAGGAAAAAAGGTATGGAACCCTGTAGCAAGAATTTTTATGTTTAAATTATAAAATAAAATAGATACAGGAGACCAACAGAAGGGATGACATTGTTTAGGGAATCTTGTTCTCATAAACTGAAAGGTTGAATTGAAACTGTACAACTACTTAAACATGAAACAAAAAAACCCTCCAAAAGAGGAAGTGAAACTTTCCATCTTTGCAGATGACCTGATTCTGTATTTAAAGAACCCTATCGACTCTACTCCCAAGCTCCTTGAGCTGATTTAAAACTTTGGAAAGGTAGCAGGGTATAAAATTAACCCTCAAAAAGCAACTGCCTTCCTCTAGGTCAACAGTGAGAGGAGCGAGGCAATAATCAGGAAAGCAACTTCTTTTGCAATAGCCTCAAAGAAAATAAAGTACCTAGGAATTATCTTAACTAAGAATGTAAAGGACCTTTTTGATGAAAACTTTAAAACCCTGAAAAAGGAAATTAAAGCAGAACTGAGGAAATGGAAAAACCTCCCATGCTCCTGGATTGGAAGAATCAACATCGTGAAAATGGCAGTCTTGCCAAGGGCTATCTACAAATTCAATGCAATACCCATCAATATTCCAATGTCATTCTTTAAAGAAATAGAAGAGGCAATCCAAAATTTCCTATGCAATAATAAAAGACCTCATATAGCAAAAACACTTCTTAGCAGAAAGAATCACAGAGGAGGAATTTCAATACCAAACTTTAGACTCTATTACAGAGCTATAATAATCAAAACAGCTTGGTACTGGCCCAAGAACAGGCCTGAAGACCAATGGAATAGAACTGAGGACCCAGATATTAAACCACAGACCTATGGCCACCTAATCTTTAACAAGGGAACCAAAAAAATAGAATGGAAGAAAGATAGCCTCTTCCACAAGTGGTGCTGACAGAACTGGTTAAGCACCTGCAGAAAACTAAAGTTGGGTCCTTCTTTGTCACCCTGCACTAGAATTAACTCTAAATAGATCAAAGACCTTGAGGTAAAAGCCAACACACTGAAAACTTTACAAGAAGGAATAGGAGACACAGTAGGCCTCCTTGGCACAGGTCGAAACTTTCTCAATAAGGACCAAGAAACACAACAAATCAGAGAAAGTCTGGATAAGTGGGACTGCATTAAACTGCAGAGCTTCTGTATGGCAAAGGACATAGCTAGTAAATTAACTAGAAAGCCTACAGAATGGGAGAAGATCTTCACCAACCATACAACGGACAAAGGCCTCATATCTAAAATATGTCAACAGCTCAAAAAATTGAATCACTCCAAAACTAATCTCCAAAGAAACAACCATCCCATTAAAAGATGGGCCAAAGACTTAAAGAGAGTCTTCTCTGAAGAAGAAATAAGAATGGCCTATAGACACATGAAGAAATGCTCAACATCTCTGGCCATAAAAGAAATGCAAATCAAAACAAATCTAAAGTTCCACCTCACTCCAGTTAGAATGGCCAGGATCAAGAAATCCAACAACAGATGCTGGCGGGGATGTGGCCAGGAGGGATCACTACTACACTGTTGGTGGGAGTGCAAACTCGTCCAACCACTATGGAAAGCAGTATGGCAGCTCCCCCAAAAGACTAAACATAGAGCTCCCCTATGACCCAGCAATTCCACTACTTGGCATTTACCCAACCATCAAGAAACAAGGACATACTAAATCCACTAGCACAATGATGTTCATTGCAGCACTATTTACCATAGCAAAGATATGGAACCAACCTAGATGCCCTTCAGTTGATGAGTGGATCAACAAGATGTGGTATTTATACACAATGGAATTCTATGCTGCTGTCAGAAAGAATGACATCGCCTCATTTGTAAGGAAATGGAAAGACTTAGAAAAAAAGAATATCAAGTGAAGTAAGCCAGACTCAAAAGAACATAGGCTCAATAGTCTGCCTCATTTGTTATAATCAGTAGAAACCTTGGGCTCTCCTAGCAGAGATTTACAATAGAACAAAATCTAGAGACATTAGGCCAAATAGTATGACACTAAATGTAAGGACCTCCAGGATAAGGAAACAAAAGCCATATAATGAGTGATTGTTGTCCTTAATGTACTATGTTATCTCTCATCTCTTTTGCCATCCCTTGGTTATCTCATATTGTTACAATATTTCACCTTGTTATCTGATATATTTATATGTGCGTAATTGGTTATTTGAAATTGGATAGGGAAGGGGGAAATCAAGATAAGCAGGGGCTGGGGGGGCGGGAAATGGGGACCACGTCATGAGAAAGAATATCAATGTATGTGAAGTAATGCACCTTCTATCTGGTGAATATAATGTAACCCTTCTATTAATCACAATAAAAATTATTTAAAAAAAAACCCTACAAAGGTATAGTAAAAAGGAGGTGGTAAAGGAGTCATTATATAATACAACTACTCATGTATTTAAAAATATTTCTTAGTTTTAGTAAACAGAATACTGACCAGCCATTTTTAAACCTTAAAAGAATAAATAAAAGGGAATTTTTTAAAAAAGAAGCAGTGTAAGGTTTTGTAACAAAAGTCTCGTTAGGATAATGAAGCATTCCAGTGAATTTCATGAACGTTATAATCCCTGGAGAAGTCACTCATTTTGGATGGTTCTTACTTCCATCCTAAAAAAGATTGTTCCACATCACAATAACTTCCAACTGGAGGAATCCAGGTTTAATAAGGACTCCATGGCTTTTTCAGGACGAGGTCAGTAGTTCATGGGGAAGTACTGAACCACAGTCATGTTGAAGAATGTGGGTTATTCATCATTCAATATTCAGTATTCTTGCCATGACTCTTCAGTAAAACACTATGGGCATTTAGCAATACAAACACTATTCTCGAACATATAAAATCTGAAAAAAAACAGTGAAAGGAATGCTTAGAACAAAGATAAGCTTTTTAAAGATAATTGTAATAAAGAAAAGATGTATGGGGCCAGGAGTTTGGCCTAGTGGTTAAAGTGCTTGTCTAGCATGCATGAAGACCCGGGTTCGATTCCTTGGTACCACATATAGAAAAAAGCCGGAAGTGGTGCTGAGGCTCAAGTGGTAGAGCTCTAGCCTTGAGAAAGTCCAAGGACAGTGCTCAGGCCCTGAGCTCAAAGCCCAGGACTGGCAAAAAAAAAAAAATAGAAGAAAAGATGTAGTTGCTTCTAGTTGCACATCACACACACACACACACACACACACACACACACACACACACACACACACACACACACACACACACACAGTCTGCTATGCTAAAGGTATCTGTTATTTTCCACCTGCCCAGCAGGTGTCAGCAAAAGACAAGGTTCCTAGAATCGGCCAAGCTTCTATATAAAAAGAGCATCAAATTATAAAAGAAAAGATGTAATAAAGACGAAGCTACAAATTTTCCAAATAAGCACTGCAATATCATTCTCTATAGAGAAAGCTTGTCTTCATTAAGTTTCCACGCCAGTGACATGATAGCTTTGAACTAACCCCAGAGACTCAGAAGACTCCCATCTGGTGCTCTTGGCCATTGCCACTTTCGTAGGACCTCCTGGAACAGTTCCAGCAGGGATCCTCAGAGTGATTAACTGTCCCTTGCTGACATGTTGCAGAGTGGTTGCCTCGCCTCAGTATCTGTGAGTTTCCCATGCTCAGGTTCCAGATCAAAAATAGTGAAGGGGAGTTGCAATTGCGTTCTTGAAGCAACACAGTGTGACAACTATGTACAATACTGCGTTGCATGGAGGTAATAGATGCATACACAAGCACATGTATTGTATTAGGTGTTCAGTAGTCTAGAGATCATTTAATGTATACAAGAGGATGTTCGCAGGTTGTATATAACTATCACAGCATTTTAATTATGGGGGGTGGGATACAGAACCAATTCCTCAAGAATACTGTGTGCCTGTGCAGTAACCAGTGACACTTCCCAAGGAGCATACATAGAATGATTTGGCTAAGCTCATTCTCTTAAAAAAAAAAGACATCATCCTTGCCTGCTTAAATACAAAACAGAAATTGTGTAACTCACATAAACATATCACTTTAAGGGCCACAAAAATAAATTAGGGAAGGCAAGAGGAGACTCAAAGTTTGCATGAGTACTTTGTGAACTGTATTGACTTAGTCAACACACCCAGTTATTCTTAGTTCTTTGGGAACTAAGTTATTCATGTTGTCCATGAAAGAAGAACACAGAGCCACCAAACCAGGGCTTCACTCTGGCCCGCATTTCTGCTGTGCATTCAGCTTTTTTCCTTCAGATACAAACATAGAGGAGAAAGAAAATAAATAGATTTTTAAAAATTCACTGTACTATATTTTAAAGGAATTATAAAGAGGAGACTTGTCTATTTAGTATATAACACATATCTTATGCCACACCACCTTACCAAAATCCTGAGATATAAGTGGTATTTCTTCTTGGAGTTTTGAAGAAAGGGTCTGAGGCTCACAGAAGTTATGTTACTTGCCCAAGAACTGTAATATCTAATATTTTATGAATTATTATTCTATACCCAGCATTAAGCTATGTTCTCTCATATCAAGATATTGTAAACTATATGCAAACTATATTTGCATATAGTTACTCCATATTTATTACTACTTCCTAGGTCACAGGGCTCATAGTCATGAGGCGTAAGCTTAAATTCAGGGGTAATATCTTGGGAGATGATGGTTATAGGTGCTTTTTCGGCTTAGTCCTTAGGATTAATAACCTGTGAAGAACAAGAGTGAAACCAAGATCAGAAGACTCATCTAAACTGGCCAATCTTAAACCAAAGAGACAGGTTTTTCTACATCTGCCTCAACTGTTCATTGGTTATGGATCACCCCAGAAGGTCTTGGCCTTGGGGTAGGTGGGCCCTCTAACCGATAACCTCTTGTGAGGGTTCTGGTTATGGTGTCCATTGTACTGTGTCTGAATCACAGTCTGCCCAAGCTCACCTTGCTCTGACTACTACACCACACAGATGGAGGGCTGTGAGGGAGGCTAGAGTCAGTCCTTAGTGGACTTCTGGGGTGGGGAGGGATAAAGGAGTTGGGTGATGAGCACGGAGTCCAGAGCCCAGAATGCACAGGGACACGAATGTCTCAAATAGCATCAGCTAGAAATAAAGGCTGGAGACTGACAGGGCAGAGAGGAACACACAGTCAGCCTTTGAATGCTTGCTGTTACTTGACTGACCGCTTCCAGGTGGCCTAGAAAGGGAGGCATCCCACCCAACAGTTGGTTCCCAGAACTTGGGTTATTTCTGACAGCTGATCTGCTGTATGACTTACAGTCCCAGAGACACCCCAGGGCCAACTTCTGGCCTCGCTAGTTGCAGTTCCCTGCCATGAGTGAAGGTAGCCGTAGCGTGGGGAGTGTCACTTTCCATTTGAAGATGAAGTTCACTTGTGGTTATCTCATAATGAGAAGAGCAAACATCAACCCTGAATGACGAGCAAATAAAATCTCATACTTCTGCTTAAATTCAGAGAATAGTCAAATTGACAGAAGACAGGAAGCCAGCCAGTTAAGCTCACAGCAGAACTGGCTTTGTGTGGTACCTTCCTCAATAATGTCACCCTAGGCATGGAAGGGAGGTTGAGGGTGGCTATGTGGATGTAAGACTTGGCTCCTGGGTGGTCTCGCAGTGTGACTGAAGCCTGGGGACAGCTGTCTCTTCTCTAAGCTACAGCCATGGGCCTCTGTACATTACACATTACTCCTGGAATGCCACCTCCTCATTTTTCCCGCTAATAAAACTCAGCTAAATCCTCCATTCAAATTCCCCTCATAACAATGATGTTATGAACAACTAACTTATGTTTTAAGCAAATAAATACCAGGAAGCTGGAGTATGGGTTGTGTGGGGTGGGGAGGGGGAGGGAGAGCTGACAAATGGAGAGAGGAAGGGTGGGAGAAAGCAGTCATAATGTACATGTGTGAAAATGGAATCAGGTGACTTGAGGAAATGGTGAGATTGGGAGAGATGGAGGAGAATGATAAAAGGGTTGAGACAGAACAAGATGCACTGTACTCATAAAATGACATGTTGAATTTTTAAGCCCCTTTGTACCAACTACTTAAAGATAATTCTTTTAATTGTAATTATAAATAAATGAAAGCAACATGCACACACACATACACGCACACACAAAACACAATAAATTTCCAGTGTAACTATTCATCCCCTTAACCAGCAGTAAAAATGAACACTTCTTTTTATTCATTTGAGATGTACCACAATAGCAGTGAGGTCCTTAGACACAATTTACATTGTTTATAAAAATTACTTGAAGAGTTTGACTAAAAGGAAGATCTGATCTTGCCTTATCTCGCACCGTTCTGATTCAGTGGGAATGGACAGACAGGCCTTGGGTCTACATTTTTTACATCAACTCTGATATTCCTGATGCACTTAGCATAGGCGAAAGAATCCTTTGAGAACTACTACACGGTGATTTTCTAAGATCTCTTCTCTCCAAAAGCAGAGGATGGCACACTTGAGTCTAACTTCTCTACGCTGCATACTTAGACAGGATTGGAAGACACTGACCTGACCACAGTCACTGTAATATTGGCTTAGTATCTAACACTATTGTGAAAGTATATGCTTAGATGCTGTTTGTTTGTCAGCTGCAACTTTTTCTGGTGTCCTGATTTTATTTTTTACTCTTCCAAATGACCTGAGGTTTTCAGAGCACCCCACTCTCTCTTATTTCTCCCCCCAATTCTCCCATGTGCCATGATGTTCCAAGATCAGTGGTATCTGCTAACTTCCCTTCACCCCATTCTACTTACTCATCTAGATCCTTTCAGCAAAGCTGTTTATTAACTTAGACATAATTCTTATTCCAATTTTTAGAACATTTACTAGGCATAATTTAGAAAATAAATAAGAATGCCTTAGCCGGGTGCAGTGTCTCATATCTGCAATCCTAGCTACTCAGGAGGCTGAGATCTAAGGATTGGGGTTCATATCCAACCTGGGCACTAAAGTCTGTGAGACTTATATCTAATTAATTACCAGAAAACTGGAAGTGGTGCTGTGTCTCAAGGGATAGGACTGTAGCCTTGAGCTAAAGAGCTCAAGGACAATGCCCAGGCCCAGAATTCAAGTCCCACAACCGACCAAAATAAATAAATAAATAAAAGAATGCCTTAAAGATGGTATTGGTCATTTGCCCAAATGCTAAAGCTTCAAGTGGAATAATTTGTCACAGGAGATTAGAGGTTCAGTATGGGCCATGTTCTAATCATGCCATCTACAGATATCTGAGAGAAAGGTCAAGCAGGGAAATGAATGATACAAGGTGGGATTTGGTATAAGCTATCTGGACTGGAAAACCTGGTCATAAGGTTGCTATTTAAATGGAACAAGATGTGAATAGTAAGATTAAGCATGAATAAAAAGTAGCAGAGCAAGGGCTGACCCTGAGGCACCAACACAGAGTTAAGGAATATAAAGTATCCCCAGAAAATGAGACTGTGAAAGACATTGAGGTAGCCCCGGAGATTTATGAAGGCCGAGTAGTAACACTTTGCAAAAGAAAGAGAAAAGAAGTAAATACTATGTAAGATTGAGAAGTTTCCCATTGAATTTACAATATGAGGTTACTTGGTGATCTTGAGTAGTTTTAACAGAGTGGCAGAAGGGAAAGCCTGGGTTAGATGACTTAGGATAAAATAGGGAAGGAGAATTAAAATGGGAAGGTATAAATACTTTGAGATTTGCAACAAAGAGGAGCAAAGAATTGCGAATAATTGGAGTGAGGTCAGGGGAAGTCCATCCTTTAAGCTTGGATATACGATAACTTACACATAAAGGGTTATGGGTGTATGAAAAAAACTACATAAAGGAAATAGGAAAGGCTGGGTGCCTGGGGCTCATGCCTGTAATCCTAGCTACTCAGGAGGCTGAGCTCTAAGGATCACCAAACAAAGTCAGCCTGGAAAGGAAAGTCCATGAGAATCTTATCTCCAATTAACTACCAAAAAGTCTTAAGTGGAGCTGTGAATTTGAGCATAAAAGTTCAGGGACAGGACCCAGGCCCTGGCCAGACCCCAGGACTGGCACAGAAAGAAAGAGACAGACAGACAGACAAGGAAGACAGACAGACAAGGAAGACAGGAAGACAGGGAGGGAGGGAGGGAAGGAAAGGATTGCTGGTACATGATCCTAGACTACACAGATTGATAGGAGAGTCCTGCTATGGACAATGGATAGGGACCAAGTGGAAGCCAGTTGTCTGATTTGTGTAGAAATGGAGACAGGAGCGTGGACATTCTCTTCTTGCTGCTTCATTTGTGCTGTGAAGTTGAAACAAGATCATCACCCAGAAGTAAGACTGGAAGCTTTCTTGGAGGTAGGAGGAGAAAGGAAAAATTGTGATTAGGCACCCAGGATAAAAATGCTAGCCATAGTTGCCTGGAGGAAGGGATAGGAAGCGGCTCCATAGGAATTGACTTAAGAGAACTTTCTAGAAGTGATGGTCGTGTGGGCTACACATTTCAACATCATCAAACTTTTTAATGAAATTCAGTACATGTCAGTTATACCTCAATTCAAAACCAACGAGAACACACGTAAAAGAGGAGGAAAAGGAGCAAATTCGCTCTGGAAATAGAGGTGCGAATGGTCATTTATTCCACTGCTGTGGGGTGGTGGTGTTATTCACCTGCACAATCACCTGGGTTTATCCAGGGCTGTGGCACTGCTGGGAAGGTAGTGTGAATCGTGAGAGGTATGGCAAGCAGTACTTGTGATGACTGACCATGGTAATTGTAATTTTCAAGATACACTGTAATGGGTGGGGACTGATATCACATCCAGTCTACAGAAATAGAGGCTGCGGCTATCAAGGTGGAAACACTCATATACTTTACAGAGCACTTTTTTTGTTGATGGGTTTTGCAATCTGCATCTCTGATGCTTGTAATTATCTCTAAATGCATCTCATTCTGTAAAATGCAGTCAAATGATTTTGGAGAAATCTTATTCCTTTGGGAGGACAGGCAGAAATGCATGCTTCACAGCAGCCATGCTTTCCTGACGTCTACCACACAGGCCAGTGATGCGCCTGCCTTATGGGGTGTCATGTGGCAAGTTCTCCCCCACCGACGCCTCCCAGAGCTGGCTGATGAAGTGAGCAATGGCCCGGCCGACAGAATTCCAGAGGTACAGCCAGCTTTCCTACCTCTCAATGAAATCCTTTCTTGCCTGTTGTCTTAGCAAATGTTCAAATGTCACCAGGATGACAGTCTTCTATCAATAAATCTTTCATCTCATAAATTAAAATTCAAGGAACCTCATTATCGAACAATTATACTTCACTTAAATTTACTACGTCCTACCTTTTGCGTTCTCATGCTCAGTACTAGGACATGGTGAATTTGGGTTGAAATGCACTCAGAGTCAGCAAATTAAAACACCAAATCTGAGGGATTTGGGCTTACTTTGGTTTTATAAATAAAGTTTTACTGAAAAACACCCATGGTCATATATTGTTCCAATCTGTTTGCTTGCTGATTACAGAGTTGAGTCACGAGACAGATTTTGTAGGATAAGGAAGTCAAAAATACTGATTTTGTTGCCTCTTACAGAAATAGATTGTCAATCCTTACTATATTGCTGTTTATTTTCCACAATACTTTCATTATTTGCATGTGTCTATATCTTGCTATATCTTAGCATATAAGTTCCAGAATGTTGAGCAGAATGTTGTCAGTCTACATAAAAGAAAATCAGAAATTATTTCCAAAGGATACAGTTATTTAAGTAAGAATAAGAGAATATTCCAGTGGGAATACACATGCCATAATGAACTGAGAAGGTATTAAAAGCAAGAGGAACTTTTTAAAGACAAAAGTCATCTCAGTTCATTTGATACAGTGATTACTAAGAAGTGTGACATCAGGCCAAAATTGAATAGGGCAGATGGTTTTGGAGAAAGAAGGTGTGGTAGCCTCTGCAGGAGCTGTGATGCTGGCAGTCTTTTGTGGCAGTTACTCTCTAGCAATCATGCATAAGAACATTCTGACTTGATTTACTTTTGCAGTGGTGGTGATAAAGGTTGTTGGTGTTGATGGGGTGACACAGACAACTCCATTTTGATGCTGACATCCTTCACATTTCTCTCACAGTGTTGACTGTGGTTTTTACTACTATATAGTCTCAAGCACCTAGGTCAGCAGATGATCAATAAATATCTACTGAGTAGTCATATTCTTGGCTTCACTCTGATTTCATAACCCCCAGATAGCTTTCTCTTTTTAGTTAGGCTGACTGTGAGTGTGTGTACCTGATTTTCTTTGCTTTTATGGCTTGTGATGTTCTGTGACCTCTCTAAAAGTCAGCTATGGTCCCTGTGTTAAGAAGTTAGAATCCTGAGTGGGGAATTTCTTGGGAATGAGATTCTATCCCTTATGAAAAAGACCTCACTTCTAGTTTGAAGCGTACATACCCTCTGCCTTTCCTTGGAAGCAGAAAGAAGCCTCCCTTAGACAATTGAACTTGATCTTGGATTCTTCAGCTCCAGAACTGTGAGAAATGAAATTTTGACTTTTTCCAAATCCGTCTCTTTGTCAGCACAGAATGAAGCACGGTACTGGCTGCTAGCAATGTAGAGCATTGCCTCACAATTTGTCTGAATGTTATTAAGAATCAATTCGATTCAATTGATTAGATACTGTTTATAGTTTTAAAATCATTATGATAAGTGGTGTTCATTGATGACATTTCAAAATCTACAACCCAGTTAATTTATTAACCTGGAAAGTATATTTTCAAATGAAACGAAGATGGGAAGTAGCCCTTATGAAAAAAATTACATTGTGACACCATTATGACTATGTCCTATTTTCTCTCTTTCCTACTAGGAAATTCCTGAACCATTTGTCATTGCTTCAAGAGAAGCCAAGTGCTTGTGGCTCATGTCTTAATCCTAGCTACTCAGGAGGCTGCAATCCAAGGATCATGGTTCAAAGCCAAGTGGGACAGGAAAGTCAGTGAGATTCTTATCTCCAATTACTCACCAAAAAGCTTGAAGTGTAGCTGTGGTTCAAGTAGTACAGTGCTAGCCATAAAAAAAGAAGGAGATGGAGGAGGAAGAGGAGGAGGAGGAGGAGGGGGGGGGTAGGAGAAGGAGGAGGGGGAGTCGGAGGGGGAGGGGGAGGGGGAGGAGGAAGTGGCCAGGAGAAAATGAGTTACTATCTATTCCTACTAACAAATTCTGTCTGGTTCCCACTGCCACTGCCTCTTGCTCATCTCTCTGGCCCAAAAGATCAGAGAAATAAAGAAGTAAAAAGTTTAAATTTACCAGAAGTTGCTTCAGATTAAACCAAAAGAATTTCTAAATAAGCAAGTCCCAGAAAGATCCCCCACAAACATGACTCCAGCAGGACCCAGTGACAAGAGTTGCATCACCTCTGAAAATAGATCCAGCGGGACCTTGACTGTCCACAACATTCGGTCCCCGTCGCATTTTTCTTTCCCTGGGCTTGAGCTCAGGGCCTGAGCACTATTCTTGGCTTTCTCAAGGCTAGAGCTCTATCGCTTGAGCCTCAGAACCACTTCCGGCGTTTTCTATGGATGTGGTACCGAGGAATCGAACCCGGGTCTTCATGCATGCTAGGCAAGCACTCTACCACTAGGCCAAACTCCTGGCCCACATCGCATTTTTCTTAAAGTCTACTTTGTCCTTTAGAATGTCTTGGATTTTGGACTTTTATTTTGGGAGGTAGTACTTGTCAAGCTCAGAGTCTGAACATTCTCCCTTAGCTTCTTTGTGCAAGACTGGGGCTCTACCACTTAATCCAAAGCACAGTTTCCATTTTCCTGGTGGTTAATTAAAGACAAGAACCTCACAGGCCTCTTTTCTGGGATGACTTTAAACTAAAATCCTCAGACCTCAGCTTCCTGAGTAGTAGGACTAAAGGTGCCACTGCCAGGCTGGGATTTTTAACTTAACTGAAGCTTTACACAATGTAATTGCAATTTTACACAAACTTCCATTTTTAAATTTTAGACATAATTAGATGTTCTAAGAACAATCTATCTATTGTCCCTAAAGACTACATTTTAAAAAATTTTCTTAATCAGATTTGAGATGATTGCCAATTTACATTATCAGAATTCTTAATGTATAAGGCCATTTTTTTAAAAATTTCTTTGCCTTTCTCAAATAGTTGACTTTGTAACATTTAGGGAGAAGAATATATGTTTTATTTATTGTTTCTATGTCATGAATACCTATTGTGATGGTCTTATTCAAATAAGAGATTTACTTCCCTCCTATGAACTTCATGTGAAACAAGTTCCCAGTGTTTGAGAGAAACAATGCACAATGCCAGTCCTTCCTGGTGGAAGAGTCCCAAGGAAACCTGGATATACTTTTTATAGATTTTGTTTATGCAATTTTCCCTGACTACCCCATCTAACATAGCAACCCTATGCGTTCTCAATTCTGTGCCCTGCTTTCTAGTCTTCACAGCATGGATTTCTGTTATCATACTATGCATGGATAGTGTACCTATTATATTATCTAGCTTCCTACGTTATAATGGATGCCTCACAACCATAAGCTCCATTGAATCTGCAGCAGTATATGCAGTGTGCAACATACCATAGGTGTTGGACAAAATCACCCCTCAGTGTCCATGGGATTGAACCAGACTCAAATCTGATGATGCTCAAGTCCCTTATAAAGGGGCAAGATATTTCCATATAATCTAAGTACTTCAGCCCCTCTAACTATTTCTCGATTATTTATAATATCAAATATGATATGAATGGTATGCAAATATTTTTTCTCCTGTACACTTTAGGGAATAATGACAAGAAAAAAAATATCAGTAGGTGTTCAATACTAATGCAATTTTTTCCAGTTTCTTTGTGTGTCAGTTCTAGACCTTGAACTCAGGTCTGTGCACTGTGTTCTACGCCAGCACTCTACCACTAGAGCCCCAGCTCCACTTCTGGGTTGTGACGGTGGTTAACAGGAGATAGGAGTCTCACATACTTCCTGCCGGGGCTGACTTCAACATGATCTCAGCCTCCTGAGCAGCTAGGATTTTGATCCATGGGTGGTTACACCTTAGGATGAAGAACCCAGATAATGGGGACTGATGGTAGTTTATGAGAATAGCAGATATCCTCAGTTTGACCTTTTGTTACCCTTGTAGTGTTTCTAAACCTGCTGTTCCAAAGGCTCTACCTAGCCAACTGCTCTGGGGCTGCTGGAGCCTTTTTCTACCTTGTATAGAGACCTGGAGTATGTTGGTATTTACATTTCCCATGACCAACCCACAGCCTATGACTGATGTAGGGAGAGCAGCTCACTGGCTTTGTTAGGCTTTACTGCCTCAGCTCAGGCTCTGAGGGTTCTGACCTAAGACACTGAATGATGGAAATGAGTGCATTGTAAAACTTCACACACTCAAATCATTTCTTGAAAATTTCATGAAAATACCAGAAACTTCTCTCTCATCTCTTTTGACTCTGTTCAAAACAGTAATAGATTGAGATTCATCCCTTGAATCTATGGTGTAATTAATGACCCAGAGAACATGTTTAGAAAGGGCTCACTTTCAAAAGTCATTTCTTGAAGAGTAGTTATAAGCCATTGGAAAAAAAGAAACTACAGAGTCAAAGCCACTCAGAATAAACCTTCTTTGAGTTGAGGCTATGCTTTCAAAGCATTGCTCTTTTCACCACAGAACTATAACAAAGGCAATTAACAACACAATTGCTTTTAGTGCTGCTTGCTTCTCATAACTCCCTGCTAATATCTTCATTTCCCAGCCACGTACGTAGGCAAACTAAGTTTGTGTGCCTTCTTCAGGATATCATTAGCAAAAATGGGTGCAGAGTTGCATGACTAATTTTGCTTAAATTGTACTTCTTGCAAATACCAGACTTGTGTCTTTAAATGCCACCACGTAGTGTTCACTGTCTCCAGGAATCCCGCTGGCTTTCATGTTAGGCATGGGTTTTTGGTAATTTGTACTTCCACACATCCACATTTCACTCAAATTACCAAAAAGATCTTGACTTGGCTCTTCTTCTTCTTCTTTTTTTTAAAAGAACCTTCATGAAATTACATTTTTTTTAAAAAAGAACTATCCCTATATTCCTCCTAGAAAGGCAGATAAAGAAAAAGAGAGCGACAAAGAGCCCTATAGACATACATTATATACAGTAAGTCTCTATACTAAATGGCTGTTTATCTCTAGCGATACTAGATAGTGGATGCGGTGCACAGTCACCGGGACTCAGAGTCTCCGTCATCAGGCAAAGGCTGGCAAACTACCTTGCTACTCACTTACGATGCACTGCTAAAATTAGGACTTTACACAGAGAAGGGGTATTATAGTATTTGGGATCCACAATAAAAGGAAATGGTTTGGGGCTGGGAGTTTGGCCTAGAGGTAGAATGCTTGCCTAGCATGCACAAAGACCTGGGTTCAATTCCTTGGTACCACATATACAGAAAAAACCAGAAGTCATGCTGTGGCTCAAGAAGTAGAGCTCTAGCCTTGAGAAAGCCCAAGGACAGTGCTTAGGCCCTGAGTTCAAGCCCCAGACCAAAAAAAAAAAAAAAAGGAAGTAGTTTGGAAGGAAATGTTTACAATTTGCATACACATATTTAGTTTATAATTCTCTTAGTTTTTTCATGCATACAAAAGCAAAATATATCTAAAATAATTGTTATATAAGTTATATTTAGGCATACACATATGAATGTTATATATAAGCAAGTAGTTCAAAAGCAAGAATCACTTAGCAATAATTATTACTAAGTAATTAATTTCACACTTTTGGGGTATGCAATTATCTGCTATAAGTTACCCACTGTGTTCTCATAATGCAGTAAGTATTTAAGTCAGATATATAGATTCAAGAGTAGTCAGGGTGTGGTCAGGTCACAAAGCATAAAAAGACTCGAGTTTTGTTTTTATTCAGTATTTTCATGATTTGACACACACTAACTGAAAATAAATACTCGGGTTCTCCCATAGCAAAATCAATATAATGCAGCCCCACTAAAGAGTATAAAGAGCCATGTTGACTCTGTAGTGGTGATAAACTTGAATCAGATAATTCTTAATTCTTTATAAACACAATAGTAACGGCTGCATACTTGTTTCTTCTGACACGCGGGCAAAATTCACACCTTCCCACCAGTAATAGTGACTCATTTCAGCAGTGATTTTTACTGAAGAATCCACAGCTCCCTAGGGATTACACATCAGAAGAGAGGCTGGGAGCTAAGGCAAAGCCTGTAGCCTGTAGCTGCACCAACTGTTCCTGCATGCTGACAACATGGGCTGAATTAGTGGACCTGGGAGAGCCAGGAAAATCCCTATAGCTGCCCCTCCTCTCCCACTCCATCTCCCACAATTCCATGAGGACACACTGATTTCCTTAACAGCATAATGAAAATCACTTCGAGTCTTCTGTCATTCATACCTTATGAAACTGTGTTTATCAAGTGCTTGTCAAGATCACTTGGGCTCAGGTGTCTTCCACAAGTACCTTCTCCCTTGATATAAACCTGGAACAGTGCCATTCTGCAGCCCTGTGGCCTGCTGGGCGCAGGAGGCTGAATAGACCACTCTATTCCATTCACACAGCTCTTTCCCCTTCTCTCTTTCCCGAACATTGTGGATTAAAAAATGGGGGGAGGGATAGGAGATCATATTTTTTTATGGAGTAAAGTCTCATCTACTACTTCTGACTTAAAAAATTATCCTTTCCATTATCCACTTCCACAATCTTCTGAAAAAGATTTGCAAGCCAAATCAATAATTACTGTTCTCTTATCTCAGTGTCTTTCCCTTGAAGCAATGAGCACTAAACAAAAATCCATGAAAATGGGCCCTGTGATGTACTTTAGTCATCTCATGATGGCTCTGAACTTCATGTCTACATGGCCCAACAGAGATGGGTTAATCATGATGTGAGAGGGTGGGAATGACACAGAATGAATGGTGAACTGAATGGATGGCTGACAGACAACCTAAAGTCAGAGGGCAGAGAGATGAGTGAATATAGTTCTACCAACAAGCCTGGAAATCTCTGCCATCACCCTCATACTCCAGGCACTACTACCCAGGCCTAGAGTATTGCTGTCTAGCAGAATCCTACAGACAACCTCTCCCTGCCAGCCCCCATCGCACATTTCATGAGCTAGGAAAACTCTACAGCTGGTTTTGAAATTCTTTAGACTCAGCTTTTCCATTCTTTGTGGTACATATTTGCTATAGATAGCAAATATCTATATTTGCATATAGATATACGTGGGAAGGGGAAAAGGAAAAAAAGAAATATACAAAAAGATACATGACCAGGTGTTATTAGGATATCCAGGTATGAAAACAACAGTAGCCTGGGCTTTAACTATGGAGAAAACTGAGGTAGACAAGTCAAATGGCAAGAATGATTTTGGAGAATCAACAGAACCTGAGGTGGGTTGTATGGCATTTATGGGAAGCAGGGGTGGTTGTAGAAACCCCCAGGTTTCTGGCATGTGCATTTGGGCAGATGGTGGCTTCATTGACTGAAACAGGAAGCAAAGGAAGAAGAGAAGGTTGGAATGCAAGGAATGATGTACTGAGCCCTGGACCATTGGTTTTGAGGGGCCTGGGGGATCTCTCAACAGATTTCCAGGACACTGCCGGGAATCGGAAGAGGAAACAACCAGCTGTGTGTGAAGTCTTTTATTCTCAGCATCCAAAGAGACCTCGTAAAGATGGATGGTGGATTGCAATTAAGGACATGAGAGTGGAGGCCTCCATCTGTCAGGGAGTGGTTGTGGGTCATCAGGATCCTACCCACTTGACCTATACCGAGAGAGAAATGCCAATTCCACATCCATTACTGTCGACAAATTAAAGTGTGTCCTTCAGTACATGCAGAGTGAAATGAAATGGCATTCAAGGGAATAGAAGTCATTATTTCATACTAAGTGATATCAGAACTCATGGATTCATATTGATATTCATGAATCTTATGAAATGTTTTGTTACCACTGTGAATTAACATTGCGAATTACCCAGGCAGGTTATACCTGGGTAATCAGAAAAAAAAAGATGTGACTTCATGCCAATTACTAAACTGTGTCCAGTATATACACAATCTGTCCCATTCCCTAAAATCAAATGCCCCTAAAATCCAAACCAATACAATCTGTAAAAACTTTGTGCTTTAATAGGGCATGGAATTAAATATTTCCACTCTACCACCCTAACTAATTTGGTCAATAAGGTCACATTAAAAGTAAGACTGTCACCTTTACAAACGGACTTTCAAATCAATATTACAACAGAAATCACAAATCAAGTTGTTGCCAGGTACACAAATGTATTGTTAATCAAAAACAAAACCTAGTTACTTTGTGAGAAATACCCGGAGAGAAAATTGAGGACCACCACACACATATATAAGGAGATGAAAAAGGATGAGCATACTGAAAATAATTTACTAAGGTTTTTTTTTTCAGAGGGTGATGTGGTATTATGTTCCAAGACAGGAAAGGAATGCATGGTTGTATAAGAAAAAGAACTATGAAACATGAAGCATGCTTGTTCTTTTTGGTAATACTAAGATTTGAAGTCAAAACCTTAGGCTTGCTAGGCAAGTGCTCTACCATTTGAGCCATACCATTAGCTTCAGGATGGAAGAATGGATGCTGAAAGGTACTTAGTAGCAATGGTAAGATTAGATCTAGATACAGACTGAAGTAGAAGCCAAACACAGGTGGCTAACACCTGTAATCATAGCTGCTCAGAGGGCTGAAACCTGAAGAGCCCTGTGCAAAAACAATCTAAATAGAAAAGTTTGAGAAACTCTTCTCTCCAATTAACCAGAAAATTGCAGGACTGGAGGCATGGCTCAAGTGGTAAAGTGCCAGATATAAACAAAAAAGCTGAGAAATATAAAGCACCGAGTTCAAGCCCAGGTATCAGAATGCGAGCGCGCGCGCGCGCGCACACACACACACACACACACACACACACACACACACACACACACACACTATAGAAATGGGGTTAAATCTAGATGTCCTCAGCATTATTAACTTATAACCTCTACAGAAAAGTCTTCTATAGTCAATTTACATAAAATCTCAGCTCTTCCCCATATCCTGCCTTGCCTTTCTTCTTAGCATTCTATAACTGCCATTTGGTCCATTGCCTACCTCTCTCAACTAGGTGAAACTTCATCTGTTTTGTCTGTTGCCAGTATCCTGATGTCTGGCACGTAACAGATTCTTTTAGTGAACGAACAGATTAGAAAAATCATCTGGATAAGTGAGTGGATAATAAATAGACATAGGTGATATATATATATATATGATAGATCAGTAGATGATAGATAGATGATAGACAGACAGACAGACAGATATAAATAAATAGGACAAAGAGCAGAGTGGTTATAATTCAGAGACACATCCAATGAAGGAGGTGGTAAGGGGCAAGTGCTGGGATTAACTGTAGTTTCTAGCTCAGGTTAGAGGTTAGGTAGGTCAATATTTGTCATCAACCAAGAGAAGGGTGAGAAGGATGATGAGAAGGGAGATGGACTTACTGAGTTCAGGCTGTTTGCAAGCACCTCCCAGGGATGCTCTTCAGTGGGTAACTGGAAATACAGAAGTGAAATTCTGTAGAAAGAACTCAATATATAGCTATCATCTGAGTTGAGGTTATTGTCAATGCCTTGTGATTTTTCTAAGAGGCGTGGGGTAGGAAGAAAGCTGTGGTGGCAGATTGGGGAAAGCTGTGATATCACTGGCACCTTTTGAAGGGCTGGCAGAGGAAAAGGAACTAAGGTGACTTAGAGAAGAAGGAAATCACTGAAAAATAGATAGCGCCAATACAAGAAAGTATATTTCCAATTGAGAAAGTGGCCAACCTTTTCAGATGCAGCAGAAAACTACCACAGATATATTTTATAGTATCTCCACAGGAACTTTAATTGGTTAGCATTGTGTACAATGATCTCCGCTACTTGTTTCCTTTAAAAATTGTTTTGTTTTTTTTTCTTCTGTGACCCTGATTAGAGACCAATATTCTATTTCAATCATGGCCAACCTCTGTTGTCTCTATGAGTAGACATGATGAGAGGATATTAATCCAAGTTGTTTGAATAACATCACATCCATAATGACTTGGGCTGATCATTAATGAGAACGCACTGGATAATGAGCTCCTGTGGGGTAATTAATGGAAACAACATGAAGTCATTGTTTTGAGAATGATTTACAGACACTAACAGTTTTCTTGTCACTAATTGAAGTAAATGAGGCATGTTGAGGAAGTCAGTTATGAGTTCTTGGCTGAAAGTGATTTAAAAAATATTCTCTGAATTGCAACCCATCTTTGTTCCATCTCCTCTGTTCCCTCCTTTCACGCCCATCTTGATATATTTATCCCCCACTCTAATGGTTCTTTGAACATCAGGGCCTATACTTCCTGCCTGAGCACTCTCATATGACCTTCTTCTTTCTTTTATTTTTAATGTATAGAGGGGTTACAGTTATATTCACCAGATAGAAAGTGCATTACTTCTCACACATTGATACTCCTTCTCATGTTTTTGTCCCCATTTCCTTACCCCACTTCCTCCCATCATCTTTCCCCCCCTTTCCCTTTCCTATTTCAAATAAAAAATAAGCGTATATACAATATGCCAGGTAACAATGTCAGATACTGTAACAATATGAGATGAACCAAAGGGCAACAAAAGGAAAGAGAAATAACATAGTATACTAAGAACAACAATCACACAATATAAAGCTCATGGTTCCATATTCTGGAGGTCCATAATTCAGCCTCATCCTATACAGCCTTAACTCATCCAATCTTCTGTCCAGCTTGGTCACCATCCAATTGTATCCTTTCTTGGAAAGCTCTTTAGTTTCTCTGATCTATGGCCATGGTTTGAACGCTTGTGTCCCTACACCTGGCACCAACCCAAATTACCAAATTCTTTTTTTGAAATCCAAACAATTAAGGTGTTCAGTCTTTGGGAAATGATTAGGTGAATCATATAGGTGCCCTTCACCCATGCAAGGACACAGGGAGAAAACAGCTATCTAATCAACAACTGTGTCTTCTAAAATTCAGTTTTAGTTTTTCAGTCTTTCTCCTATATATATGCTCATCTCCCATTTCTCTGCTTTTAAAATTCAATGTAACATTTGATACCCTTCTTGAATGTTGTTATATAGAACATTCATATATACAGTTCTGTACAAATTTGTATATACAATGCACTGTTAAGGATGCGATTCGTTCAATTCAATGAGCAGTCTGGAAGCTTCTTTCATATTAAAGAGGTTTTGCTCACTTAAGATCCCTCAAAGCAAATGATTTTGAGAGGGCATATCTGATGAATAGTTAAGGAAGAGATTGGCATAGTTTAAATCAGACTAAGAACATGTCTAAACTACTTCAGTTAGGAAAATATCAACTCAGAAGTAAAATTATATGAAAATTAAATGGCTTATCTTAGGATATATGCTAAGTACCAAGTTACATTTTAAAGGTCAGGCATATTGAAACCAACTAACACTATGGAGAATTTATCATAGGGGTTAAAATTTCACTATTTCCCTAATTTATTTATTGTTATCATAAAATTTATTTTTGAATGGTGTCACCTATCTTTCATTTCTCCAAGTTTTTCCTCCCATCACCCCCACACAAGTTCACTGTCTATTTCACGCTTTTTAATAAGAATTTAATTTATTCAATATGGCACATGCTTAGGTTGCTACATGCTTGTAGTAAATCTTTTGTTCACAAGGTTTAAGGCTGGAATGTATGCCATACATCTTTTAGAATCTGAAGTATAAATAAAAATCACCCATTTATATGATAACCAAATGTTTAGTCATTTCTTTCAGATGCTGGGGTTTTCCTGATACTTGCTGACAGCAAATTCTTAAGAGTCAAAGTTCAACATCAAGTTGCTTAAAGGTATGATGGATGGATAAAAGCCCCTAAAATTATTAAACATTTAAAAACACCTTGAGGCCCAGATGCAATAGTTATATTAAAGGTGCTGGTCCTTCAATGAAACCTCTAGTGTGTTAAAGGCTGTGTCCCTCTCTCCTGGTGCTATCCACAGTGGTGAATCTTTCAAAATTAAGGCCTAGTGGAAGTTAGGACATGATGTGGAGCCCACAAAGGTGGACTGTGGGACTCGGATCCCACACATCTTTTTCCTATTTCCTGGCTGCCATTAAATGAGCAGTTTTCTCCCCTCAAGCTTCAAGCAAACATGGCAACCAACTATGTGTTCAAACCTTTAAAACAAACTTCTCCCCCCCCCCCCACGCGCCCATTTTTTTGAACTCTGGGCCTGACAGTTGTCCTTGAGCTCTTCAGCTTAAGGCTACCGTCCTAACCCTTGAGTCACAGCGCCACTTCCAGTTTTCTGGTGATTAATTGGAGATAAGAGTCTCAGTCTTTAGTGCTCAAGCTGGCTTTGAACCTGGATCCTCAAATCGCAGCTTCTTGAGTAGCTAGGATTACAGGCTTGAGCCAGCACCACCTAGTCTTACCAATTTTGAAACAACCTATTACTGACAAATATTTTGCAAACTGAAATTCAAACTTGTTCTGAACTCTCAAGGGACCTCATCTCTAAAATCTCCAGTGGCTTCTGGAAATAGGAAAATGAGCATATCCTCAGAGAAGATGGAGAACAAGGGAAAATAATGAACACCCACCAGCCCCAGGTTCAGGTGTCAGAGCTTCACTCTTAGCTTGGCAATATTGAGGTTGACCCTTAGCCAGATCACACTGATGCACACCTGTCCATTCCAGCCACTTAGGAGGCAAAGGTGGAAGAGTCACAGTTAGAGGCCAGCCCAAGCAAAAAGAGCAAGATCATAGCTACAAAAAATGTAAAAAAGAAAAAAAAGGAACATAGGCTCAATGGTTTCTGTCATTTGTAATAATTAGTCCACATTTAGGACTCTCCTAGCAGAGGATTACAACAGCTCAAAACCTAAGTACACAAGGCCACATAGGATGAGATAAACGAAATGAACTATAGGAGATGGAAACAAGAGCTTTATCCTGTGTGATTGTTGTTTTTAATGTATTATGTTATTTCTCTGCTCTTCTTTCACCTTTATGGTTAATCTCATATTGTTACTATACCTGACTTTGTTACATGGTATATTGTATATATGTTTATTTGTTTATTCGAAGTAGGAAAGGGAGAGGGGGGAAAACATGATGATTGGGAGCAGGTGGGGGGAGGAAAATGAGGACAAAACCATGAGAAGGGGTAGCAATGTGTGAGAAGTAACACACCTACTACCTGACGAATGGAACTGTAACCCCTTTATACATAATCCCAACAGAAAAAAAGTTAAAAAAATTAAAAAAGAGGGATGCTGGGAGTGTTGAGCACTTGTCTAAACAAGTCAGGTTGAACCCCAGAACTGACAAAATTAACATATTTTTTTTAAAAATGAAGAGCCTAGTGGAGGATCATTAGGTCTCTGAATGAGTTGACCTTACAAGAGACTATTCCTTATAGAACCACTGAGTTTCTTTTCAGAATGTTAAATTCTTACAAATGCTTAAATCTTTTCCTGAATCATTTCTCTGGCTTCCTGTCTTGTCCTGCAATCTCTCATTCTCTCACACAGCATTCATACACGGTTCTCATTAGAGCTGAGTTCAAGTTCAGGGGCCAAATAAGAATAAATAAACCTCCTTTGTAAAGTTACTCAGCTTGAGTTATTGCATTTTAGTAATACAAAACAAACTAATACAAAGACCACGGCTGAGATGGACTAATTATCCACCAGAATGGTCTAGAGAGATCAGATTCCCATGATCTCTAGGTGTTTTTATTCGAGGAGAATGGAGTGAAAGCTAAGAACCTAGGTTTTAAATAAGTCCCTCAGAGGATTCTAGTGTAGCAAGAGCATAAAGACTGACATTGGACATAGCCCCATCCTATTTCCTAATCCTACTTCTTTCCATAATGTGTGCACATAACTCATCTACATTCATTTTGAAGCCCCTTGGAGTAAAGGATACAATGTTTCTTTTGTAAACCTCAGCACTAGTGATCAATAAGATACTATAATTTTTCTTAACTAATACATAGAAACATACATATTAATATTAATGGGGTCATGCAATGTTTCTATGTATATGCACACTGGATGCTGAAATGTAAACATATTTATTTCCTCAGAAATGTATCATTTCTTTATTATAGAAACACTCAAAATTCCTCTGCACTTGGAAAGATCTCATACACAGTCACTGGCTCCCGTTCATCAGTGCATTGCGATTCCTTGATCTTATCTGACTGCGATGTGGTCCCCATTTGCTAACTTTTCCCCATCTGATTCCCTACCCCCTCATGACTCTCCCCAGTCATCTCACCATCCTATTCTACAGCCCTATGATCAACTTTTAGAGATCTTATATATGAGTAAGATCATGTGCTTATCTTTCTGTGCCTGGTTTATTTTATTTAACATATTGATCTCCTGTGCCATCCATATCTCAAATGACAAGATTTCAGTCTTGCTTGTGGTTAAATGGTATTCCAACTTTTATTTGTACCAGGTTGTTTTTTTGCAAGTCCTGGTGCTTGAACTCAGGGCCTGAGCACTGTCCTTGGCATTTTTCTTAAGGGTAGAGCTCTACCACTTGAACCATAGCACCACTTTCAGCTTTTTCTCTGTATGCGGTACCAAGGAATCAAATGTGGGTATTCATGCATGGTAGGCAAGCACTCTAGGCCACACTCCCTGCTAGGTTTCCTGTACCTAAATGTCCACAGGCATTTAGGCTGATTTCATATCTTGGCTATTGTGAGTGGTATACCAGTGAACACAGGAGAGCAGATATCTCTGACAATTCTGATTTTACTTCCTTTGTAGAAATACACAGCCGCAATATTGTTCCCACAATGGCTCTATTTTTACTCTATGGGGAACTTACATACTGTTTTCCATAAGGGTTGTGCTAATTTACATTTTCACCAACAGTGCATAAGGGTTCTCTTCTCTCTACAGACTTGTCAACATTTGCTGTCCTCAGTCTTCTGAAAATATCCTTTTTAATAGGCTATGACAATTTGTCCTTGTGGTTTTGATTTTCATTTCTCTGGTAGTTTGTCATACAGAATGTTTGCCTATTTATCTGTTGGTTTTTTGTTTATCTTCTTTTGAGAAATGTCTGTTTGGTTCTATTACTGTTTTAACAATCAGATACTTGTTTTTGTCTTCCAGGTATTGAGTTTTCCTAATTCTTTATATATTTTGGATATTAAACTCTTGGCAGATGCATTGGCGAGTATTTTCTCCAATTCTGTTAGTTGTCCCTACACTGTGCATCATTTTGTTTGCTGGGCAGAAGCTTTTTAGTTTGACTTTGTGTTATTTTTATCATTGTTGAGATCAGTTACCTGACATAAACATCATAATTCATGGCTGCACTGATTCTGGGCACTTCATGGTAGCAGAAGTGAGTGGAGGAGACTGTTCACTTCATGGCAGACAGGAAGAAGAGAGGTGGAGACAGAAAGGGAGCCCAGGACAAAATGTGGTCCTCAAGGACATGTCCCCAGGAAATATGATCTCTGGTTAGGCTCCCCCATGCTAAAGTTTCCAGAACTTCCCAAAGTAGTATCACCAACTGCAGATCAAGCCTTCAACATCAGCCTGTGGGAGATATTTTATATTCAAACCATAATAGTTGAACTCTCATTTGTTTTTAGTGCCTTTGAAGTTTTTTTCCCCACAGTACTCACCCATTCCAATATCCTGAAGCGTTTTCCGTATTTTCTTTCTTTCTTTCTTTCTTTTTCTTTCTTTCTTTCTTTCTTTCTTTCTTTCTTTCTTTCTTTCTTTCCTTCTTTCTTTCTTCCTTCCTTCCTTTCTTTCTTTCTATCTTTCTCTTTCTTTTTTTTTGGCCAGTCCTCAAGCTTGAACTCAGGGCCTGGGCACTGTCCTTGGACACTTTTGTTTTCAAGGTTAGTGCTCTGCCACTTGAGCCACAGCACCATTTCTGGCTTTTCCTGTGTACTGAGGAATCATACCGAGGTACCAGGGTTTCGTGCATGTTAGGTGAGCATCCTACCACTAGGCCACACTCCTGGCCTCTTCCCTATATTTTCTTCTAGTAGTTTTCTTTTCTCTTCTCCTTCTTTTTCTTTTTAATAGTTTCAGGTCTTATAGTTAAGTCATTAATCTGTGTAGGATTGACTGGTGAGAGATAGGGGTCTAGTTTCATTATTATACTCATAGATGATGAATTTTCTCTCTACCATTTAACTAAACATCTTTTCTCTAAGATATGGAGTTTTATTGTGGAAGGGAGCTAGGATTTTGAACCTGAGGCCTTATACTTATGAGGAAGGTGTTCTACCACTTGGGTCACACTTCCAGCCTTTTATGCTTTAGTTATAGTTTAGATAGGGTTTTACATTTTTTCCCAGGCTAGACTCAGACCTCATGTTTCTATTCCATCTCCCATATAACTAGGATTATATTCATATCTAGCTTGCCTTTTAAGATAGTCCGACCAACCTTTTTGTTTGAGCTGTGGTAAGTCTCAGACTATGATACTTCCAGGAAGCTGGTACTGCCTTTGTTCCAGAGGCTTGGCCTGCAGGCAGGCCTGACAATGAGAGCTATTAGGCTCTGTTAGAATTCAGCATCCCAGTACCAAGTTCCAAGGCCTCCCATCTCTACCCCCATCCCAGAGTATGAACTGACCATACTGTGCTGCTTTCCTAATAGGAAAGGAAGTTCTTTGGCCATCAAGGCTGATACTAGGCTTGGTCACACCTGTGTCTCCTACAAGGCCCTACACACACACACACACACACACACACAGGATGAATCAAGACCCTCCTTGAAGCTGGCAGTGGTACAGGCTGACACAGGAGTCAGTGCTGTCTCAGTCTCATTAGAGGACACAGGTCTCGCTCTGCCTAGGACTATGCCTTCTAATGGGAATGTGCTAGAAGTCCATCTGCGAGCACTCACCTGGAAAAGCATATGCTGACTGAGTTTAAGAGATGGTGGCAGAAACCGTCTCTTGGCCAACAAGACTGGACCTAAGTTGTTTTGCCTCTCAGCCTCACAGTTACATGGGACCACACATCTCAGGTGCACACTGAGTGCGTCCAGGTCTACTCCAGACTAGACATCATGCAGACCCAAACTCAAGTCTGTCCAGCTGGCACACAGGTGGCTGCCTGGTGGTAGGTCCACCAAGCTTTATAAAGGCTTTGTCTATGAGTGCTGGCCTATATCTGTGGCTTTCAGTTTAGCCAGGCATGGGTCTGTGTGGGCCTGACACTTGGCTCTGAAACAAAGGCCCTGTGCTAGCTTTCCTACACTACTCAGCAGCAGGTGGGGTCCTCCTTCTTGCTCTGCTGTCAGAAGGATGGCAGAGGCATCAGTGGACTACCTTCTTTTGCAATCTTGGCAGCTCAGTTTGTGGCTATTTACTTGATGATGGGGTTCTGGTGGCTCTGTTCAGCACTTCTAACATAGAAGTGTGCCAAAGCCTAAGGCCTAAGGCCTGGAAGAAATCTCTCTTCCTTCTCCAGATGGAAGGTATCTCCATGCCGGGCTGCTGGTGGGCCAAGGGGGATGTGGGCAACTCCTTCCTTCCTACCTTGGTCAATGTGTCTTTTCATTTCCTTATTTTAAAAGATGGCATTATCTTCTCTCGCCTACTTTCCTTAGCACTTGTGGAGGTAGGTCATTCAGTTTGGTGCATCTGTGAGGAGAGATCACAGGAGGATATAACTAACTCAGACACCATCTTACTCCATTTCTGACACTGTAATTGAAATAGGATAATCATAGTACTTTCAAAGCGGAACTGAAGAGACAAAAAGAGAAAAAGCCTCTCCTGATGTTAACTGTGGTTATTTCAATATGGTTAAGAAGGAGGAGTTTCCAAGAAAAGTGATACCAGCCCTTAAGGGGAAGGAGTAACAGTTTGAGAAAGACAAAGGAGATTTAGCTATATCTAAAACTCTGAAAACAATATATATCTCATTTAAAGGTTGCTGGTGAAAGAAATTTGCTAATTAAAAGTGTTTGATATTACATAAATATTTGCAGTTTCTGTGATGTATCAGATAAATAAGAAGTATTGTCCAAACAGAAATGTACTATTTACTTGACTTATATAATCAGAAAACTCTTTGTATATCATCTTTATAAAAATAATTTTATAAATTTTAAATAAGTATACTGTATTACTTTTGAAACACTTTAAAATTTGATAAAGTAATATAGTTTGTATGTATGACTTAAAGCTGATTTCAACAAAAATTGCCACCAAAAAATCTTTAACTCTCATTGTGTAAAAATTAACATTATAGGCCTGCTGGGATCGCTGCCATGTGGCTGGGACAAATTCAGCACACCTATAAAATGACAACCTCCTGGAGTGATCAGTTACAGAATGCAGCTGATATGCCTGCTAACATGGATAAGCATGCTCTAAAAAAATATTGATGAGAAGCCTATCATTGGGTATTTGTGAACCAAAGTTTAGCCATGGGAAAAATAAAATGTTTTGGTTTTGATGTGGATTACACCCTTGCTGTACACAAGTCCCCGGAGTATGAATCCCTTGGCTTTGAGCTTACTGTGGAGAGATTAATTTCTAGTGGGTATCCCCAAGAGCTGCTCAGCTTTGCTCATGATTCTACATTCCCAACCAGAGGACTTGTCTTTGACACACTATATGGAAATCTTTTGAAAGTTGATGCCTATGGAAATCTCTTGGTTTGTGCACATGGATTTAACTTCATAAGAGGGCCAGAAACTAGAGAGCAGTATCCAAATTAATTTATCCAAGGAGATGACACTGAATGATTTTATATTCTGAACACATTATTCAATCTAGCAGAAACCTACCTGTTGGCTTGCCTAGTAGATTTTTTTTTTACTAGTGTCCCAGATATACAAGCTGTGAGACAGGATTTAAAGATGGGGACCTTTTCATGTCCTACTGGAGTATATTCCAGGATGTAAGAGATGCTGTTGACTGGGTTCATTACAAGGGCTCCCTTAAGGAAAAGACGGCTGAAAATCTTGAAAAGTATGTAGTCAATGATGGAAAATTGCCTTTGCTTCTGAGCCAGATGCATGAAGTAGGGAAAGTATTTCTGGCCACCAATAGTGACTATAAGTATACAGATAAAAGTATGGCTTACCTGTTTTGATTTCCCACATGGACTCAAGCCCGGGAGCTCCCATGGATCATGGCAGTCCTACTTTGACCTAATCTTGGTAGATGCACGGAAACCACTCTTTTTTGGAGAAGGCACAGTACTATGTCAAGTGGATACTAAAATTGGCAAGCTGAAAATTGGTACCTATACAGGCCCCCTACAGCATGACATTGTCTATTCAGGAGGTTCATCGGATACAATCTGTGATCTTTTGGGAGCCAAAGGCAAAGATCATATTTTTGGAGACATTCTAAAATCAAAGAAACGGCAAGGGTGGCGAACTTTCTTGGTGATTCCTGAATTTTCACAGGAGCTTCATGTTTGGACTGACAAGAATTCACTTTTTGAAACACTTCAGAGCTTGGATATTTTCTTGGCTGAACTCAACAAGCACCTTGACAGCAGTAGCAATGAGCTCCCGGACATTAGTTCCATCCAGAGATGAATTAAGAAAGTAACTCATGACATGGACATGTGTTATGGTGATCTCTATGCAGCATCGTTCATCAACCTGCTGTATTATCCATTCAGCTACCTCTTCAGGGCTGCCCCTGTTCTGATGCCTCATGAATCAACCCTGGAGCACACGCATGTGGATATCAGTGAGATAGAGTCCTCTCTGGCCACTCGAACCTGTACATCCATGGTGCTGCCTATAAGTGGCACCAGTTGACAAGGTCAATTAGTGACATTAAACCCCCCAACCTCTTCTCACTGGCTCCCTAGGAAATTACACATTGCCATGACGACGAGGAGGAAGAAGAGGAGGAGGAGGAGGACGAGGAGGAGGAGGACAAGGAGGAAGAAATCCTGAACACCTGAAACCTGAACACCTCTTGAACAAATTCTGGCAGGACTCATAGGAACAAAGACTATCTTTGTTTGGGTTCTGCAGGGGAGGGTGGGGGAATCCATGAAAGATATGTCTGGAAAGTTTCTGAACACTTAAAATATTCTAATCATAGAGTAATATTTGTTTAGTTTGGTGTATCTGTATTCTTGGCAGATGGTTTGAAATTGTAACATAGTCTGTATTGGAAGAAAGGGTAAAGTCAGGCTGAACTGCATGCATTTGGCTCCATAGTGACACTGTTTCCTTGTCTTCTTTTATCTTCATATGTCATAGTGTATCTGTATATATGCTAAGGGTGATGAAGGGTTTCACAGTTGAATAAGAATTGTGGGAAGAGGTGATCCAAAAATGTTGTGTGTTACAAATTGTGCTATTCCCAAATCTAACCTTTTCAGTGCATTATACAGTATTATGTATCAGTGGAAAAATATATTGTTTTCATTATCAAGTGTAAAAAAAGAAAAAAATTAACCTTATAAAATTTGACCCAAAATATTGTGTCAGCCTAATTTTTCAAGAATATTAAACTGTCACTTAACTTGGACCATAGTTATAAACAGCATTTTGATCCAGCAAAGTGCATTTCTTGGTCACAGACAACAAGCCCAACATGGGAATTCTGTTGATTCCAGTCTCTCCAGTGGGCAAGTTGACCAAGTTCTAATTGGGTATATGCTTTCAGGGTCTCCACCAGCAGAAGGGAGGGAAGAAACGGGGAAAGCAGTGGCAAATTTTGCTCAGATTTTATTAACCAAGCCAAGCTACATAACCACTTCTAGCTTCGGAGAAGGTAAGGATGTGGTCATAACGCTTGCCTTTTAGGAGAACTCAAGCATTTCCTACCAGCCCCATTGACTTCACTTGCTTGGGCTTTCTATTTCCTTTGGATCGTGACACAGTATTCACACCATTCCTGTGTCTGAGACTTGTTTTTTCAATCCAACCAAAGTATGTTACCAAACCAACAACCGTCAAACATTTAACCATTTTAGAGTTGTTATATTAAAGCTAGGTCCCCTTTTGTTTCTTCAAAATCAATGTTTCTAGAACATGTAACTTGGGAATAATCAGGGTCCTGGAAGGAAATTTAAGTTGGTAGTACAGCTAGGACAGAGGTGACTGGTAGTCACCAAAGAATGGTGATCCTTCCGCATCACTGCCCCATAAGGTAGAGCAATGGCTATATTTTCCCAATTACAATCCTTACAACAGATGTGATCCCAAGAACAGGTTCCTAGATGGAAGTGCTGTTTGCTGCTTTCATACCCAGCTTATACAACTTCTGACACCATCTTCCATTCTTATCCTAGGCTGGATCTTTCATGCCTAAGACAACTTTTAAAATCATTCCAAAAGTATGATTTGTTTAAAAATCTAGGATTGGCCTTAGACAATGGAAAGGTCAACTAATTGCTTTGTTGAGTGGCAACAACTAGAATACAATGATGTAAAGATACTAATAAATTAATGAGAAGAAAAGGTTAATCGACACAATCACACAGCAATTGAGAAAGCTCTTCCTTTTCTTCCATATGGGGTCTGGGTTACTGCACTGCCTGAACAGAACAGAATTTTATGGCAAAGAATGAATTGCACTTCTGAAGAAGAATTTGGAAGAGTCTTTATCATTACCACTCAATATAGAGACAAGAAATAATCATGCTCAATGAACACCTAAGGCTGAAGGACTACAATCTAAGTGTCTCATGACAGAAATAATTCATGATGCATGAAATTAGATGTATGATAGCACTTAGATTTTATCCCTGAACCAATGGGAAGTGTACACAAGATACATAAACCATTCTCAGACTGGGTAAAGGACTGCAGGATGGGGGAGGAGAGCAGAACCACTAGTGGGAAGAAGTTAATTCCTGAATGAACGCTTAGAATAGCACCTTCTCTTCCTAATCTGCTTCACCTTTGAAGAGAAAAAAAAAGTGGTGAAATGTTATCACCACTTATGAAAAGCGCAGCTTCATCAAGTTGACAAGGGAATATCTCTGCTTTGAAGAGCTGCAAGTGTCCTGCAGGTAGGAGCTCCCTGTGTCAACACATAAAACATATTCAATAATGAATGCTAAAGGAATATATGAACACATAGGAATGAATATAGCAATTACTGAAGGACCAAATGAATTCCTAAACATTGATTCAGATGACAGACCCAGATGAGAAACCCATTCCCTCCAAGTAAGTCCAAAAGTGACTGAAATTTCTTTCTGCCTAGTTCCCTAGTCCTCCAAGCCAACAAAAAATAAGAGGGACTAGGCAGAGATTACAGCAAATCGCTTAGAACTGACCTCCACCTTAAACTGGAAAAGAGGCAGGGAAGAGGGAAGGGGGCAACAGAATGACATTCAAATGTTGAAGAAAGTATGGAATGTTTGGCTTTAGTTTTTTAAAATAAACTTTATTGGCATATAACATACAGAAATGCGTCCATTGTTTGGGCAGCCTGATGAATTTTACAAACTGATCTCACATGAAGCCTGCAAGCTATTTTTAAAAAACACAAGTCTTCCAATCCAGAATCCCCTCCCCTTCACATCAGTGAACACTGATTTTTTAAAAGAAAATGAGGACAGGCTAGAAAAAAGGCAAGGAATAAAAGGGTGAGCATTCTGACGTGTTTTAGAGAGGAGACACAGAGACTGGGACAGAAGAGGCCACACCCCAGGGGAACTCAAGCTCCCACACTATGCAGGGCTTTCCCAGATCTGCAGAATGCACTCATGTGATTAAACATTTTCAAATAAAGGGTATTTCCAGAAAAGGCAGGCTGAGCTTTGCAGACAAAACTGGCTTTGGGAGGCCGGAGAAGGAGCGGCTACTACAGTGTCACTGCAGTTTTGTGATCAAGTCTTTGAGAACAGACTCCATCCCAGCCAATGTCCACCATGTCCTTCTCTCTTCCAGGCAATGTCCTTGATCAGAAAAGAAAACTGCTATGAACAATGAATGAAGGAATTATTGTTGGCTTGGAAATACATTAGGATCTGCCATGTGTGGAAGAAGTGGCAGGCAGGTGATTAGAAAACAGATGGATAACATCCTTGAAAACCTCTGATGGTGCTGAAGGAGAGTCCCAGGGGTCTCCTGTAAGCCACTTTCATGGGAGAACTTCTGGCTCATGACTTTGTGTAAGTCAGCTAATGTTGGAAGAGAACAACAAAGAAAAACGAATAGATTGGATCAACAGAAGGGCTCTAGAGGAGTTTCTAAAGCATTGTGGCTCCTTATGTTAGTCAAACTGGGGTCCTTCTTAAGTTCTCAGTCTGTTTCCCTCCACATTCCAATGTTTGAATAGGAGCTAAATTGCAGAGTTTTAGGTCAAGTGGTTCAATGGAGAAGAGTCACTGTCCGGGATTTGATTGATGTGAAACGCTTTCTTGTGTTGTCTGTAAATACAAAGGATTCCACTGCTGAGTGACAGAGAGAAGAGAGATAATGAATAAGACTACCAATTTCAGAAACATGTATGTGCCTGTTTTCATCATCTATAGATGAGGTGAGCAGTAGTGGCCCTCTCCTTGGGATGAATGAATGTACTCACGTGCTTAGAACCATTAGACACATAGAAAGAGCTATAACGTTTGACTGCTGTTGTTGTATTATCCTTACTGTGGTAGCTACAATGGGGGAAATTTTCAGGAAGCCCTCCCAGAGGAGCTGAGTCAACTTGAGTAGTGGCAAGGCAAATATGGTTAAATGACTCAGATAATGAGGGGAGACCACAGGAGAGGAGAGAATAGGGGAGGAGATACAGGCAGAAGCACAAATGTTCAGGGACCCAGTGAGTATGGGGACAGAGACCATTCTCATTCAGTCATACAGATGATTTGGAAGGCAGATTGTTAAGGAAAGAGCAGGTACTGTGTATAAGAACTACCATGCTAAGTAACTGGGATTTTTCAAAAGCTATTTATTTTTTTAAAGTTGTTTCTAGGAACCTGTGAGGTACTTTTTAAACTGTGCTGGCAAAGTTTAACTAGACAAGGAAATCAAGAAAAGTGCAATTAATCACCCATTTCTGTTAATAAGAAAGGAGAGTGACCTGAGCACAGTGGCTCATGTCTGTAATCCTAACTACAGAAGAGACTAAGATTGAGAGGGCTGTGGTTCGAGGTCAGCCCAGGTTAAAAAGCTCATGAGACCCTCATCCCAATCAATAAAAAGCTGGATGTGGCCAGATGCTTAGGAGGCTGAGATTTGCAAAATTGAGGTTTGCAGCCAGCTCAGAAAAATACAAGTAATTCTTATCTCTAATTAGCCAGTGAAAATGCTACAATTAGAGGTATAGCTCAAGTGATAGAACACCCATCATGAACAAAAATCCAAGCAAGAGCCCATGAGATCAAGTTCCAGTCACACACAGAGACAGAGACACAGGCACAGACACAGACACAGACAGACACAGACACAGACAGACAGACAGACACACACACACACACATACACAGTGTGATAGTGATTACATGTCATTCTAACAATCAAAAGGAAAATACATAGGAGGATCACTGTCCAGGAAGACCTGGGGAAGGGGAAGGAAAAACAAGACCCTATCTCGAAAGTAACCAGAGCAATAAGGATTAAAAATATGGCTTAAGTAGTAGTGTCTGCCTAGCACTCAAAGACCTACAGTTCAAACTCCAGTACCATTGAAGAACAAAAAGAAAGAAAGACAAGGAGGAGGAGGAGGAGGAAGAGGAGGAAGAGGAGGAAGAGGAGGAGGAGGGGGAGGAGGGGGAGGAAGAGGAGAAGGAGGAGGAAGAGGGGGAGGTGGGGGAGGAAGAAGAGGAGGAGGAAGAAGAGGAGGGGAGATTTTGGTGACAATGACCAATTTCCTATAGCTTCCTTTCTCATAATTTGGAATAGCTCCCCTCTGGCTCTGTAGTAACTATCCTGCCTCCTTAGATGCTTAAAGCTTTGGTATGGTCTCTGTACAATTCCCCAGCCCTTCTTTGTTCTTACTGTCAGAACACTGATGCTTTGTACACTGATGCTTTGTTCTGGCATACACCCTTCTTTGCACAGCTATGATGTTGGAGTAAATCCTGATTAGCTCAGATTACTCACATAACTATATCCTTCTTTCCATTGACTGACTGAGATATGGATGGGCACTTGACATAATTCTGGTCAGAGACATAAGAATGAAGGAAGCCTCTGGGAAAGTTTTCTCCTCTCTGAAAAAGAAGCACACAGGATGGCATAGCCTCTTCTTCTTCTTCAGTATGTCCCATGATGATGTGACACCTTGGGTTTCATATCTGCCACAGCAGCTAAAACAGAGTATACTTAAAATGATGTTATTCTGTTAAGAGTTGACTATTTCGAGCAACTTCCCAGGAGAGCAATAAATAGGGTGGTTATTACCCTTCTGGTAGATTTTGAAAGCCAAGAGAGATAAAATGGCCTGTATGAGGATGGCAAAGGGGTCGGGAGTCATGAATCCTTGGATTCTACACCATGACACTATTAGACCAGTCCAACCACATACCATTACACTGCACTTGTATCTTCATCTGCATGATATTTTGTCTCCCCAGCTGCACCTCAAATCTCTCTTGAAGTCCATTGCAAAGAGCCTTCCTCATCATAAACAACTAATTCTAATACTTCATGTGTTTCCCGATCATTGACTTCTTTCTGTCTTTTTGTTTTTGAATCTATTCCATTTTGGCACTCCAATGATAACTGGATGAGATGTAGAAGGCTGGACTTTTTGCATGTGCTTTCAACCAAAATGATTTTTTATTATATATATTATTGTAATTAATGGAGGGGTTACAGTTACATTTGCCAGATAGAAGGAGCATTACTTCACATACATTGATACCCCTTCTCATGTTTTTGTCCCCATTTCCCTCCCCTACCCCCTTCCCTCATCTTGTTTTCCCCCCTTCCCTTTCCTATTTCAAATAAACAAATAAATATATATATATATAATATACCAGATTGCAAGATAAGATAATGTAACAATATGAGAATAACCAAGGGACAACAAAAGAGATGAGAAATAACATAATACATTAAGTACATTCACTCATTATATAGGTCTTGTTTCCATATTCTGGAGGTCCTTTCATTTAGCCTCATCCTATATGGCCTTATGTATCTAGGTTTTGTGCTATTGTAAACCTCTGCTAGGAGAGCCCAAGGTTTGTACTAATTATTACAAATGAGGGAAACCACTGAGCCTATGTTCCTTTGGGTCTGGCTTACTTCACTTAATATGATTTTTTTCTAAGTCTTTCCATTTACTTACCAATAGGGCAATATCATTCTTTTTGATGGCAGCATAGAATTCCATTGTATAAATACCACCATGTGTATAAATACCACAACTTGTTGATCCACTCATCAACTGAGGGGCATCTGGGTTGGTTCCATATCTTTGCTATGGTAAATAGTGCTGCAATGAACAAAGTTGTGCTAGTGGATTTAGTATGTCCCTGTTTCTGGACGATTGGGTAAACGCCAAGTAGTGGAATTGCTAGGTCATAGAGGAGCTCTATGTTTAGTCTTTTGAGGAACTACCATACCGCTTTCCAGTGGTTGAACAAGTTTACACTCCTACCAACAGTGTAGTAGTGATCTCTCCTGGCCACACCCCCACCAGCATCTGTTGTTATTAGGTTTCTTGATCATGACCATTCTAACTGGACTGAGGTGGAATCTCAAAGCTGCAAAATGATTTTTTTATTCCCAGTATATTTAAGACACAATACTCACTCCAAGCAGATTCACAGAAGGGAAAATTAAGAAACATGTAAATAAACAGAAAATGATGACATTCATTTCTAGTAACCAAATAATCTCATTAGTAAAGACAGCCTTGACACGGAAGAAATATCACACAGAGGAAGGAGGTATTTGCTATTACTGCTGCCTGGAAACATTCAGCACATGTAGTCAAATTTCAGTGCTATATTCGGGTTTAAGGAAGACCATGGTACTGTCAATCTCAAGCCAACAATAAAGCCCAAACAATTTGCAAGCTTAGTCATAAAGCCGAGATTATTTGAATACTTAAACAGATGAATATTTCCTTCAGATGCAAAAGAATCCAAGAACCTTAGTCTAGCATTTTCTGTTAAATGGTCTGGGAACAGAACTAGCCATACCCATGGTCCTTCTGAGATGAACCTCCCATCTGAAAACTCATTCCCACCTCCATGGGTCACCATGAAACCTCCCTCCCACTCTGTGTGAGGCAGAGCTTAATAACTATAACATTGCGACTTGATGGCAGTAATACGCAATTTAGTTCTGTGGACTAACTAAGAAGGCCAATCGATGCTTCTAACACGGTCAGCCTCATCAGGGAGTTTGTTTTGTTTTGATTTTTGGTGCCAGTTTTGGGGCTTGGATGCACTCTCTGAGCTTTTCTGCTCAAGGCTAGCACTCTACCACTTTAGACACAGATTCACATCAGCCCTTTCTGTGGTTAGCTGGAGATAAAAGTTTGATGGATTTTCCTTCCCAGGCTGGCTTTAAACCTTGGGCCTCAGATCTCAGCCTCCTTAGAGGCTGGAATTACAGGCATGAACCACCACTGTGCAGCACAAGTATTCTTATATGGGAATATGTTTTGGGAAGATAGGAACTTGTTAGGTCCACACCAGGAAAAATGGCATCTTCCCCTTTGTTCTCTCTTTGTGAAAAATTGCACATGACCTTCCCTAGAAGTCCCTCCCGGCACTTGTAATCACCATGTACCTGGTCGCTGTACGCCTGGGGACAGTGGGAGGTCACTCAGGCTCAGTCACCTTGAAGTGGTCACACCGCTTGCAGTGGCTCTCCCAATAAACTCTTTTCTGCCTGAACCATGTATGGTAGTCTCCTTTTGGCAACCCTTATGGTGTCCTCTAAATATTGGAAGTCAGCTATTAGAGCACTATTTAAGAAGTTAAGACCTGAGGGGACTATGCAAAAGGAGATAGAACTGATCAAAGAAGCATTATCTTGATAACAGAGTAGTTCAGAAGAAATTATAATTACAGACTTCTAAGAGATGTGGGAGGCCAGCTTCATCCTTCTAGTTGTCCCTGGAGCTCAGCTGGAGTTCATAGGAGCCCAGGGTGGAGGATGAACTCTGGTGTAGGCCCCCTGGGATGGAGAAGAGAGAGCAGGAGTTCAGCATCTGACCATGCCTGGGGATTATAGAAGAAAGTGAGGTGGCCTAAAACACATAGATTTGCTTCAAGAATAATTTAGGAGGACTCTTCTGTGTTCTCTAATTCCATGGGAATGAGAAGCCCTGTCCTACAGACATCTGCCAGATGCGATGCTGTAACAGTGTAGCTCCCTACAATTCTAAGGATACCAAGCACCTTCCTTCTATTTTGTCTGTAATTAACCATTGCTTAATCAAGTTCCAACCCTCAACACCCCCCCACACACAATTAGTTTTTAAAACCCAGTATTTTCTTTGAGCTAGTGATATTTGGGGCCCTAAATGCTCTGGAGGAAGAGGGGTCGTGGGGAGATCTTATTAAGCGAAGGAAACTAGCTCCTAGACATTCCCTTTGAAAACACTCAGCTCCTCAGCTCTGTTTTCAAGATCAACAGTTTTCCCTTCCCTGCCTCTTAGTGACACTGTATGAACCGGGGTTTATTTGAATTTCCATGAGGGAAACAGGCTTTATTTAGCTCTTGAACTCCTCCTACTAAGGGATATAACAGTGTGGTTATGAGGCTGTTTCTTCTTATAACTGACTACAAAAATACTTCATTTATGTTTCAGGCATATTTTTGTGGGCATTTCTAATTTTAATTTTTCTGAATCTCTCCTGGTTTTTGAAACATTAATTCAAAGAAAAAAGGTAAACATTGCTGGTTCTCTTTTTCTTGCTCTTTGTGCTTTAACAGGAAATGCATTTCTGACACTTTTAAAATGAGCAATCACATGTATAATCAACTTGGTTAAAACTTCCTTCCTGGTAACTGCAACACTTCCTCTGCATCTGGATATGAAGGGGGCCTCAGAAAAGCGGAAGGGTTGAAAGGTGCACTGGGTAGGTTTGAATTTGTTTTGTTTTCAAAAACTTAAACAAATGAACCATCTGCATCATTACCTCCACCGCTCTATCAGGTATTGCTTCTTTCAATTTTTTTTTTGCCCTTTGTTAATCTGACTTGGAATGTAAACACACTTCCTCCTTGGCTAGAATATTTTTTTAATCAGGATTTCATGTCTCATTGCCTGGTCCAGCCTAGACTATGGATATCCACAGGTTCCGGCAATAGCTTACAGGTGCATCTGCTCTTTTCTGTTTTTGTTTGGGAGGAAGAGGGAGGGTCAGGGCTATACTACACAGGCTTCATGGTTTTACAAGCGTGTGCTTAGAAAATACTGTACTTACAGTGAGTCGAACATCACTGCAGAAAAGGAGAAAACTTCAGAGTCTCAACCATGAAGGCATCCTGTGAGTATCTGGTCAGTGTATTTTTTTTGTGTGTGACTCTTCTATTGTATAGGACCAGTTGACATTACCCAGGCAAACACTGTTGTATGTTTGTTTTATTGCTCTATGTTTGAATTTGTGTTATGGTTTATTTCAAGGTTGCTTTTATTTCCATGTATCTTATGATTTCTTTATTTCTTCATTAATCTTTTATGTAGCAAAAGTGAATGTTTTAAGCTGCAAGGGCTAGTTGTTTGGGACAGTTGGTTTCATTTACTAAGTATAACATGATTGTATTTTAAGAGAAGGACTATTGACTTTAAAAATAAGTTAAGGCAAGACTTAAACAAATTTAGATCTAGCAAAACTTGCTCTTCTTAGCTTTGCATCAGACTGTTCTTTGGGATAAGCATCAGATGTTCCTCTGTGCTTAAGGGAATAAGTAATTATGAACCCCCTTAACCTTGGTTATTTAGGAGAGTGTTGTTTTCAGCAACTTTAGCCTTTTTTTCAGTAGCTGATGCATATTTAGTATAAAAGTCACTACAGTGTAGTGACATTAAATATTATTTTCATGTTGCAGTTTTAGTACTTTTAGCATACAATAATCATTTAATAGGTTTCTTTTTGAGTGTTTCATATTTATACTTAAAATGTTTTACAGAGGGGAAATACTTGTTAAATGTTTTCTTAAGGAGTGAATAAGTTAATTGCAATAAATTTGTAAATTCTTGGTAGTGATGGAACTATTACAGCAAAATAATGAAGAGTCATTTGGGGTCTAAATAGTACTAGGGTCATTGGAGTGCAGAAATTCAGCCTTCTCTCATATGTAAAGCAGAGACAGACTAAATTGGTACAAAGTTAAAATTATCTAGAGTTTCCTGTTAGGCAAATATAGCCTTGACTGACTGCCCAGAAGTAAGCAGTGACAACTCAATAGTTTACACATTTCATGATTCAGCTTTTGATGTACTTCAAATGGTCCTGTTTATAATTTCACCAATTCTAGTAATTTTTGAATTTAATGAATGAAATAACTAGCTTTCTTAATAAGAATTTTAAAATGAAAAGGGAAAGAAAGGAAGTTAACTGGAGAGTAGATGTGGGTCCACTGTGTTTGAAAAATAGAGAACATGAGCAATGTTGGGTGCAGAGTCTGGGTGAGAGGAGAACTGAAAGACCACTCAGAGGAAATGGGTCAAAAGCTTGTTTCCAAAGCCATGCTTGGCCTCTCAGGGTGCCTCACCAACAAACACCAGGACCTCACTCCTGTGTTGTGTTTACCTCTCTGTGCCTTGCAGTGCACTTACGTTCTGAGCTATTATTATATGTTAGGTATTGTATTATATGAGTTTTTACATTTTTTCCCCCTTAAACACTTTGCAACACCAAAGAATCCAGAGCCAGGCACTGGAGGCTACTCAGGAAACTGAAATCTGAGGGTAACCGTTCCAGGCCAGGCCAGAGACAGTCTTATCTCCAGTGAATCACCAAAAGGCTGGAAGTAGAGGTGTGACTTAAATGGTAGAGCTGTAGCCCTCAGCAAAAAACAAGGGGGGGGGCCTCAGGGACAGCACCTAGACCCTGAATTAAAGCCCCCCCCATCTGTGTCGTGGCGTGCACGTCAGTCAGTGCGCTGCCCCTTCCCTTTCCCTGCGCCTTACAAAGAACTGCAGAGGGAAGGGTGTCTGGTGACCCGGTGTCTCCCCGCTCACCCCCAGGTCGCCCAGGGCATGGAGCTGGAGCACCCTGAGCAGCCGGTGGTTCTGAGGGAGGACAATCTCCGCAGGCGCCGGAGGATGAAGCCTCGCAGTGCGGCGGCCAGCCTGTCCTCCACGGAGCTCATCCCCATCGAGTTCGTGCTGCCCACCAGCCAGCGCAACTCCAAGACCCCGGAAACGGCGCTGCTGCACGTGGCGGGCCACGGCACCGTGGCGCAGATGAAGGCCCAGCTGTGGCTGCGCGCGCTGGAGACCAGCGTGGCGGCCGACTTCTACCACCGGCTGGGCCCCGATCGCTTCCTCCTGCTCTACCAGAAGAAGGGCCAGTGGTACGAGATCTACGACAAGTGCCAGGTGGTGCAGACCCTGGACTGCCTGCGCTACTGGAAGGTTCTGCGGCGGAGCCCCGGGCAGATCCACGTGGTGCAGCGGCCCGCGCCATCCGAGGAGACGCTGGCCTTCCAGCGCCAGCTCACCGCCCTCATCGGCTACGACGTCACCGACGTCACCAACGTGCACGACGACGAGCTGGAGTTCACACGCCGCCGCCTGGTCACCCCGCGCCTGGCCGAGGTGGCGGGCCGCGACGCCCGGCTGTATGCCATGCACCCGTGGGTCACCTCCAAGCCCCTCCCCGAGTACCTGTGCAAGAAGATCGCCCACGACTGCATCTTCCTCGTCATCCACCGCGGCACCACCAGCCAGACCATCAAGGTCTCGGCCGACGACACGCCCGGCGGCATCCTGCGCCGCTTCTTCACCAAGATGGCCAAGAAGAAGTCGCTGATGGACATCCCCGAGAGCCAGGGCGAGCAGGATTTCGTCCTGCGCGTCTGCGGCCGCGATGAGTACCTGGTGGGCGAGACGCCCCTCAGAAACTTCCAGTGGGTGAGGCACTGCCTCAAGAACAGCGAGGAGATCCACCTGGTCCTCGACACGCCCCCCGACCCGGCCCGGGACCGCGTGAGGACCGAGGAGTGGCCGCTGGTGGACGACTGCACCGGAGTCACCGGCTACCACGAGCAGCTCACCATCCACGGCAAGGACCACGAGAGCGTGTTTACCGTGTCCCTGTGGGACTGCGACCGGAAGTTCCGGGTCAAGATCCGGGGCCTCGACATCCCGGTCCTGCCCCGGAACGCCGACCTCACGGTCTTCGTGGAAGCCACCATCCAGCACGGGCAGCAGGTCCTGTGCCAGCAGCGCACGGGCCCCAGGCCCTTCACCGAGGAGGTGCTCTGGAATGCCTGGCTCGAGTTCGGCATCAAGATCAAGGACTTGCCCCGGGGAGCGCTCCTGAACCTGCAGGTGTACTGCGGCAAGGCCCTGGTCCAGGCCGCCAAGGCGCCCGGGGAGGCTGCGGGCGCCGAGCCCAAGGGCAAGGCCCAGCTCCTCTACTACGTGAACCTGCTGCTCATCGACCACCGCTTCCTCCTGCGCCGCGGCGAGTACGTGCTCCACATGTGGCAGATCCCCGGCAAGGGCGAGGACCAGGGCAGCTTCAACGCCGACAAGCTCACCTCGGCCACCAACCCGGACAGAGAGAACTCCATGTCCATCTCCATCCTTCTGGATGATTACTGCCACCCCATTGCCCTGCCCAAGCATCGCCCCACCCCGGACCCCGAAGGGGACCGCGTTCGAGCCGAAATGCCCAACCAGCTTCGCAAACAACTGGAGGCCATCATAGCCACGGATCCCCTGAACCCCCTCACCGCAGAGGACAAAGAGTTGCTCTGGCATTTTAGATACGAAAGCCTGAAGCATCCCAGGGCATACCCTAAGTTGTTCAGCTCCGTGAAATGGGGACAGCAAGAAATGGTGGCCAAAACCTACCAACTCTTAACCAGAAGGGAGATCTGGGAGCAGAGCGCTTTGGACGTGGGCTTGACAATGCAGCTCCTGGACTGCAACTTTGCGGATGAAAATGTAAGAGCCATTGCCGTCCAGAAACTGGAGTGCCTGGAGGACGACGATGTTTTGCATTACCTTCTCCAGCTGGTACAGGTATGAGATGGTGGGCTTTCGACAGGATTCATTAGCATGTACCCGCCCCCCCCCATTCAGTTGTCAGCAGACATTCTTGCCTAGTCAAAGTAGATCCGATGAGGTCATCCTCAAAAAGTAGTAGGAAAGTCATTTATTGTCTTGGCAGTAAATTTTTAAGTGGCCTTGTGGGAATCCTTTGTCCTCATCTATTATTTTAATGATAGATGCAACTTATTGAAGGCTGTCTGGTTTCAAAGCTGCAAGTGATTTCCTGGGTGTGTGTGTGTGTGTGTGTGTGTGTGTGTGTGTGTGTGTGTGTGTGTGTGTGTGTGTGTGTGTGTGTGTGTGTGTGTATTGTCTTTACCATGACTGATAGAGATCAAATTAACATTTGTGTTTTGTTTCTCCAGTACTAAGATTTGAACTCAGGGCCATAATGGCACTCTATTACTTGAATCACACTCCAACCCAGCAATCACATTTTATATATAAGAAATTAGACATGAAGAAGCGGGATGCAAGTTGTTCACACCTGTAATCCCTAGCTACTCAGGAGGTTGAGGTCTGAGGATAGCAATTCAAAGTCATCCTGGGCCAGAAAATCTGTGAGACTCTTATCTCCAGTCAAAGCTGACAGCGGCACTGTGGCTCAAGTGATAGAGCACTAGCCTTGAGCAAAAAAAAGTTCAAGGACAAAGTCTAGGCCCAGACCCACAAAAAGAAAAAAGAAAAGAAATGGAAAGGAAGGAAGGAAAAAAGGGAAAGGGGGGGGAACAGGGAAAGGAAGGGGGGAAGGAGGGAGGAAAATAGACATAAAGAGATCAATATCACATACTTGGCAAGCAGAGCAGAGTTTACACTTAGGTATTCTGGCTCTAGGCTCTCCTTTTCATGGCATTGATATGGTGTCAGGAGAGAAGCCTCACTCCCACCAGTCAGTATTCCAGGTAGAATATTGGAAGCAGAACTGAATTTCTACTCTGATTCTGAGGATGTTCCTGGGATCCTGAGTGGCCATCATGTGTCGAAGGTTTAGAAGTGAAGAAACCAAGGAGCAGCTCTTCTGCTCACCACAGCAGTTCTCAAATTATACCATGCTCCTTGGCAAGGAAAAGCAAGTCAAGTGCTACTTTAGAACTTAAATGTGTTCATTTATGAATTCAACATGTACTGAGAAGACTGGCATCAAATAAGTACATATATTAACACCTGTCATAACAAATTATGGCAAGTATTTTAGGGGAAGTCAAGAGTATTGTGAGCAAACAAGGGACCAGAAGATATTTAGTTTCGATTAAGGGATCCAAGGACAGTTGTGAGTAGGTGACATTTGACTTGACATCTGTAGGAACAGTTTCATCTGTATGAAACTAAATATCAAACTATCTAATCATTATCTGCATTTATAGGAAGTCCCTGAAATTTTTGATTAGCATTTTGGAAATTCTTAACTTGGAGTCTTTACCTTCTCATTAGTCAAAACACTTGAAACATTATACTAGACTTGGCCTTCATCCATTTAATATATTCAGTATTTTCTTCTGCCCACTAGACTGGCCTAACACTGAAGAATTATAGATAAACTAAAGTTTTCTAGTTCCTCCATAACAAAGCCAGCACAGCAAATTTGCCTAAACTCCTCCAAATTCCAAGAGAATTATGAATGATTTTTCACTTCCATTTTCCAAGTAAAGTTTACAGCATTGGGAGGTGAAGGGTGTTCTTCTTAAATGTTTTAGGTGAAAGAGGCCAGGAAGTAACATTAACTTTGAACTTAAATCTGAACTGGTAGCACTCATTTGTAAAAACTATTTGAGACATTTTCAGATATGGCTACATGACTCATTTCTGATTAAAACCATCTCCAGTATGAGATCTACATTGTCTTTGCAGAAGTGAAACACAAAGGTCAGAAAGACATGCAGGTTAGAAACTCAGAACACATTTAAAGTGAATTCAGTTAGCTAAATAACTAATTCCCAGAACTAAGGAACACCTTAATTGGACATACCCATAAAAAGCCATTTTGAAAGCATAGGTATAATTGAAACATTAGGAAGTTAGTATCATTCATTTCTAAACTGGAAGACCAGATTAACAATAATAAATAATAATACCATGAAGTTTCCAGGTTCTAATACAGAAGCTAGAATGGAAATTTCTGCTGTGACTTTAGGGATACATTAATATTCTTCATTTTAGCCTTTTCAAGTTTAAATGCATCTATCCTCTAATTTGAGGATAACCTAAAGTATTTCTTAGCTGTGCTATATTTAGCATTATAAATTATTTCCAAGTTACTAAAAATAATAATGTAGGAAATATACATACATTCATCAATATTTAATGGCTTTTGCATTTTTATTGTTCTGTTTCTTTGCTAATAAAATATGTATTCATGACATCAGACAATGTTGCCCACAATACTAAACATTAAAAAGAAAGTAGAGTTTTGCATGAGAAGCATTAGAACCAGGGGTATTCTGATAAAGAGCTCTGTATCTTCCACAGCATGGCAGCAGGAAATAATGGTTCTGTATGAATTGATCTGGGCCTGTTGTGGACTTACAGTAAGATGCCATCAGACCATTTTTTTTCTTGTGATGAGATGTCCAAAAGAGAAATGGTAGACTTGTCAGATCTTCGCATATCTTCATGTGTAATAATCTTCTCCTTTCCTGGACTCTATTTCCACTGTCCTCTCCTATGTATACTATATTTGTTGGAGCCATCTCCATCTTTCTCCTTCCAATAAATCTAGTTAGCTCCTACTTGGAATAAATGCCATCACCTCTTCATCTCTGCAGTGAGAAAATCACATGGCTGGGAGGCCAAGAGTTCTGATCTCTAATCCCAGTTCTGTTCTTCCATGGCAGTCCATCAATGTCAACCTGTTTTTCCTCTAGGCTGTGAAGTTTGAACCATACCATGACAGCGCTCTTGCCCGATTTCTGCTAAAGCGTGGCTTAAGAGTAAGTACTTCCACTTTGATAATTACATGACATTTTAAGCCATTAGGAATTGCCAGATAAACACAGGACATTAGTCATGACCATCTCACTCTTCTACCTACCTCAGAACAAAAGAATTGGCCACTTCTTGTTTTGGTTCTTAAGAAGTGAGATAGCCCAGTCAAGACACTATCAGCAGCGGTTCGCAGTGATCCTGGAGGCCTACCTGCGAGGCTGCGGGAATGCCATGCTCCAGGACTTCACCCAGCAGGTCCGAGTGATCGAGATGTTACAGAAAGTCACCATTGATATCAAGTCTCTGTCTGCTGACAAGTATGACGTCAGCTCACAAGGTACTGTACCATCTTGGTTCTCTTTCCAAATGTCTTCACCTCCAAATGTCATTAGGGCCCTTCCTGGAAGCCAAGCTCTATCTGCCCCAAAGCAGTTAAGGGTAAAAAAATACCTGCCTAGATTAAACAAATATTAAGTCTTCTTTGGTAACCTAATTATTTTTAAAACTGTACATTTATTACATATATAATTGAATTATACATGATATATAGTATGTACACAGTTCATATTACATACTATATAGTCTTAAATACAAATATCTAGTGTGTATGTGTATATGTGGTATATGTATATATGTATCTGTATATGTATATTGAGTATATGTGTGCTGGTACTGAGGCTTTAACTGAGGGTTTCATGCTTCTGCTTCGCTTTTTCCATTCAGAGCTGGTATTTTACCACTTGAGCCACAGCTTCACTTGTGGGTTTTTTGCTGGTTAATTGAAGATAAATACTTTCCTACCCAGGCTGGTCTGAAGCTCCTGAATAGCTAGGATTCTAGAAGCATAAGCCACTAGAGTCCAGCTTAATAATGAAGTTGTAGTAATTAGTATGAAACACTAAAAAATCAAAAACAATTATTAGATATAAAATGTGATTTTTAAGAACAGATTATTTCCAAACCATTACTTTTTTCTCTCCATGCACATATCATTTTAAAATTTTCATTCTTGCAATGTAAGTGATAATCAAGAGGATATATTAATCTTTTGCATTTCTTCATATATATCTATATAGAGAGATATATCTATATATCTCAGAATCATACACATATACACACACACCCCTCCTTTCACCTCCAGTCTGAAGTAATTTCTAATATCTTCTTACTTCCTATCCTAAGAAATCCTGTCCCTTATTCAGAAAAATAAATCACTCCCTCTCTGCAGTCTCAGAAGTTCAGATTGATACTATAGTAAGTTATAGTCACGCATGCATTTTTCTGGCCTGAAAAAAAAAAGCTCTGTAAACTTCAAAGCAAGGAAATAACTCATTCCTTTTCTTTCTTACACTCAGACTTAGCCCTGTGGCTCAAAACAGAAACTTACTAATATTCCTAGCCAGTGGCTTAAATTTCTTTTTCCCTTTGATTCTTTTCTAGTACTCTAATAATGCTGCTTTCCTAAAAATGACAGTGGCAATTAATAATCATCTCGCATTCACACTGGCCTCTATTCTGTTAGCCTGAGATTGGATTTAGGCTTGAGAATTTTGAGGTTGTCACATCTCTGTCACATCCTAACTTCCTTCTTTGAAGCCAATTGACAGAACCCTAACCAAACTCCATTTAATGTCATCTTCACATGTCTGTTCCCAGATCAGATGGTTGCTCAAAGTTTCAGAAACTGGGAAACATAAGATGGCAGGAATTTTTTAGCAATGCCTTCACATCCCCAACCCCCTCCGCTCTACCATCCCAGGTTGTACATGTTGACATTGCATTGACTCCTTAATGGCAATTCCTCATAAGCCATAAGTGAAGCTTAGGCCTCACTCCTTTCTCCTGCTCCACCTCCTACCAAATGTATGCAGTGCCTTGGGATATGGAGATAATGCCCGTAATAGCTTGGACTCTCTTAATTCTGTGTGCTTGTGACAATTACAGTTATTTCACAGCTGAAGCAAAAGCTTGAAAATCTGCAGAATTCCAGTCTCCCACAAAGCTTTCGAGTGCCGTATGATCCTGGACTGAAAGCTGGCACCCTGGTGGTAGGTATCACTGTTCACCTTGGTCTTGTTGTCTTGCACATGTCTAGCATGCTTTCTAGGGCCTGCTCCTTCTGTAGAGTCAGGGATCCCTGGATGAGTTTTGGTTAATCCCTAATACGAAGTCATCTCCATTCCATTTTTTTTAAATCCACTGATTGAGGTATCCTTTGCCAGCAAGAAATGTATGTTATCTTTCTAAAGTATACAAATCAGTGAATTTTGACAAATATATGGTACCATATCCCTAACAGCATATCAAAGAGCAGAACACTCTTTTAGAATGTTCAACATGAAATTCTTTTGAGTCAGGAATCGGCTGGCAATATTATGTGTTACCTCTGTCTAAGCTCTCTATCGTGTTCTTCTCATTTAAATCACTATGCTGACACCAACACTGCATACTCCTGATTACACTCAAATATCAAGCCACTTGATGAAGGAATACCAAGTTTTCAGTACCATTCATCCATCAGACACCGACCAGCTATATTTTGTTGTGCTTTTAACGTCTGCATGTTATAAACCCAATAATTTGTTTTTATTTCTGCTTTAACCAAAAATAATTTAATAGCTCAAAGAGATTAAGCCATAATTTTTCATTTTCTCCTGTTTTCCTTTTGGTGGTCCTGGAGTTTGAAGCAAAGCACTTGCTAGACAAGTGCTCTATCACTTGAGCCAGAGAATAAACTACTTTTCAGTATTCATGCTCATATTTTCTGTACTGGGTACAGTACAGCAAAGTAGATTCCCATCTAGCATGAACTGCCTCTAACCTTGTATTTTGTATTAAAAGTTCTGCTAGCAGTAAATTATTGCAACATTTGTTTAGCTGGACAACCTTAATATCTATTAATTTTTGAAAGTACTAGGAATATGAACTGGGTTCTGGTGGCTCATACCTCTCCCAGCTACTTAGGAGGCTGAGATCTAGAGAATCATAGTGCAAAGCCAGCTCAAGCAGAAAAGTCCGAGAGACCCGAGCTCCAAAATAACCAGCAAAAAGGTTGGTTTGGAAGTGTAGTTCAAGTGGTAGAGTACCATACAAGCAAGCTGAGTGAGCACATAAGGCCTGGAGTTCAAACCCCAGTGCCAAGGAAAAAGAGAACAATTAAGTTCTATGGGAATTGCTGTCCTGCTATAACAATACAAGTTAACACAGAATTCAAGGCTACTAGGTTTTTATTTCTTTTAATAACATTTTCTTCTGCTGTACATATTTTTATGAGCAATCACTGTCATTCTTATGTTGATTCTCTCTACAGTATGTATCTCTTTCTGAGATTTTCTGAAAAAAAAATCATCAGCAAGGTAATTAAGATGTGCCTTACATGATTTTTGTGTTGAGTTTCTTCAGCAGGTGAGTCTGTAGACTTGAATTTGGAAACTCTTCCTGTCCCCTCTTTTCTCTTTTTTTCCAGATGCAGTGGGTTTTTTTCTGGACTAGCCCCCTTTCTAGTGCTCTAGTTTGGAGATTACCTCCAGCAGGAAATTGAAGCAATGTCAGAGCCATTTTTCTTTATCTTCTATTTCTCCAAAACCAAAGACTTTCTCTGCATGATATCCAATACCAAAAAGAGTTTCTTTACATATTTTTCGTGGTCTTCTGCTTGTTTATGGTGGGACAGCAATCACCTTAGGACTTAACCTTGAAGAAAGGAAGGCAGGCTCCTCCTTTAGTGTTGAATGTTATAGGTGATTACTGTTAATCATAGGTATTTATATATAATATGCTCCCCTGTATAACTGTAGGGATCTTTGGGGCACAGTTTGAGAACCATGGGTTAAAGTATGACTTTTTTCTGTAGCAAAAGTGAATGCTTTCCTTTATATACAAAGGAATAGGATTCATGACATTTTAACATAGATTTGAAATTGTGAAGTTTTTTTTAAGGCCATGTTGCTTCCCCTCGCCCCTCAGTACTGAGGTTTGAATTCAGGGCCCTGTAGTGCTCTTTAGGAAGCTGCTGTAGCACTAAAGCCATGTCCCCAGTCTTTCTTTGCCTTTTTCAGCTAGGGTCTCATATTTTTGTCCAAGGTTGGCCCTTGGTCTCTTACTCTCCTGCTTATGCCTCCTGTGTGCTGGGACTGTAGGCACACCCACCTTACTTGTTGACATGAGTTGTGCTTTTTGCCTGAGCTGGTCCTGAACTGGGATTGCAAGTATGTCCTACCAAGCTCAGATGTTTTTTTCCCTACTGTATTTTGAACTTGCTAGACAAGTAAAGCGTAACTTCCTTGCACTTGCCAGATAAGTTTCTGACCACCTGAGCACTTTTTGTTTTTGTTATTTTTTAGCTTAAGGTCTCAAAGTTTTGCTGGGGCCAGCCTCAAACTACAATCTTTCTGTTCCCTGTATCACTAGGACTCTAGGTGCTGGGTTTTTTTTTCTTGATTTTACAGAGTGAAAGGTTCTCTCATGCTGTCTGTGTCCACATCTGCTTATACCAGACTTTGATCTTATTCACTTCTGTCCCCTTCCCCTTACTCTAATACCCTTCCAATTGTATTCCATTTAGGCTCACAACTTCTCATTTGTTTGCTTAATTTCACATATCTAGATTCTGCATATTAGAGAAGGCATACATAGCATTTGTCTTTCTGAATTTGTCTTTTTTCACTTAACTTGATCTCCAGATCCATCCATTTTTGTAGCAAATGGTGTAAATTCCTTCTTCTTCACATGGGATGATACTCCATTCTCTCTATACCATATTGCTTTTGTCATCTGATGTTTTTGAGATAGGGTCTTGCACTCACCCTCAGACATACACCATCACACTCAGTTTATTTGTTGAGATAGTCTTACTAATTTTTAGCCTAGACTATCCAAAAATGATAATCCTCCCCATCTCCAACACCCATCTAGACCTAGGGCTCCTGGGAGCAGCTGAACCAGTGCTTCAAGTGTTGTGACTTTGCTCTCATATAACATTTGAGATTTGATAATATTTCTTTCTGTATTTTTACCAAAATATTGAAAATCATTTTTCAACTAGGACTCTGCCCTGGCTGTTTGTGATAGGATTTGTGTCTCTATAATGAGTATTTTTTGCACATAGGCAACGTATGAACATTTTCTTACAGATTGAAAAATGCAAAGTGATGGCCTCCAAGAAGAAGCCCCTGTGGCTGGAGTTTAAGTGTGCTGATCCCACAGCCCTGTCAAATGAGACCATTGGGATTATCTTTAAACATGGGGATGATCTGCGTCAAGACATGCTCATTTTACAGGTACGCCCATGGTTAGGAGCCCCCTTCAATTACCTGAGAAAAGAAGTCTGCATTCTGTGGAAATCATGCCTTCTACTGATCCTAATCTCATTCTCTCATTTCATATGATGAACAGCAACCAAAGGTCATATTTCACTTGGTGAAAAGAGCTGTGACCATGCCATAGATAGATATAATCTAATGTGCATTGTGATCTCCCCATCCCTTCCAAGATGTATAGCCAACATTCCCCAGTAGCCAGATCTATTTCCTACCTTCTTCTCTTACACATCTTAGTCTAGACTTGATTGTATAGCATGTTGCCAGATTTATCCCAGCACCCAGTTCATCCCTATTCACAGACATAGCTCCAGGCCAATGGCTACCCTCCGCAGGTCACTCTCTTTTGATGCATACACACTAACGCAGATGAATGATTTAATGTAAAAGAGGGATGAGGAAGAGGTAGGTGACAAAAGAGATCAGTAAGGTGACTGACAAGAGTGAACACAATATTAGAGGAAAAAAGTAAAAGGTAAAGGTCTCAATTCTGACTATTTCCATATTTGCCAAAATCTTCAGCTTCACAAATCTATACAGAGATTCTCCAGGTTCTGATTGTTCAACATTATAGTGGAGACAGTTTCTAAAACCATATAGTCTATTTAAAAAGACAATGATATTGACTTTGAGATAGACTATTTAAACACTGACCAGGTTTTTCATTTCTTTAAGACTCTTAATTTAATGTATTTCTAATATGGAAAGCATAATATCTTTGGCTTTCTTCTTAAAGATTTTATGAGTGTTGTCCAAGAAGTATTTTTTAAAGAAAAGCTTTCATTCCTGTCCTTAAAACCCAATTCTAAGTGAATCTGTAGAATCTTTTAAGTTGCTCAAAGATGAGCACTTTGAAAGCAAATGTATCTGTATTTCTCATTTTGAAGGAAAGTCTACAATTGTATTTGAGTACTTGGTTTTATTGTTGAGGTCCATAGTTAGGCAGATTAGGGCAAGTTAACTAAACTCTCTAAATCACTGTTCCTTCATTCAGAGAACAACAAGAAGGATTACATTCTCAGTGTCAGATTATTGGTAGGTGCGCCCAGTAAGCAGAGCTTGGTAAAGACTGCCTATTATCATCCTTGCTGTTATTGTGGCTCAAACATGTTATGGCTTGAACATGTCCTACAGATGCTAGAGTAGAAATATGCACAAAGATGTTATACTTGTGGGAAAATATTCATAACCAGGTAGACATCTTGAATAGATATACAATGAGCCATAGCTAAAATGTACCTCTGAAGAAGTATTTTTCATTCTCTCCTCCAAAATACATTTCAGGGACTAAATTTATGAGCCTTACAATAAGAAGATTCTCTAGCAAGTTGGTCAGTAAAAGCAGAGGTGCTTAATAAAACAAAGACCCAGACATAAGTAACTCAATTTATTTTTGAAATCCTAACAGCTTTGGAAGCTGAAATTGGGAGGATCATAGTTCAATGCTAGCCCAAGCATACATGAGAGACTCCTTCTCAGGTAGTAGCTGGGGGGCAGTGCCACATATGTGACATGTCAGCTGCATCTGAGAATCTACGTTGCAGATTAGCTGAGACAGAAAAGTCTGCAAGACTATCTCATAGGAAGAATTCGGGTGTGGTAATATGTATCTGACATCCCAGTTATAATGGGAAAAAGCCTAAAATAGGCCAGTCATAATCCAGGCCCATTCCTGGGCAAAAAGTGAGGCCTATGTCCAAAAAAAAAAAAATAGCTTCTGCCACCTTGGTGCTGGTGGCTGTAATCATGCTTATAATCCTAGCTACTCAGGAGACTGAGATCCAAGGATCATGGTTCAAATCCAGCCAGGATAGAAAGACTGTGCAACTCTAATCAATTAACCACCAGAAAACCAGAAGTTGAGCTGAAATTTAAACTGGTTGAGTGCCAGCCTTGAGCAAAAGAGATCAGGGACATTGCCCAGGCCCTGAGTTCCAGTCCCATGACTAACAAAAAAAAAGAAACAGCTAGTGTAGAAAAAGTACTAGAGATGTGGCTTGGCAGTAGAATGCCTGCCTGGCAAGCATAAGGCCCTAAGTTCAAAGTCTAGTACCACCAAAAGGTAAAAATCATAGTGCTAATTAAAATGTAACAAATAAAAGAAGTATATAGTCTACACTTGGTAATATATTTTATGTTACCAGATAAGATTGCTATTTTTAAGGGAGAAGAAAATATATTGAATAAATATATATTTATAGTAGAAATGCTTATGTGTTTTTATGCCCAGATTCTACGTATCATGGAATCCATTTGGGAGACTGAATCTCTGGATCTGTGCCTCTTGCCATATGGTTGCATTTCAACTGGTGACAAAATAGGTACGTAGTTATGACAGGAGAAAATACACCACTCAGCTAATTGTAATTCATTTGGTTCAGGCATTTAATAAAGAAAAAATTGAAACCACCATCCATACAAAAAGACAGAAATGTTCCCAGGCTAATGAATGTGACTCTCAATTTAAGATATGCATATGTTGAAAATACATGAGTGCATGACTCAAATCCCTATGACTATATATGGAAATTACTTTAGTAAGATCTTGTTCCCACTTTTACTTTTCTACCTCAAAGCTTTAACTCATCTCATTACACACTAAACTCATCTCCCACAAGTAACATTTAAAATTAGACAGAAAGATGTCATTTATTTTTAAATGGCAGGATTCACATTAGCGAAGCTATTACACACTATATTGTACTCAGGCACTTTTATAGACATTTAACATCTTAATATCAATCAAACTTTTTTGCCCAAGTTTCTGATGTGAGAAGCAAACAAAACCATTGACATTGACATTTGACCCTGTGTATGTGTGTGTGATATATATATATATATATATATATATATATATATATATAGAGAGAGAGAGAGAGAGAGAGAGAGAGAGAGAGAGAGAGAGACGGGAGAGCTGGGAGTGGTAGCTCACACCTATAATTCTAACTACTCAGGTGAATGAAATCTGAAGACCACAGTCTCAAAAGCAGAAAAGTCCATGAGACTCTAATATCCAAATAACCAGAAAAATGCCAGGAGTGAAGCTGTGGCTCAAGTAGCAGAACACTAACCTTGAACGTAAAAGCTAAGAGCTAAGGGACAGTGCCCACATCCTGAGTTCAAGCTCCAGTACCAGCACATGCACACACACAAATGATGAATGAATAAATAAATGAATAGGTAAATAAAATAAAAAACAGAAATAGAAATGTATAAATTCCTCTCCTTATTACCACCAAAGCCAACACTTTCCTCTTCTTATTCAGGGACACTGAGATAATGTCCCACACAACTTTTATGTCCTCCTCCTCTTCTTTCTCCTGGAAACAATCAGCCACACAGTTGTAGAAATTAACCCTGTGGCAAAAAAGGCCAAATAACCCCAAAACAAAATAAAATGAATAAAACCAAAGCAACATAATACCTCTTGTTCTTCCACTCAACCAAGATACAAGTCCTCCTCCTTTGGGGCAGGCTCCAGGCCCTGGTCTTCATCAAACTATGCATCTTTGTGTAGGAATGATCGAGATTGTCAAAGATGCCACAACAATTGCCAAAATTCAGCAAAGCACAGTGGGCAACACAGGTGCCTTTAAAGATGAAGTTCTGAATCACTGGCTCAAAGAAAAATGCCCTATTGAAGAGAAGGTGAGTTCGTACATCTCCCACCCCCTCCCCCCAAAGCCCTCCAAGATCGCATCTATCCTGTAATGGAGATTCCAGCAAAGGGCCATCCAGTATCCTACCTCCAGAAATGCGGTAAAGGAAGGCGTTTTCCATGCATGAGCCAGTGGGTTTCCTCTGATATCTGAAACAGAGGTACTCCACATGTCTTCAATATTTCCTTCTCCCTTAATATATGCTTTGCATAGAATTTGGTTCTGAAAAATGATCTGTAAGTGCTGTGTATGTGTGGTGTGTATGTGTGTGTGTGTGTGTGTGTGTGTGTGTGTGTGTGTGTGTGTGTGTGTGCATGCCCGTGTGTGCTCACACTTGCGCATACACCAGTACTGGAGCTTGAACTCAGGGCCTAGGCGTTGTCCCTTAGCTTTTTCACTCTAGACTGGCACTCTATCACTTGAGCCACACCTTAACTTTGGCTTTTTCGGTGGTTTATTGGAGATAAGAAACACTTAGATTTGTCTTCCAGGACTGGCTTCAAACCCTTTTAGTAATTTTTGTGGCTGTCTATTTTTGTTTTTCAGCACCAAGATTTTAGCAACTATTTGTAAATTCTTTCCTACCTAAGACATAGCATATCCCCAAACAGCAATGTATAACTTACCACAGTAATCTAGTCTAAATGATAAGCTAGGGACGCTGAAAATACCAGGCTGCCAGTCCTCTGAAGCAAACAGACTCCTCTCAAGCTGGATGCTTAGGCTGGCTAACTGGCTGGCATTTAAATCTCTATGGCTTAACACGCCAAATTTGCATACTTAGCAGCCTTTCGGAGGAAGAAATACAATTAGTAACACTTGCTAATCTGTTTTACTTGTGGATTTCTGATAGGGACAGACTTTGGGTCAGAAGCAAGACACATGTTCACCAATGAAGGAGAAATTGCTATGGCTTCTGACCAGTTATAGGCATGTGATTCACAGAGAGGATGTGAACCCTATGATTAAATTATTGTTTCCTTGGCTCTGATTTATCCACTCTTCACCTAAAATATAAAGCAGGGAAATGCAAAAGTTGGCACTGGGTAGATACAAATGAAATCAGGCACAACTCACTGGCTCTCTGAAATCATTTGTAGAACAGTGCTTTGTTGTTTTTTTTTAAAGCCATTTGTAATAGATTTGTGCTGTCCTTGAAATAATTAATATTCCAGTGCATGTTCTTTAGTTTCAGGCAGCTGTGGAGAGATTTGTTTATTCCTGTGCTGGCTACTGTGTGGCAACTTTTGTCCTTGGAATAGGTGACAGACACAATGATAATATTATGATCTCAGAAACAGGTGAGTTTGTTGGCTGTAGAATAGTCCTTTAATGTAGTAAAATACACGTAACATAAAATTTCCCGCCATAGCTATTGCTAAGTATCCAGTTGAATGGCTTTAAGAGAATTGATTGCTGCACACTCATCACCGCCATCCCCCTCCAGAATACTCCACTTTCCCCTGATGTCCTTGTGAAACCCATGCCTCATTCTCCCAGCACTGAGGCAGGAACCTTCATGAGGTCAGTGTCCTAGACAGACTACCCCCTTGAGGAGTAAGGGAAGAAGAGGAAGAAATAAGGCTGAAAGGTAAAAGTTAAGGGGCCAGCAGTTTAGCCTAGAGGTAGAGTGCTTGCCTAGCATGCATGAAGACCAGGGTTCAGTTCCTTGGTACCACATACATAGAAAAAGCCAGAAATGGTGATGTGGCTCAAGCCTTAAGAAAGCCCAAGGTCAGGGCTCAGGCCCTGAGTTCAAGCCCCAGGACTGGCCAAAAAAGGGGAGGGAACAAAGTTAAGTCAGGGGCCAACAGCTGACTCCCATCTTCGCAGATACTCGGGAAGCTGAGATCTGAGGATCATGGGTTGAAGCCAGCTATGGGTAGGAAAGTCCATGAGACTCTTATCTCCAATAAACTAATCAGAAAAAGCCAGAGATAGCATTGCTCAAGTGGTAGATTGCTAGCCTTGAACACAAAGAAGCTCAGGGATAGCACCCAGGCCTAGAGTTCAAGCTCTAGGTCTAAAAGTTAAGTCGGAATGTGGTATCTTATGCCTGTAATCCTGTAGAGACTGGGAAGAAGATGGTTCTTAGTTATCCCAGACAAAAAAAAGTCAGCCACTTGTTATCTCAACAAACAAACCAGGCCTGGTGATGTGTCCTTGTGATCCCTGGTACTAGAAGACATAGTGAGGAGACTCATGTCGTGAGCTCAGCCTCAAGCAGGAGACCCTATCCAAAAACAACTAAAGCAAAAAAAGAAATGGAGAGATGACTCAAATGGTAGAATGGGTGGCTATCAAGTGCAAGGCCCCAAATTCAAACCCCAAAACTCAAACAGGTGAGCAGTAAGTCAGAGTGAGAGTAAGGAAGCTAGGATGGGACATTTTCCAGAAGCTGATAAGGGTAGAGGCCCTCATCTGTCAGATGTTATAGAGAAACAAGAAAACCTCTGAGATAACTTTAAATTCAAAATATTCTGTCTTCTTGAACTCTTCCCCTCTTGTCTGGTTTACCATCCATTCTAACAGGAGCCAGTAGTGGTCACCATATTATATTTTTATATGTGAATTTTGAATAAATGAAAGACTAGAGTGCCAGGTGTGGTCATACCAGCATTCAGAGACTAAGGATAGGAAGAACAGGAATTTTAGGTCAACCAGTGTCCTGTAGGATCCATCTCGACAAAAGAGGAAAGGAAACTAAAAAGGGTAACACAAGGCATTTGTGGGCTATCAGAATGATAAAGGACCAAATGAATATGAAGACATGATATGGCAGTAGAAATTGACAGAAGTGACATATGTTAGCACTCTGGAGAGGCAGCAGGTGAATAGTTGCCCCTCCCCTAGGCATGAGCCATCAATCTGTCCCTGAATAACTTGGAAACCATGAGCCAGTCTTAGGCATATAATGGTGACATATTAGTCAGTGTTGACTTAGTGTTTCTAGGAGTATTTATTTTTTGCCATTCCCAGGGCTTAAACTCAGAGCCTGAGTGCTATCCTTGGGCTTTCTCAATGCTAGAACTCTACCACCTGAGCCACAGCACCATTTCTGGCTTTTTTCTATGTATGTGATACTGAGGATATCAAACCTGGGTCTTCATGCATGCTAGGCAAGCACTTTACCACTAGGCCAAACTCCTGGCCCCTCTAAGAATACTTTGGAGTGAAGAATTTTTTAATGGCATTTGGCTCCCATCAGAAGCTTACCAGGTCACAAGACATGCTTCATTAAAAATTGCTCTGTGGCTACTACTTTCACACATCTGCTAAGACCAAAAATACTACAAGCAAGAAAATAGGAAAAAATGCTCTCGCCCAAGATAGTTCATTTTCAGTCAATGCAAAAAGTATTTCAAGAAATTAAAATGTTATTACAAGCACTCATGCCATATAATGATGTCAGACATTTTCTTCTCCTAAGGAAACCTATTCCATATTGACTTTGGACATATTCTGGGGAATTACAAAAGTTTCCTGGGCATTAATAAGGAGAGAGTGCCATTTGTGCTGACTCCAGACTTCCTGTTTGTAATGGGGACATCTGGAAAGAAGACAAGCCCACACTTCCAGAAATTTCAGGTATGTCTCCTTCTTCACTGTTGTAAATACCAGCCAACCATGTATGGCAGCTCACTGTTCTCCCATCTCCTTCCACTTGGGGCTCATCAAGCCTTTTCTCTACCACTTCTGCTATTGGCACCCCTCCCTCCCCCATCACTTCTTCCCACACCCCAAGTGGAAACTGATGTGTCCCAGTGACCCTCCCACCTAAGACTAAACAACAAGTGAAGGTTTTCCCTACACGATGACACTGGACAGTATGAGAAGCTCAGGAAGGGAATCTGGAAGAAGGCTCAGGACTAGATGAGTATCTAGTCACTGCATTGACTAGAAGGCTTAGACTTCACACAGAGTTTTGGCTCGCCAATCATCATGAGCTGTATTTTATTTCCATGGCTATGTATTTTATCAGTGAGGAAGACAGATCTCCTTGTTGTGTCTAGGCTTAATGTTCCTCTGTGGAGCAAGAAGGAAGCATCCCTTTTCCCCATGGAAAGCCAGTCAGCCTGGCCATGCTCAGAGCTCAGGTTTGTCCTACTTGCCTAATGTCCATGAGTCTCCCCTAGCTCTGCATACTCTCACATTCTTTCCTGGTCTATATCCAGTGAGTGTGTGTATGTGTGTGCATGTGCCAGTACTAGGGCATGGACACTGTTCCTTAGCTTTTTGATCAAGGCCAGCACTCTACCGCTTGAACCATAGTGCCACTGGCCTTTTGCAGGGAAATTGAAGGTATAACTCTCACAGACTTTCCACAGGCTTCAAACTTCACTCTTAAGATCTGAGCCCTCTAGGATTATAGGTAGAAGCCACCAACAATCAGTGAATAGCCATTTTACTTTGTTGTTTGTTGATTTTTTAGTTTGGGGAATGTTTTTGGTGCTGATCCTAAGGCTTGAACTCAGAGCCTGGGCATTGTCCATGGGCTTTTTAGCTTAAGGCTAGCACTTTCCCACTTTAGCCACAGCTTCATGTCTGGGTTTTTAGAGGTCAGTTGTAGATAATAGTCTCATAGACTTTCCTGCCCAGGCTGACTTCAAACCATGATCCTATATCTCAACCTCCTGAGTACTTAGAATTCCAAGCATGAACCACCAGCTCCCAACTTAATATTGTTTTGACTCAGAAATTTCAAGTATCCAATAAGAATATTTTACACTTTTAAATTCAATAAATGTTCATGAACACTTCCAAAATGTGTGACTATATCTATTATATAGCAACACCAACATATGCTGATATATGATATGATATGTCCATTTGACTGAGTTCCCTCTTAAGTAGCATCTCTACTAGTGTCGTAAACATGCAGTGATTTGCTCTGTGCCTTTCAGGAGCAAGCCTTTGCCCCAAGGCCCCTCCTGAGTCCTAAGTCCCATGTGACCCTGGACAGGTACCATGGGCTTTGAGCTGCTCAGGAACCTATTCTAGGAAGTATTTCCTTGTAACCTGTGTGTTCTTGATTGTTCTGAAGAACTTAGTAATACAAGTTCCAGTGGTGTTACAGAAATGGAGATCTTTGTGGTCTGATAATGTTAGGGTTTCAGCGTGTGTGTTTCTGCATAAACACAAATAGGTTTCAGACTATATCCAGGGACTTGACCCATCTCAGTCCTGTTTTGCTTTAAAGTTAAAAAATTTATACTTTGTAAATTTCTTGGAAGAGATAAAATGGTTTAGGAAAAAAAAAAGAATCTGGAAGAATTCTGCCTTTTAAGGGGAAAAAGCAGTCAGTTTTACTCTCCTGGACATGAGGTTCATCTGACTAGCAGCATTAAATTGTCACTTAAAGAATCATACAACCACAAGAATTTGGCATTGCTGGCAATTATGTATTATGTATTATTATAGATATTGTATATTATGTAATATGCAATGTATGATACATAATATATAACATGCTGCACATTATACACACATACACATACATATTTTCTTCCTATTTTGATGGATGGGGTTTGAATTCAGAACTTCACACTTGCTAAGTAGCCGTTCTACCACTTGAGCCACATGTCCCAATCCTTTTTGCAAATTAGCGTATTTCTCAGACAGGGGCTCTAGCTTTTTCTCCAAGCTAGACTTGGAGACTACAGTTCTCCTCCTACCTGTCTCTCCTGCAGAGCTGGAATTACAAGCATGAACCACTACACCTAAACACCGTACCTCTCCTGTGGCTGACAAAGTTTCCCTAAGCCTATCCCACAGTAACTGTGTCACTCTGTGCAATCCTTTACTTTTCTTTGTTGTTACTGTTGTAAGGAAAAATCTTTGGTATTGGGAGGCAAGGAGATCATCTTTGCCTTTACTGGAAGCTTATACCCTAAGCAACACATTTGCAACAAGCCCTCACACAGGCTCTCCTCTGGGACTGAGTGTTTCTCCACTGTTGTGATCACCTGGGCAGCTTTTTTCTTAGGCTTTTAGACCCCTTTCACAATGGATGTGAAAGGCACCCAGCGCTCCGGCTGAAGCGGGAGGATCACAAATTCAGCAACAACCTAGACAAGACCATGTTTTAGAAAACAGAACAAAACACAACAGCAGTAATAACAACAAAACATTATAACCCAAACAGCATCTAGAAAGTGCTCACCACCAAAACAATGCCTTTATAATGTTGTTGTACTTACCCATGTATGTATGTGTTGGAGGACCTGCCTACATTTTAAGTGTCTGTGAATATACCCACGTTGAGCCTTAAACACAGAGTATATACATGGTGATCAAAGGCTGGCACCTTTGGAGCAGACAAACTTGACTTTGAATCTTAACCCTGCTGCTTAGAAACTGTAGACATGATGAAAGTTACTCATCCTTTCAGAGCCTTGCTTTCTTCATTATAAAGGCTTACTTCATGTGGTTAATTTAGGGACCATTCATTTCTTGTGTTTATATAAAGACACATTTAGTTCATTTAGTTCACAGTCCTGAAGGCTCCAGGCCAAGCCTGTGTAGCTTGATGGCTCTGGTTCTCTGCTGACACCAGATGGTAATGTGGAAACATGTCTAGGAGCAAACGACTCCCCTCTCAGTTCAGCCAGGGACAGAGCTAGGAATTACTTAAATGAAATATGTATAATACTAGGCCAACAGAGATTCCGTAAACCACAATCACCATTAAGATAGCCATCATAGAGGCTCTCCAACTTCAAAAACTTCTAAGGTAAGAAAATATTTTTTACAGTAAGACTCTAGGCAATATATAAAACATGACAAAGCAGCATGTTCTACTAAAAAAGCACATGGAGTCGCAAGTTTTGATGCTCTGCTTTCCCTCCCTGTCCCACTCTCTGCTCACCCTCTTCCATCTTTCCCTACCTTCCTTACACAAGAGAAAGCTGAATCCCATACTTGGAAATAATGAAAGTACAAAATTTCCAAAGTTTTCCTGCTTGGCAAAGATGGGTAGCAAAATATTCATCATTTAACTTGGATTGGAATTTTTTTCTTTTCCTCTATTCTATTAATCCAATATGTTCTGTTTCTTCGTTCTTAAGCTTCTTTTTGGAATTAAAGTTCTTAAACCTTAGGGACCATGTGTGTAAACACTATTGAGCAAACAGACCTTTAGAACCTTATATAATCAAGGCATCATCTTTAGGCAAGCTGAGAAATGATGTCTGCATTTGCATTTTGGATGACAGATGTCCTCATTTCCAGTGGATTGCTGATTTTGATCTGATGAGGTTGATTAATACAAAGTGCTTGTTTCAATGACTTGTGAAGAAGGAAGGAGAAAAGTTGACCCATTTTCTGTTAAGGGTGAGGTGAGCTTCTCCATAATGAATAAAAGTGTGAGTAGCCAGGGGCTGGGAAAGAAAATGATCTGAAAAAGGAAGGTTGAGCTGTCTCACTTCTCTTCCGAAGTAGCTGGTCTAACCTGGGATATTTTTTAATTTTTTGCCAGTCCTGGGGCTTGAACTGTCTCTGAACTTCTTTTGTTCAATCTAGTGCTCTACTATTAAGCAGCAGCACCACTTCCAGCTTTTTTTGTGTATGTGGTACTGAGAAATCAAACCCAGGACCTCATGCATGCTAGGCAAGCACTCTACCCCTAGGCCACGTTCCCAGTCCCTAACCTGAGACTCTTATTCATAACTTACTTTTACAATAGGGAAATAGTTCCAAACCATACTATAATGATATGCACACACAGCATTAAGGTCTATTATTTCAATCTAACAGCATCTTCTAATCTCTGTAGCAGCATCTTACCAGACAGTGCCAAACAGGTATAGCTTAATGATGACAATTTTCATAAATAATTCTCCTTAGAAAAATATCTCTTCGGGGGAGTTGGTGGAAGGAGTACCACTGATCAGGATGCATTGGTCACACAAATTGATGTGTTCAACCTAAACCCTTTTGCACAACTACTTAAAGACAATAACAAAGTTTATTTAAAAGAAAGTAGAAGTAAAAAAAAAGAAAGTAGAAGTATTAATATAATTAAGGTATTATTAGGGAAAGATAAGACAGGAAAAATATCTCCTCTACTAAAAACATTTGTTTAAAAAAATTTAAACAAAGCTTAATCCACTAATTGTGTGTGTGTGTGTGTGTGTGTGTGTGTGTGTGTGTGTGTACTGGCACTTGAACTCAGGGCCTGAGCATTGTCTCTTAAGCTTTTTTGTTTGAGTAGTGCTCCTTCACTTGAGCCATAGCTCCACTTTTTGGTGGTTAGTTGAAGATAAGAATCTCCGACATTCCTTCCTGGGCTGGCTTTGAATCATAATCCTTAGATCTCAGCCTCCTGTGTAGCTAGCTAGGCTTACAGGCACATGCCAGAGACACACAGCCAAACAGAGCAGAATGCACCATGGAATACATACACATAGGACATATTGAATACAGGACAGTATTCAAGAAGCATAAACAACTTCTCTTCTAGACAAGTATGTTTAAGATCTTCTTTGCCCATACGAGGCACTAAACAAATGTGTAAGGTAAATCTGGTCATCAGGGGAGCCAAGTAGCATTTAGAAGCAGAAGCATGTGAAGTGTCCTTAGAAGGCACTTGCCCCTAGATGTCACTGTTAATAAGCATTTCCTCAGCTTTTGAGAGCTGTGCCTTGTATTGAATCTAGGCTGCTAGAAATTTTGTTGCCAATGTTTCCAGGCCCTTCCCTGTCTCCAGCACCAGCAATCTTTTCCCATGCCAGGCTGCACAAGTCCTCAGCCAACAGGCTCACTCAGCCTGTGTCCAGTTTTCTTGCAGGATGCTGACTCAGCAAGTTGATTAAACTTAAAGGTTTAAGTAGTGCCAGTTTGTTCCATATTCTACTATTTTCTGTCTCCTCCTCCTTGGTACCCGAGTCTTCATGCTCATGTGTACTTATAACTTGCTGGCTGGCCCTTCTTAGTCTCCTGTACCACCCTATCATAATGAACAGGCTCTATTCACCCGTTCAGTGCTCTGTCAAAAACAGGATATTGATTCAGCATGCATTTAAATACCTACTATATAGTTCAGGTGCTGGGCCACCTGTGGTATAGCATACACATTGCTCTTGAAAAGACCTAGAGAGCTTTCCAGTTTAAGCTTCTTCAAATGTAATTATCCCCCAATCCCTTGTGATTTTGAGGCAGTGAGCCTTGCCCCAAGACTGGACTAGAAGTTTTCCTCCTTCTTTGCATTGGCCCAGCACTGGACCAAGCACAGAGTACAGGTGCTGTTCTAGATGCCACGCAGCTGAAGAGAGATCCACACAAGGTGGTGCTAAGAAAGACCCTGTAGAGTGAGTTAGGAGTGATTTACAGAGGGGACAATTGATCCTGCCCTGAGGATAGAAAAGATTCCTTGAAACAAAGAAGTGTCCATTTTGTCAGGAAGGTGCAGGGATCAGAGGGAACAACATCCAAACAGAAAGAACAGCATGAACAAGTAGATTAAGGGAGAAAAGTACATGCAATCAGTATTTAGAAACAAAGTACAGTTGCCTAGTGTGGGTAGAGCACAGGGATCCAAGGGTGTATGTTACAATGTGAGTCAAGGGAAGAAATTTGGGTCCAGCTTGAACTATCACATGGGCTGGAATAGGAGGTAGAGGGCAGAGCAAAGCAAAGAAGTCCTTGGGAACACAATGGATTAACCAGAAATTAGTCTAAGTAAGGTCTATGGTAGGTCAGAAGGGACATGATGAATGCATCTGTCACAATGTGCCAAGCCAATGACGTATTCTTTCCTGGAATTTATGCTCTGAACCACAAACTAGGTCAGGTTCATCCTCCTGCATCCCAGGATGAACGTGGAGTTCTTTATATCTCTCCATGTCGTCCTTGGGAAAAGGCCTACCATGAAATGTCCAGCACTGGTCATTTGTAGGAGAGTCTGAACATGTTGGTATAATGTCTCCTCTGTGGAGTCATCAAATTGTTAATACTTCATTTAGTTATTGAATTTAATCACTGTTCTTTCTGCAGAAGATATGAATCCAACTCTGGCGAGAGGCCCTTGGCTGGATTTATGGGCTAATCTATCAGCAGTATCACTCAGTGCCTAGGTCAGTAGACCTAATCAAGAGTAACAATTCTTCTGACATCACTCTCTCTCGGTATTTAGTTTCTCTGAGAGAATTGTTTTGTCTGCCTTAAGAATACTATCAAGGATGCCATTTGTCATGTTACAAAGTGTTTTCTCATAAAGATTCTCTTGAGAAATTTGTATGGGTCTCAGTTGCTACAAAAGTACTGCCTCTCTTAAAGAAATAGAGTTATGATTTAAAAACATAATCCTTCTAACCACTGGATGGAAAAGTGAATTAGAGTTTCTTTTTGGCTAGAAATATTTGAAGATTACCCATTGTAAATATAGAATTTCTGATGTGTGGTTTTTAAATCAGTTTCTTTCCCTGACCTATTGTGGGTAATTGTCTTTGTTGTTCTCTTTCTTTTTCCTGTATTATTTTGAGTTTTGTATATCCAAGAGTTACAATTTACATTGCTATTGGAACACAATAAATATACATACAGAGAGACACTTCAACATATAGAACAGATTAATTATAGCCTTTAAGTTTCTAACAAATATCTAGCCAAATATTTGAGAAGATAACTGTATAACCCTTTTCCTGACAAACATTTAGTCAGAGGATAACTTTCAAGTTATAAGACTTCTAATTCCAACTCAGTAAGCACACAGCTAATTGCTAGACACATTTTATTTTAGCTTAACAGAGTGTACTTATGCATTATTAATTTTGCAAATCAATGACCACCTCTAGTCTGTGAAAATAACTCCTAAGATATTGACTTGACAGTGCATGGGTTCTTATGAAAATAAATGATAAAATCCTTTGCCCTGGATTGAAATGTCTTTTTCCCACAGAGTTCTTTCTCTAGCAGGCAGGAAACCTCACTATTTAGGAAAAGGAAATGAATTGGTACATTTTTTTCTTATACTGATGAATATATGCAAGCTTTTCATCTTTCTCTCCCCTCAGTTAAGAATCTTTCTCTGGAACTTTGTTTTGTGTGTTCTACTCTAACTTGTTCATTTTTGTGAATATTTACAGTAATACCTCACTTGAACCTCATTTCTGGAAGAAAATGAAGGGTTTTGATTGTAAGAAAAAATATTCAGGTTGGGAGCTTGGCCTAGTGGTTGAGTGCTTGCCCAGCATGCATGAAGACCCAGGTTCAATTCCTTGGTACCATGTAAGTGTAATAAGCCAGAAGTGGTACTGTTTCTCAAGTGGTAGGGGTCTAGCCTTGAGGAAAAAAAAACAAGCACAGTGCTCAGGCCCTGAGCTCAAGCCCAGAACTGGCAAAAGAAAGAAAGAGAGAGAGAGAGAGAGAGAGAGAGAGAGAGAGAGAGAGAGAGAGAGAGAGAGAGAGAGAGAGAGAGAGAGAGAGAGAGAAAGAAGGAAAGAGAGAAAGAAGGAAAGAGAGAGAGAGAGAAAGAAAAGAAAAGAAGAAAGGAATTCTATGTAGCCTTGGACAATCTAAAGCAGACACAGTGCTTATGTGCTTAAGCAATTTGGTGATTGTATATAGAAATAACATGTTTTTAGTCAAAGAAGTTAACAAATCAAGTAAAAGTTTGGATCCCAAAGTGGTAATAAATATGAGGGTAGTAGTTTGTTAAAACAATTCTTCCTCTTAGTACTTAGACTCTGTAATTAAATCGACAATGAAATTAAGAGAAGACGTGCTACATAGGTTCAACCTATTTATTAGCTACTAATGTCATTCCAGCTAATGACATTAATAATAACATAAAGCTTTCTTCATTAAACCAAGTCTCAGATTGTACTCTTACTCCCTTCTCCACACAATAGTGCAAAGCCTCAGACCGATAATTGAGACAAAAATGTTTGAAGTCATTATCAGACAGCCTATGGTAGCAGGGAAAATGCTGTTTCAAGAGCCAGTAACTTCTATGTTCTGGATTTTTCCCTATGTTCTTGAGCCACATCCTTCTTGTCCCCTGCACCACAAACCAGAGCCCCATGTCAGGAAATGTTACAAACCCGGTGGCTGAGTGCAGAGGACAGAAATGAAACTTCTGGTGCTTGAGGTAGAATAGCAGGTGCTCAGTCGTCTGGCAGCAAGAGTGGCACTCACAGATGCAGCCAGTGGGCACAACATCTGTCCACTCCTCAGAGTGCCCCGCGTGAAGGCAACCCCCCTTTAGCTCTGCATAGAATCAGACTTATCACCCATTCCATCCTACCCCACCCACCAATATCTATACCGTGTTGAAGGAGTTGTTTACATAGATGGTCTGGATAGGAAAAGGTCCTTAGCAATGAGAGATGAATGTGATCAAACATAACTCTTCATGATGTCCAGTAACAAAAGCCATCCTGCGATACGTTGTATCACATACTGCTTTGTTAAATGGTAACTCCTTTGTACAATTAAATATAATTTGTTTTTAAAAACATATCAAAAGAGAAAAAAAAGAAAATCCAACCCATTAGATCTCCTCACAGCCATATGAAATGGGTATGGTTATCACTGAAGATCTGAGTTCATACAGTTAGGTGGGAATCTCCCCACGGCTCCTCAGCCACTCAGAGGCAGCCATTCTTTCTGATAGGTTTGGAGCCTTCAATTCTATTTGGAGAAAGCATTCATTATCACAGAGTAAGCTATGTGTGAGCATCAGCCAATACAAACTATGTACTTGTGCTAGGGACATAGTTTCATGGTAGAGCACTCACCTGGCATGCACAAAGCCCTGGCTCCATCCTCAGCAGTCCTTCCCCAATAATAATAATCATTCCTGTGGGCAAGATGGACTTCCAGAGAAGCAGGACAATCCCTTTCCCATAATGTGTCCCTTTACCCAAAGGCAAGGACTTTTAAATCTGCCTATCACCATCTAACAAGTATTTACTGAGTACCTATGGGTTTATGTGGGAATAAACTTCCCCATGTTAATTTCCTTTCTTGAAATTTGTCTATTAAAAAGAGATTGACCACACAGTGGGCTCACATAGGAGGGGATTTGCCTGGAGCCCCCTCCCGACCCCAGTGTATAGAAAAATAGAAAATAATTAAAAACCAAAATACACTCTAAATCAAAATCAAAAGACTCCCGGTGTCACATCAGTGTGAAAATTGCAAGAGTTGGCAAATTAATGAGACTATAGCCTGAGGAGAAGTCTGCTGTTAGCCTCTGTAATTACCCAGAAATGGGGATGCATCAGTATGTCCTGTGGGTAAGCAAAGAAAATGAGTTCCGGATGTCAGTGGAGTCATTAAGAATGCAAGAGCACTAATGCACTGGGGCCACAGTCAGGGAAGACTTAGACCTGGGCTCCAACAAGACCAGTCCAGACTTGACTTTTGGGTGGGGTGAGACTCCTGCCTCATGTGAATCATGGAGGAGGTGCAGAGTCTGTGGTAGAAAAGGAAGAGGACTGCTACCTCTTGTTTTCTCACTGTGACAAATTATATAGATTGTCTCATTTAGAAGATGCCAGAGTAGTCATGAGGTTTTTCACTTGTCCAGCCCTGACACAAAACGATATATGCTCAACCACCATTATCATTTCAGTAACTGCCACATACAGATGATACAGATAAGGCCATGTAAAGGCAAACAGAAAAAAAATCACTGATAACATGATTGTCCATACACGTAGATTTCTTCTTGGAAGTCTTGGAGCCTGAGCTTGGAGATTTACACTTACTAAACCACACCTTAATTCCCTTTCTAGATCTTCTTTTATGCCCAGGCCATCCAGTGTCGTGAACCTTCTACTTGTACTTCTCCATATTGCTGGAGATGACAGATTCATGCCAGGCCACTGTACTTCCCCCATGCCACCAAGAGCCTATGGGTTGAGATGGAGCTTTGTCAACTTATGTGTCCTATTTTGTGGCCTATTTCTGCCTCTGTAGGTAGGATTACAGGCCTGAGCCATCACAGCTACGTTCTTTTTTTTCTATCAATGAACCTAAACCATTTTGCTAGTTCAGAAAAATGGAATGACAACATATATGTTTTTTGTTCTTCCTAAAACAATTTTATATATGCTTGTTGACCATCCATCTTCACTATCCTTCTTACAGTTGCAAGCATCCAGCTGTCATTATATGAACATTTTCCTAGTCAATCTCCTGGGAATAGCTGGGTAAAACTTAGCTTTTTAAAAAAGTCAAGTTTGGGAGCCGGGAGTTGGGCCTAGTGATAGAATGACCTGGGTTCAATTCCTCGGTATCTTATAGAAAAAAAAAAATCTGGAAGTGGTATTGAGGCTCAAGTGGTAGCTCAAGCCCAGGACTTGCAAAAAAAAAAGTCAAGTTTGGTGGAGAATATTTTACAGACAACAAAATATACCCTTTAAAGGCACAAGATCTATGAATCTTGGCAAATGCATCATTGAACCACTACTGCAGCTAAGTTCTATAATATTAATGGGCTTTCTTATAAATGATGCTTTTGATGTATGCTTTTAAATGGTGTGCTTGGTCAAGTTACACCTATTCCCATCTCCATCTGCCTATGATAGATAATGTTGAGCTTTATCTTCAAAGCACAGAAATTCCCAATTTTCCATTCTGCAGATGAATAGTTCCATATTTATGTTTCACTTCCTTGATTACTAATAAAGTTGTAAATTTTATAGGTTTATTATCTATTTATGTTTTATAGTGTGAACAAAATGTATCACTGGTCTATTTGTTCTTTTTATATTATTCTGTCATTTAAAAATATTTGTATTATTGTTAAGTAGTTGCACAAAGGAGTTGTCATTTAACAAAGCAGTTTGTAAACACAATGCATTTTGACCAGTGTCACCCCTTTCTACATTCTTACCCATCCTACCCAACCCAGAGCTCCTTTCGTTTTCTTAACTTTGTAGTATACACATTGCATTCTTGACTGGATGCCCCCCTTCTCTTCATTCATCTACTCTTCTCACTTTGGCCCCACCTCTTGCAAGTACTCATTTCCTGGTGCTTCATTAGCCTCTTTTTTTTTTTTTTTTGGCCAGTCTTGGGCTTGAACTCAGGGTCTGAGCACTGTCCTTGGACTTTAGAGCTCTACCACTTGAGCCTCAGCACCACTTCTGGCTTTTTTTTTTATGTATGTGGTACCAAGAAATCGAACCTGGGTCTTCATGCATGCTAGGCAAGCACTCTACCAGTAGGCCAAACTCCCGCCCCCCCTCTTTCTCTCTTTTGGGGGGATTTATAAGAATTACTTAGCAGAACTGGGAGAGTGATCTATCTTGATGCAAGTAATTGTGGGATGGTTTTTTTTTTTTTTGTCATCTTCTTTGAATGATTACTGCTCGGTTTTTCCCACCAACACATTTAGATTTCTGTAATCTCTGCCTCTTACTTCTTTCCTACTTTGAAGTCTCCTCCCTAACTGCCTTCCCACAGCATTGCTTAATTACCGTTTTAATTCATTGAGAACTTAGTTTGGCATATAACGTGGAGTAAACACTTCTCCGGAATGATTGTCCCAGCCTCATATTTCCCCACAAATTTGAAAAGAAGCATTTATTATATATTATATCTAGTATGTTCTTAGGTGTGTCTATACTCTTTTTGTTCTGTCTCACAAACTTCTCTCTATCTTTGAAAAGAATAAATACATTTTAGCATTTGGGGGAGGGAATTTGCTAGGTATTGAACTCAGAGCTTCACATTTGAAAGGCATTTATCTTACCATCTGAGCCACAACTAGGGTATTATTTATGTCCAGGTTTCCCCTGGTTGTGATCATTACTCTTGCTCACCCATGTAGCTTGAGAGGACAGGTACACACCACCATATTCGTTGAGATGGAGTCTCACAAACTTTTATGTCCACACTGGCCTCAAACTTTGATCTCTAATTCCCACGTAGCTAGGATTACAGGCATGAGTCAACCACACTCAGCACACACTAATCCTTAATATTACAGTTTTATAAAAGGTGTTAGCATCAGTTATGAAAAGTATTAGTTTTCATGACTATGATTTTTCAAAATGGCCCCAACTATTCTGGATAAACTTAAAGGCCTTTCTGAATTTAAACATTCAATATGGATTTTTAGTGAAATGTCATTGTTTTTAGACTACTCAGAATAATTCCTAGCTTACAAATAAACAATCTTTATCTCTGAGACACATGCTAAGTAGCTTCATATAGTTAAATTCTCAAAGCTTATGCTTTGAGTTTCTTTCTTTTTTTTTTTTTTTTTTTTGCCAGTCCTGGGCTTGAGCTCAGGGCCTGAGCACTGTCCTTGGACTTTCTCAAGGCTAGAGCTCTACCACTTGAGCCTCAGCACCACTTCCGGCTTTTTTCTATATGTGGTACCGAGGAATCGAACCTGGGTCTTCATGCATGCTAGGCAAGCACTTTAACCTCTAGGCCAAACTCCCGGCCCCGCTTTGAGTTTCTTAAAACAGGTCCTGCGTGGTTTTATGTGTGCATTATTCCAGCTACATGACATCATGATAGTCATCAAACCTGTCATGTTTTGGTGGTTACTATTAATCAGTGAGTCTGTTTTTTACATTATACTCTCCAACTGGTAGCTCCTGTTTTCAACATTATATTTATTAATTTCTGTTTTTAAAAAGAGGCTTTATTAAAAGCTAGTTGATATTACACTGAATGTTTCCTTTATAGTGTCCAAAGAAGACAATTATGCTACTCACAATATTTCTCATTCTTTATCTTCACCTTGCTGATCTTACAGATCATTTCTTTTCTTGAATTTCATTATTTAGAATTATTTTGAGAGTATCAGTATCTTCACACTGTTTCATAGTAATTTTTTTGTCAGTCGTGGGGCTTAAACTCTGGGCCTGGGCACTGTTCCTGAGCTCTTCAGCTCAACACTAGCACTCTTCCACTTGAGCCATAGTACCCCTTCCAGTTTTCTGGTGGTTAATTGAGATAAAAGTCTCATAGACTCTCATGGCTTTGAACCCCAAACCTCAGATCTCAGCCTCCTGAATAGCTAGGATTTACAGGTGTGAACCCATGTACCTGGCTCAGATTTTATTGGAAACATTTGAAATTTTAATTTGAAATATTTATATCTATAACAATTAACTTTGATCTTTGATGTAATGCCTTTATAAGTTATGGTATTGAGATTGGGCTAGTCTCATGCTATGAAATTGAAGGCCCACCATCTTCTCTCATGCTTTGGGAATATTTACATGACCTAATTATACCTGTTGTTGAATAGGAAGGCCTAACTCACCCAAATCACCTGCTTCAAGGTTTTATGGGGAGACAGCACAGCCATCAGACAATTTCAGAGTTCTCACACTCAGAATTCAGAGTTTATATCAAAATTTCAAAGTTAATTCAACCCTTCTGGAAATCAGTGGAAAGCTAATTCATCTGTTTTCTTAGAAGATTACCAAGTGGAAAGATGAAAACTAAATCTCAGACATATTTATTTACACCAAGCATGACTCAGTCCTCTTCAGAGACTTCAGATACTTGTACTTCTGTTGTAAGTGCCTGGGAAAGAGACTGAACTGAAGAGGTAGATAAGGAGAGATGGTGGGACTTACCTGAGTCAACTCGTTGTCCTTGAGCACAACACAGAAAGTTCTGCCGAGATGAGTTTATGTTCTTGTCGAATTCTTCAGCTGGGGCAGAGACCTACCTCACTCAGGATGGTTTCACTTGCGGTTGGTAACACCATACAAATTCCAAGGCAGCCCAGTAGCCTTCAACCCATAGTTAAGTGGAACCCCAATGACAGCGTTTTGTCTTCCTCCATGCAGGATGTCTGTGTCAAGGCTTACCTGGCCCTTCGCCATCACACCAACTTACTCATCATTCTCTTCTCCATGATGCTGATGACCGGAATGCCCCAGTTAACAAGCAAAGAGGATATCGAATACATCCGGGGTGCCCTCACTGTGGGGAAAGATGAAGAGGAAGCTAAGAAATATTTCCTTGATCAGATTGAAGTTTGCAGAGACAAAGGATGGACTGTGCAGTTTAACTGGTTCCTCCATCTTGTTCTTGGTATCAAACAAGGAGAGAAACACTCAGCTTAATACTCTGGACTAGAATTTTAAACACACACACACACACACACACACACACACACACACACACACACAAAACCATAATATTCTCCACCTTTCACATCAATATGTAAGTCATCAAACCTAGATATAAACATGTAATATGACATAGTGAAAAACATTTTTTTTTCTTTTTCGTGCTGTTGCTGGAACTTGGATGTAGAATCTCACATTTTGCATGGCTTTTTTATTCATGACTTGCTCCCTACCACTTAGCCATACCTTCACTTCCACTTCTGGCATTTTGCTGGTTAGTTGGAGATAAGCAATCCCTTGGACTTTTCTGTCCTTAGCTGGCTTTAAACCTCCTTAATCCTCAGATCTAAGCCTCCTGAATATCTAAGATTACAGGTGTGAACCACAAGCAATCTGACTTGGAAATTTTTTAGAGTAATTGGTAATCTTGTTTTCATCAGAGTTTACTTTCAAATTTGTCTCTAAATGATATGACCGTTCTGACCTCTGTTTCATCCCATAAATGGAATGAAATACATCCCAAATATCCCCTTGGTGCCTGCAGACATGACAGGTGTGCTTCAAGCAGAGAGAGTGGGTTAGTCTTTTCTATGGCTGTGAAACCAGTCCTGCACAGTCCTGTGCAGATAAGATGAACCCACACAGAGAGGAGTTGCTGAACCCAGTGCCTTGGCCTTCCTCTTAATGCTTTGGCTGTAGAGTTTTGAATATGAAAAGTAGAGATGAGCTCACTTACCTCAATTCTGCCCAGACAGTAAACTATCTCAAATCATTAGCGTAGTCTCTCACTAAGGAGCAGAAGGTAGCTAGTGAAACTCCACCTCCCTCGTGCTCAGCCGCCATTCTCACATCCTGCGTGGACTCTGAAATCTTCTCTAGCACAACCTCACCCTAGAACTCGGAATTAGCTAAAAATGAATTTCTGCTCTAGGATTACCTAAATTACAGGAACTGATTTGTGAAGCTGTTGAATGGATTCTTAATTGTGTAATCAAAGGAAACGTTCTAAAAAATAACTTAGTATAGAAATGGCTTAATTTTATATTTTTGTCTGAAGAGGATTCTTCTCCTTCTTTAATAGACAAAGGTATGTACTATCTACAAAGTAGTCCAAGTTGGGAAATTAGAAGTTGCCTTCTAATTTCTTAATTTGAACTTTTAACTTTAGACACAGCCCAGGTTATGTAAAACCAATGAAAAAACACTTCAAAGAACCATTTTAAAAAACATTTAAACGTTTTTTTTCCCTATATTTTTTATTGTAATTAATAGAAGGGTTACATTGATACCCTTTCTCATGTCATGGTCCCCATTTCCCTCCCCCTTTCCTTCCCGCTCATCTTGATTTCCCCCTTCCCTTTTCAGTTTCAAATAACCAATTAAGCATATATAGAATATATCAGTTAACAAGGTGAAATATTGTAACAATATGAGATAACCAAGGGACAGCAAAAGAGATGAGAGATAACAGTACATTAAGGACAACAGTCACTTATTATTAAAATATTTAAATGTTTTAACACAGTTAAAAATTTCAGAATATTTTGCAAAATCATTTTGCTTGAGAAAATATTTTCATCTCTTGAATATCTTCTTACTAGAAGACATTAGAGAGATTTTATTAGAGCATTAAATTATTCATACAATAACTTTAATTGATTAAAGTTAATAAATTCACTAGAAATAACTATTTTACTAGTATCTATGTTTCAGTATAACTAGATAGAAATGTTTTTATTTCTTAAATTTTCAGCTCAGGGGCCTGGAGTTTGGCCTAGTGGTAGAGTGCTTGCTTAGCATGCACGAAGACCCGGGTTCTATTCCTCGGTACCACATACATAGAAAAAAAGCTTGAAGTGGTCCTATGGCTCAAGTGGTAGAGCTCTGACCTTGAGAAAAAAAGCTCAAGGACAGTGCTCAGGCCTTGAGTTCAAGCCCCAGGACTGTCAAAAAAAAAAAAATTCCAGCTCATGTATTTGGCTGACCCTTATGTAACCTAAGCCTTTTTTTCTTCTCTCTTCTTCTCATCCCCTTCTACTTCTTCTCTCCTTCTTCCTATTCCTTATTCTGCTCTTTTTCCTCCTCCTCCTTCTTCTTCCTTTTTTTCTTCTTTCTCCTCTGTGCTTAATCACGAATTCAAACAAAAATCACCAGGAATACCTTTTAAGAAACTCTTGCCGCGCTCCACTCTTAGTTATAATTTAACTAGAGTGAGATAAGGCCCAGGAGTCATTCTCTATATTTTCCAGGTGAAGCTAATACTCAGCCAGCAGAAGACATTCTGCATGGCCTGCCACTGGATAAGTAACCCTGCCTCCATAACCACTGGCTGCCCTTGGGTAGGTAACCATACATGCCATGGAGCCTGCCCTGGTTCACAGCTACTGGGAAATAACTCCTCTTCCTTAGTAACTGGTCCTTTAAACTCTGCCACCACTCCTTCTGTACAAGAGACTCATGCCCCATAATATTTTTATTTCTTTTTGGGGGGAGGGGGAAGTCATAGGGCTTGAACTCGGCCTGGACGCTGTCCCTGAGCTCTTCAGCTCAGTGCTGCCACCCTACATTGGGCCTGGGCATTGTCCCTGAGCTCTTCAGCTCAAGGCTACCACCCTACCCTTGAGCCAAGCCCTACTTCCCGTTTTCTAGAGGTTAATTGGAGATAAGAGTCTCAAGTCCTTTCATGCCTGGCTGGTTTTGAACCTTGATTCTCAGATCTCAGCCTCCTGAGTAGCTGGGATTACAGATGTGAGCCACCGCACCTGGCCCACATTTTTATTTCTGTGAATGGAAATCGGTGTTTTATGGCATTTCTAGACCTTGATTCCCTACACAGTGAGAACGGTGCTTTAGAATTTGAAAAAGGACATTTTCACTGAGCTTCTAAAGAACAGGCAAGCTCAAGCATTGTAAAGACTCTATTTGAATTGCTGAAATAATCATCTTGATGATAATAGAATTGGAGAGAATATATTTATATTTAATATACCGGCATACAAGAAGCTGAAACACACACACACACACACACACACACACACACACACATCACAATAGACTTTATTCTTCCATATTTCATAAACTTACTCTATGGCTTTCAGATAAACAAAAAAAAAATCAGTTTTGTATGTTTCCTTCTTTTACTGTTCCCTTTTACTGTTGAATAACTTGACAACAATGTCCATACCTGTGCAAATGTCCTCAAAGCTCGATGATGTTGCCACTGGGAAAGAGCCCATAACTGTCTTCAATGTGAAATGAGAAGAAAGATCGCAAGTCAGATGAGTCAAGCCAAAGCACAGGGTATGTGGGTCTAGGATTGGCCACAAAAATTTCACAGGCCAATGCAAATAGAAAATATAGAGACTACTCTTCCAAAATAATGAAGAAACTTGAGATGAACTGGCAGACAACTGAAACAAGCACAGTGCTTTTCTGAATGTGGGGCTGTGGGACACAGGACACACGTGACTAGTGATAGGTACCTGAATTAATGGCCTTAGTGTCAACTTTGTACACATAGACTGTGTCTTCATGAATATAGAATGTCTAAGTAAAATATTTATTCAGTTCAAATTTAAATATCTCCTCTTTAAGGCTGTACACTCAAACCAAAGTATTTTCTGTTGGAGTGAAATAATGGTGACTAAAAGTAACCAATCATATGAACTATATTGGACTTGTTTTAGTACTTTGGAGAAAACAGAAGAAAAACATTATAGTTAAAATATATCAACTAGGGGTCGGGAGTTTGGCCTAGTGGTAGAGTGCTTGCCTAGCATGCACGAAGACCCGGGTTCAATTCCTTGGTACCACAAGCATAGAAAAAAGCTGGAAGTGGTGCTGAGGCTCAAGTGGTATAGCTCTAGCCTTGAGAAAGTCCAAGGACAGTGCTCAGGCCCTGAGCTCAACCCCAGGACTGGCAAGAAAAATATATATATATTAACTAGAGAAAGCTTTTGACTTTTAGAAAATTCTTTTTTTTTTTGCCAGTCCTGGACTTGAGCTCAGGGCCTGAGCACTGTCCTTAGATTTTCTCAAGGCTAGAGCTCTACCACTTGAGCCTCAGCACCACTTCCAGCTTTTTTCTATGTATGTGGTACCGAGGAATCGAACCCGGGTCTTCATGCATGCTAGGCAAGCACTTTTACCACTAGGCCAAACTCCCAGCCCGACTTTTAGAAAATTCTATAGTAAGTATAAGTAGGAGATTAATTATTTTAAAAGCATATTCAGTACTGTAAATCTGTATCATAACTTGGAATCTGTTGACCCTGTATTTATGAAAAATATTTTTTGATATAAGTACAACAATTTGGAAGTAAGTTTCTGGAGCAAATTCTCATCTTTGGTTTGATAGGCTCTTTTTTTTTTTTTTTTTGCCAGTCCTGGGCTTGGGCTCAGTGCCTGAGCATTGTCCTTCGACTTTCTCAAGGCTTAGCACTCTACCACTTGAGCCTCAGCACCACTTCCAGCTTTTTTCTATGTATGTGGTACCGAGGAATCGAACCCGGGTCTTCATGCATGCTAAGCAAGCACTCTACCACTAGGCCAAACTCCCGGCCCAATAGGCTGTCTTTTTTATGATTATATAATCAACTGATGATTATATTCAACAATATGAAGAAAATAAATAAGTTGGGATTTCATAAAGGTTCTCTTGGTTTATTTTGAAGTTTGTTCAACCTACCCAGACTGGCTTTACATTCATCGTTCTCCTGCTGTAGTCTCCCTCTGCTGAGATCATAGGCATGCACTACCATTCTTGGCTCAACCCAATAATTTTGATAAGTAATTTCAATTCTAGTCTGTGTATTTTTTTCTGAATATTCTCCCAAGACTTATTTCAGGACAGGTAGCAGAAAGACTTAAATCACACACACACTTCTCTTCTAGAGCACCTATCCAGAAATCTTGAGATGGTTTCTCATACACAGTATAGCACCCTCCCTTGCAAGTATTTTAATTACAGTTAAAAAAATAATCTGACATCTTGTGTATTTTTAATATTTAAAAGAACAGATAGTCTATAGCTCAAATTTGTTTTCTGTTTATTGTTTTTTTATTTTTCTTTTGCAGGTCCTGGGGCTTGAGCAGTGGGCCAGGGTGCTATCTTTGAACTCCTTTTGCTCAAGGCTAGTCTCTCCCACTTGAACCGTAGCACCACTCAGGCTCTTTTTGTAATTAATTAGAGATAAGAGTTTCACAGACTTTCCTTCCTGGGCTGGTTTTGAACTGTGATCCTCAGATCTCAGCCTTCTGAATATCTAGGAAGATATAATTATTATTGAGAACTCATTGCTTGCTAGACACTGTACACTGAACTGGGAACTGGAATATGGAAAAAAACTAACTCAAGGCCAGTCTTTTTTTTTAAATTTACAAATTTTATGTTTATTTAAAATTTCTCTTAAATTTTACAATAGCGAATCATTTATTAATGAGTATATCAAGGCCAGTCTGAGCAGTGTCTAAAACACTGGTGTTTCTTAGAAGTAAAAGATCTATTGATGTCTTGGCTGTAGTATCTGTGAAAATAGGTTCTGCGCATGCAGTGACCTTGAAATGAGGTCATTGTGATGAGTACCTATCTAACCTGAATGGTATCTTCATAAGCAGAGAAGTGGCATGCAGGGCAAGCCTCACATGATGGAGGTAAGGACTGGAATGATGCTTCTGCAGGCCTCGGTGTTCCTGAAGGTACCAAAGCTGGGGGAGGCAAAGAAGGATGCTTCTTTAGAAATCTGGAAGGGAGAATGGCAGTGCTAACATCCTGATTTCAGACATCTAGCCTCCTGAACTGTGAAAGGGTATCTTTTGGTTGGTTTAAGCCACCCAGTTTGTGGTTATAGTAACTTTGCAATGGCATTCCTGGGATAATAATACAGCTCAGCATCAATAACAGTTTCTGGAAGTTTTTCTTTGGAGGGATGGGAACACAATTTATATTAGTTGTAAACCTGTTTGCTATTTTCTTTCATATCAAAGAGTTCACTGCATGTAAAATATGTGCAGATGATAGCATTTTTCATATGAGTTCTAACAATAAGTACAAGAGACATAATAACACCTTTAAAATAGTGAATTCATAAAAAGAGAAATGTCCAATAACCATATCACAACCAGCCCCAAGGTGGTGTAATTAAACAAATGGAAATGGAAATAAGTTCATTTTATCCCTCAGCCTAGCAAAAATGGGCACTGCCCAAAGTTAGTTTGAATTTGTGAGAAAGAATGCTATCACACACTGAAAGTAATGTGAGCTAGTAAATTTATGCTTGAGATAAAGTTTGTCAAAATTGATGAAAGTATCTGTTCTCTGCTCCACATCCAAGAATAAATGCTTATCAGCATTCTCTGAAATTATAATAATGATAAAATCCAGTCACAGCTTAAAAGTCTATATCTAGAGGATTTGGTAATTAAATCCCAGCTCTACAGTGAAATAAAATGAAGCCCCCAAAAAGATAAGGTAGACCAAAGTGTGTTTGCATTAATGTAGATCTAGGGCATATTGAAAAGTAAATAAGGTAAATAACAACAGCACTAAGATAATACTCAATATAAGAGTAGATTTGTATTAAAAGGTTAAGAGAAAAATACAATATGCTGTTAACGAGTTTTATACTTTCTTGTGGATTTGGAGCAAATTGACATTCCCATTATTTGAGTTTATCAACAAGAAGGGGAAAGAATTTGGTGTGGACGAACTGGTAGAGTGCTTGCCTACCAAGCATGGAGTCCTAGGTTCAAATCTCAGTATTGCCAAAAAGGAAAATAATTAAGGACTTTCATTTGGGCAAAGAAATGCCCTTTACATATGCTTTAGTTTCTATCATGGCTTACTAAAAGCTCAGATGAATTGTTTCTCAAAGAGGGCAAGAAAAGTCAAGTGAAGTCAATTATCAAGCGCTGACATCACAGCTAGTATCAGAACCTCTGAGCATAGAAATGACCCTGTAGAAGATTCCTGCTTTACCCAGGTGTGCCTAATGTGATCCGTTCCTGCCAAGGCTGGCTGTGATTTCTCTCTAGCACTGCAAGACTGTTGAGGAGAGGGACCTCCTGGGGCACTGCCTCTGTAGCCCATAAGGACTGCCTTACCTGGCATACTCTTCCCCACACTGCAAGCACATGGTCGTGCTGGGCTCTCTAGCTCATTGTTGTGGCCCCCTGAGAGGTGCAAACAGCCTCCACTTCACTTGTTCTGAATGTCAGGTTCTTTTCTAAGCATTTGCTCATTAGTAGGAAAGCCTAGAGCTCACTGCCTGCTGTTTTGGTAAATGTTTTCCCTTCTGTAGCCTTGGTTGTGAATGGGGGTGCATCATGCTCCTGGCACTCTGACAGGAAAGATGTTTGAGGGTTCAGGGACTTACCAAGGAATGCAAATCCACTTGTTCATTCATTTTGCAGCAGCAATGGGGCTTACACTCAAGGTCTAGGTCTTGTCCTTTAGTTTTTTTTTCTGCTCCAAGCTGGTACTCTACCACTTGAGCAATAGTTCTACTTCCAACTTTTGGCGGGTTGATTGGAAATAAAAGTGTCTCAGATTTTCCTGGGCTGGCTTTGAACAGTGATTCTCAGCCTCCTAAATAGCTAGGAATACAGGCGTGATTTGTAGCAACTCGACAGCACTTCTCTGTATGTCACAGAAGATGGGTAGTTATCTGAGGACCAAATTCAGATTATCTCACTTATACTTAAGAATTAAGATACTCCCTTAGTGTCTGGCAGAGAAATCCACTCACTATTCCCAGCTACGTAAAAGGTTTATGGCTGAACAGTCACCAGATTGTGTATGGGGGGGAGGGTGCCATGTCTCCTCCTACAATGTCTAACCACACATGTAAACCTTCCTTTAATCACCACAAAGTACCTGTTCTATCAGACTGCCAACTAATGTTAAGTGCAGCCCCTGAGCATGGACACACACAGCTGACAAGTCCTTGTCAGAGTCCAGGCTCTGCTCTGCACCATCCATGGTTCTGGAATGCAGAGGAGATGAGCCTACAATTTTCTTAAAGCAACTCCTTCTCAGGCACTAATTGCTCAAAATAGAAACAACCATCTGTAGCCTTCATCAAGTAGATGGGTTTGATGCCTTTAATCTGTGGAGACTCAAAGGAGTCAGACTCACAAGATGTGAGTCTCCAGGATGTGGTGTGGACACAGGCCAGCACTTTTGGGACAATCCATTTGAGACTGCACCAGATGGAGCAAAAGCAGTTTTGCAAAACTATGGCAAACAAGTTTGTGAATGTGTTTAAATGCTGGGTGCTGATGGTTCACTCCTATAATCTTTGCTACTCAGGATGCTGAAATCTTAGGATAACAGTTCAAAGCCAGCCTGGACAGATAAGTCTATGAGATTCCTGTCTCTAGTTACCCATCAAAAAGCCAGAAGTGAAGCCAGGCAATGGTGGTTCACACCTGTAATCCTAGCTATTCGGGAAATTGAGATCTGTGGACCAAGGTTCCAAGCCAACCTGCCTAAGAGAGTCCATGAGACTCTTTCCTCCAAATAACCACTTCAAAACTGGAAGTGGAGCTGTGGCTCAAACTGGTGTCACACTAGCCTTGACCAAAAATGCTCTGGGACAGTGTCCCGGTCCTGAGTTCAATCCCCATGACAAAAAAAAAAAGCCAGAAGGGCCGGGAGTTTGGCCTAATGGTTAAAGTGCTTGCCTAGCATGCATGAAGACCCGGGTTCGATTCCTCAGTACCCCACATACATAGCAAAAAGCCAGAAGTGGTGCTGAGGCTCAAGTGGTAGAGCTCTAGCCTTGAGAAAGTCCAAGGACAGTGCTCAAGCCCTGAGCTCAAGCCCAGGACTGGCAAAAAAAAAAAAAAAAGCCAGAAATGAGGGCTGTGGCTCAAGTGATAAAGTGCAAGGCTTGAGCAGAAAAAAAAAAAAAAAAGGAGGAGGAAAAAAGAGGAGGAGGAGGAAGAAGAAAGGAAGGAAATCTTAATTTTATTGCATGGTATCTTTTCAGAACACTTCAAAGGAAAAATTATTTCCATTCTCTGTCAACATCAGAGACCAAGAAATTTAAATAGCAGCCTTCTCTGATGAGTTATTCTAATCAATGCAAATTATTCCTGGGTTCCTGATCTAAAGAAAATTAGAACTACAATCAATTGATAATACTACTAATTCCCATTTACTTTTTATCAGCTTTATTGAAATTAACTTACCACAAAGTCAGTAATTATTAAATGCAAAATTTGAGGAGTTTTAATAAATGTGTATTTACCACCATAGTCAAAGAGCATTTCCAGCTAGACACTGGTATCTCACTCTACTTTAGCTATGAGATCTGAGGGTCACAGTCCAAAGCCAGCCTAGACAGAAAAGTCCACGGGACTCCTATCTCCACTTAACCAGCTAAGAGCCGGATGCGGAATTGTGGTAGTCAGTTCTGAGCAAAAAGAGCCAGGTTGGAGTGTGAGGATCTGAGTTCAAACCCTAGTATCAGCAAAGAAAGAGGAAGGAAGGAAGGAAGGTGGGAAAAAAAGGAAGGGAAGGAAGGAGGAAGGGAGGGAGGGAGGGAGGGAGTGAAGAAAGAAGAGCAACTACATTATCACAAGTTCCCTAGTGTCTCTTTGCAGTAAATTCTCTATGACCTCTCTTAACCCCTAAAAACCACTGACATATTTCTATCACGGTCTCATACAATATGTTGTCTTTTGTGTCTGGATTCTCTCACATTACATAATGCTTTTGAAAATCATCTATGTTGCCTAAACAAGATATCGTCTTGGAAGACTCATTTTCTGCATGGCTTTCCTGATGGTCCCTCTGGAGCCAAATGTCAGTATTCAATTTTAATTTTCCTGTGTCTGTGATGACCTATGCCAGCGACTCCTGCCCTATCTTAGGTTACTGAGAGACCCCATTGTTGCTCTTCATGCAAGATGGGATATGATAGGAAGCATTTATTTGAGAAGCTTCGCTTCCTCTGCTTTGGAAATAGTGCAGGGAGAGAACCAAACATTCTCCACTACAACTGAAAGGCAAACAACCATCAGAGCCAAAAGTTCAGTAGCACCTGAAGCCAGCAGAGAACCACAGAGAGAACGCCTTCTGGAGGAAGGTTTCTTACACTTGATCATGTACATGGATTTCCTGCCATGCAGAGTCTCAGCTTGTGTAGGTCTAGGTTATGGCCCCAGAGTTTGCATTTCCTAAAAGCTCCCAGGGGAGACCCAGCCCACTTCTTCACAATGACACTTGGCATGGCAAGATTCTATCACACATAAAGCAGGTGCTTCAAGTGTCCAGAGCATGGTACCCCAGGATCTCTACCCCCTGGTGTTCAGGCTATACCTTCTCCTTGAATATAAACTGGGCCTACCAGCTTCAAACACTAAATATCACAAAGGTGATATGATGTCACTTCCAAAACTTAGGCTATCCAGGTTGGTGTTTTTCATCTTATTCTCTTATTCTCTTATTCTCACACACCCAGCTTTGAGGGAGCCACCTGTCATGTCACGGAATGCTCTAAAGACAAGTCTATGTAGCCGGGAACCTAGGGATGTGCCCACCACCAGCTCCTCAGTACCATGCGCCCTCTCCAGAGGGGCTTCGTGAGCCATCCACAGCCAGATAACAGCCATGCTGTTATTCCTACCCCATAGAAGTGATGAGAAAATAAATATGGTAGTTTTAAGCCAGAGGTTCAGGGATCATTTGTATGTATAGATAGATAATCACTACATTTCTGAATCATCCTGAAGATTAAAGAACACACAGTAAGGGCCAGGAGCATGGCTAGTGGTAGAGTGCTTGCCTAGCATGCACAAAGCCCTGGGTTCTATTCATTAGTACCACATACACAGAAAAAAGCCTGAAGTGGCTCAAGTGGCAAAGTGCTAGCCTTAACAAAGCTCAAGGGCAATGCCCAGGCCCTAAGTTCAAGCCCCAGGACTGGAAAAAAAAAGTTCAGTAATTAACATATATGAAGAAAGAAAGAAAAAAAACTGAGCACAATGCTTAGAATAGGAGAGTTGCTTGATAATGTGAAATCCCAAACCACCAGAGTCAGACCACCAAGATCTGCAAACAGCAGCTGTGGCCACTAACCTGACAACACTTCATGTGTATAGTCTGCCAGTTTCATCCTGTCAGGAAACCTGATTGTACAAATCAATACAAAGACCCCACTAAATACCCACATGTTTTCACATACATATATAATCAATCCCACTGTTATATATGTATGTCTGTATATATCTATGTATCTATCTATAACCATTATTTATATCTATACCTATATGTATCACCCAATCCCACTGTATAAGCCTATTTTTTCCACAGTACCAGCTGGCTTTCAGGTGATGATGACAATGACGATGTTAAGAGGGGAGCCTGCACTGACCATGCTTTAGAAGGTTAAAAACCCCACTTTTTTCTCACTCATTCTCTTCTGCTTTCGAGGTTTGTTTCTCCAAAGATACAAATTCAATGGCAGGCATCAAAGCAAATGGAAATTATCAACAAATAAATTTAAGGGATAACAGCAGTCAGTGCCTTTCATCCTCAATGGTAAGACAGAAAGACTACGACCAGCATTCAGGTGCCTCCCATTCCTAGACAGCTGTTTGCTTTCCTTTTGCCTCTATTTGGATTTTAGCCAGTACCACCACAAATCACTTAGGCAGTGAGGACCAGCTATGAGGTGATGAGATGGTACTGAAGAGCCTGTGTATAGTCACAGATGGAGCACAAAAACCAGTGTTTGAAACTGGGTCAGTGCTACCAGACCCTGTATGCAAATGACTATGAGAGCTCCTAAGACCGAATGCACTCCACTCAGCAAACCTCTGTATATACTACTATATGTACACAGTGCTCAGATGTGCTAGTGAGACTGAGAGAGCAAATATAACTGGACACCGCCTGGTAGTGTGACCAGGTACATTCACAGCTGAGAGTGGGCCAGGCCTTCTCTTGACTAGGAAGAGAAGGCAGGTGAAAATGTCAAAAAATGCCAACATGGCAAGAATTCTTTCTGACTAAGGGTCCAAGAAAGGTTTCCTAGAGACATCTGCATTGAATACTGAGATATAAATGGAATGTGAACATGCAAATCAGAGAATGCTAGATAAAATGAGAGTAGAAGTAGAAAGACAAAGGCAACAAAGGCTAGAAATGCAAAGGGAGCCAAAAGATACAAATTTAAAAGCTGGACACTAGTGGCTCATCTTAGCAGATGTGTTAGTTACCTTTGCATTGCTATGACAAAATACCTGATGCAAACAAATTAACAGAGAAAGGATTTATTTGCCTCACAGTTTCAGAGGGCTCAGTCCTTGGCCAGTTGGTTCTGTGTTTCTAGGCCTGTGGTGAGGCAGAGCATCAGGCTAAGGAAACGTGGCAGAAGATCACAATTACCTCATGATGGAAAGGAAGTAGAAAGGAACCAGGGATCCAGCTATAACCTTAAAAAACACACCCCTCATCTCCCTCTCCCTACACTCCAGTGAGGCCACACCTCCAAAGTTTCCACTACTTCATTCAACACAGGCGCCCATAGGGATATTTCTTATTCAAGTCATAAGAAGAATAGACAGCCATAGTCACCTCTGGGCTATATAACACATTCTGTAATTTTTTGGTCAGTCGTGGGACTTGAACTCTGGGTCTGGGCACTGTCCCTGAGCTCTTCAGCTCAAGGCAATCACTCTGCCACTTGAGACAGCACCACTTCCAGTTTTTTTGGTGGTTGATTGGAGATAAGAGTCTTACGGACTTTCTTGTGCCCAGGCTGGCTTTGAACTGCTATCCTCAGATCTCAGCCTACTGAGTAGCTAGGATTACAGGCGTGAGCTACCAGAACCCAGCTACATATTCTGAATTTTTATAGCCACAGCCCATGTGTATTCTATATATTAGAATATATAATTCCCTGTCCAGAAGGGAAGAACCTGGAAATCCAAACACCCTTTTCACAAAGAAAGTATAAGAACAGAATGAAAAGAACCTGGGAAGCAGGAAGTCATGCACCATCCCTGGGCAAGCCAAGTCTGCCTCCCAGGTCTTTCAGATTGAATCCTAGATAAAGAGGAGGCAGAGGTAGGGTCTGAAAAAAGCCTTGTTCCAACCCTATCCAAGCCCTCATAAGCCTTAGAGTCTCCCTCCCAGGGAAAGCTTGGAATCTCCTTGACTGTTTCTCTTATAAAAGAGCACTGATTCTATTTAGGAGGACAGCATGTCAGTTCTATAAAAATCCCACCAGCGCTCCCATTAGAAAGCGCCCTGTGATGAGGGAGGAGCATTCCCATGTGGGGCACTCAGCCACGCCCAGTGTGAAGAACCTGCATGAGTATCTGGCACAGGAAGACATCTTTGAGAAAAGATGATTGTAGAAAAGCTGAGTGTTTGAGAAGTATTGTACTCACTACCTTCTGAATGCAACTGTAACCCCTCCAGATATACCCTGATGGTACAATTTTTTTGCCAGTCCCAGGGCTTGAACTCAGAGCCTGAGCACTGTCCTTTCTCAAGGCTAGAGCTCTACCACTTGAGCCACAGCACCACTATCTATCTATCTGTCTGTCTGTCTGTCTGTCTATCTATCTATCTGTCTATCTATTTTTCTATCTATGTGGTACCAAGGAACTGAACCCAGGTCTTCGTGCATGCTAAGCAAGCACTCTTACCATTAGGCCAAACTCCCAGGCAACAATACAATTTTTGAATTTTTTTTTTAAAACAGAAGCTAGGTGATTCATAAGGGACCTTTTGGTTGGAAGTAAAAGGAAATCACTCTAATTGAAGAACAAAGTGGGATCTGTTTTGAGGATATAAATCTAACAAAACCGTGGCTCAAAAAATACACCCAGAATCCATCCACCATTTTTTCCTACTCTGACTTCTGTCTCCTCCCTTTGTTCTCTGTGAAGTTCTTCAGCCACTCTTTCCCTGTGTATTAGCTTTCCTTCTTTCTGTTGAGCAGCAGGGTGTTAAACATGCCTGCCTATTCCCTGGCCTCTGGTTTGAAAAGCTCGTTTAAACCTCTATCACTTTTGCAATTTTCATTCCAGGTCCATTGGCTCAGCTTTGTGAGGAATCTACCTCAAGCACAATCAGTTACCACCCAGGCTATGTTATGATCTGATAGAAACACCACTTCCAGAATCTATCCCAAATCATACTAAAACAGAGGCAAGGTAGCATGACAAGCAACTCAGTCTTTTTGTTGTGGGGTTTCTTTTTTTTTTTTTTTTTGGTCATGGGACTTGACTGTCCCTGAGCTCTTCAGATCAAGGCTACTGCCCTACCCCTGAAACAACAGCCCCACCTTCCCGTTTCCAGGTGATGAATTGGAGATCAGAGTTTCTCGGTCTTATACTAAATCCACTAGCACAACGATGTTCACTGCAGCACTATTTACCATAGCAAAGATATGGAACCAACCCAGATGTCCCTCAGTTGATGAGTGGATCAACAAGATATGGTATTTATACACAATGGAATTCTATGCTGCTGTCAAAAAGAATGACATCACCCCATTTGTAAGGAAATGGAAAGACTTAGAAAAAATCATATTAGGTGAAGTAAGCCAGACTCAAAGGAACTTAGGCTTAATGGTTTCCCTCATTTGTCATAATCAGTAGAAACCTTGGGCTCTCCTAGCAGAGATTTACAATAGAGCAAAACCTAGATAAATAATGCCATATAATATAATGCTAAATGAAAGGACCTCCAGGATATAGAAACATAAGCCATATAATGAGTGATTGTTGTCCTTAATGTACTATGTTATCTCTCATCTCTTTTGCTGTCCCTTGGTTATCTCATATTGTTACAGTATTTCACCTTGTTATCTGATATATTGCATATGTGCATATTTGGTTATTTGAAGTCGGATAGGGAAGGGAGGAAAACAAGATGAGGGGAGGGAAATGGGAACCAAGACATGAGAAAGGGTATCAATGTATATGAAGTAATGCACCTTCTATATGGTGAATATAATGTAACCCTTCTATTAATTACAATACAAATATATGAAAAAAAACGTTTCTCGGTCTTTAGTGCTGGGCTGGCTTTGAACCAAGGTCCTCAAATCTCAGCCTACTGAGTAGCTAGAATTGCAGGCATGAGCCATCGTGCCTGGCTTCAAAATCTTTTACTATCAGTGAAGATGTGTAGAAATATTTTGGCCAAGTTTTCTATGATTTTCTTGCTCCAAAATTCCTTGTCTGTTCACAAACACAAGACGATATCGTCTTTCATGTTCAGAAAGCTCATTATACATACGACCAAACCAGAAAGATACATCTGCTCGATCTGAACTCAACTATCATTCATTAGTAGCCATTACTATAGCAGGCAAGGAAAGCACCTTTTCTCAGTCCCACTGGACTTAGTCCCGGACTAAGTCTTCCCAGTCTTTCATCCCACAAATGAACCCAGGCCGTTTAATTTCTAGCTGAGTATGCAGCTGACATTTAGTGAAGGAAGCATGAAATGATTTCAGAGTATGTGGGTGTGTTTCAGGCAAACACTTTCCTTCAGCAGCTTCTGATTTCAAATGAGAACCCCAGGCACTAGCAGGCACGTTTACTGCTTAATAAATTTTAGAGAAAAGAATAGAATAGTTATATGGTTTCCCTGGAAACCCTTTCCAAAGGGCTTGCACATGCATCTTCTCAGGAAGCAGGTGCTGCAGCCTGGGGATTCCTCCCTGCCCACTTTAGGCCATGCATTAAAGGGTCAAGGTCAAGGCTCTTGGACCACAGCTTCACAAGCAGTGCTCGGCCATACATTGCTTAAGGTGGTTTAATAGAAGACACTCCTCACTAGCTGGTTTGATGAAGTGAAAATGTTCTCAAGTTCCTTTTGACATCTTGAAACACTTGCAAGTCTGAAGAGAAGTGGAAAGAGTCCTGTGTATTACAGAATGGTGGGTGGGGATTCCTCAGGGAACCAGAGGAGATAGCTCACTAATCATTACAATTATCTGAATCAGAATTGTCAGTGCAGTCATGTTCAGAATGCATTACAGATGAGAATAAAAAGTATCTAGAAAGGGACCATAAATGATGATGATAGATAATCAGATATTCAGCTAGGACCCTTTACAGTTGCAAACTTGGGTAAGATTTCCAAAAAAGGAAGGGAGGGAGGGATGGAGAGAGGGAGGGAAGGCGCAGGAGGATCAGGAGGGGGGAGTTGAGAAAGGGGGAGAAAGAAGATAGGAAGGAGGAAGAGGAGGCAAAGGAAGGGAGGGAGGGACAATTGGAAGAAGAAGGAAGAGAGGAACAAAGGGAGAAAGAAAGAAGGAAGAAGGGAAGAAAAAGAGAAAAGGGAGAGGAAAAGACAAAGAGTTATCAGATTTGCAGAATTCAGATTATTTTAATTCCTTGATTCCCAAAGTGCCAAGGGCCTAGGCTGAGACTTTCTTGGATTAAGGGATATATTGTAAATCATCAAACTCATAAAAGTCATAATTACTCTTGTAGCACACAGTTCTACATGTTGGCAATCTAAGGTACCAGCAGACTCGGTGTCTAGTGAAGACCCATTTCCCAGTTCATGGATGCAGCCTTCTCTGTGTTCTCACATGGCAGAAACAAGGAGCATATCTTTTGAGCCTTTTTTTTTTGCCAGTCCTGAGCCTGGGCTCAAGGCCTGAGCATTGTCCTTGGACTTTCTCAAGGCTAGCACTCTACCACTTGAGCCTCAACACCACTTCCAGCTTTTTTTTTTCTACGTATGTACTGAGGGTCTTCGTCCATGCTAGGCAAGCACTCTACCACTAGGCCAAACTCCCGGCCCCTTGAACCTCTTTTATAAGAGCATCGATCACATTTAGGTGGGTTCTGCTATCATGACCTCCTCATCATCAGAAGCCTCAACTCCAAATGCCATTCTGCTAGGAACTTGTTTTTCAACATAGAGATTTTGGAAGAACATACATATTCAGACCACAATAGATAACCCCCTCTTCCACTACAACATATCACAATTCTCTTTCCACTCACATTTCCATCTCTTTCCACTCACATTTCCAAGGTTTTTTTTTTTCTTTCTTTCTTTTAAGCAGGAACTAACCAGGCTGCCTCTGGAATTTTTGCCTTGAATTTAGGGATCCTAAGTTTGAAAAACCCATGTCATTCCTTCTGTGGAAACTCTGGCATTTAAGGAATCTGCTATCCATCATGGCATCAAGGTCTCTCCTCATATTCAACACCAATAGAGCAGATAAACATCAAGAAAGTCATCTTTAGGAAAATCATTCTAAGATACCGAATAGACTGCATGACACTGTTTAATAGTCCAGGACAAACTGCACTATAGCATTGGCCTCCAGTCTTGGATAGGAAGGCAAATAAATCTTAGCTGTGTAGATGCCTGCATTAATCAAATCTTTTTCATAGTAACCTCAACACTTAGGATTCCATGAACTGTAGCTGAAAGTACCCAACACTTTCAAGAAAATGTCTCTTCTCTTTCAAGATGATTATCAAATCATGTGACATTTTTGGAATTTAGAATGAATAACACAGAATTCTTCCAGAGACAAGATAATTTTAGGTTTCTTGCCTGAATCTTTCCCTACTTTGCTCATAGAGAAAATTTAATGATGTTCCCTAATTAAACTAGATTAGCCAAAATGTTATTTAGTACTCATTTTCTCTGATCACCCTTCTAAACTTTCTAAACCACAGCATCTCAACTTCTTCACATGTTTACACTTGAGGAGTGATCCTTAGCATTCCTGAGCTTTGCTCTTCTCAGCTCAAAAACAGAACTAGAAAACCAACAGAACGAGGAGCCAGGAGTTTGGCCTAGTGTAGAGTTCTTGGTAGAGTTCGATTACTCAGTATTCACATACATAGAAAAACTGGAAGTGGTGCTGTGGAGTAAGTGGTAGAGCACTATCCTTGAGGAAAGCTCAAGGACAGTACTCAGGCCCTGAGTTCAGTCCCCAGGACTGGCAAAAAAAAAAAATCCAACAAAACTAGAATTTGTGTGAACAAGAACTGCCATCAGTCTTTGTGCAAACTTCAGTACAAGTTCCTCATCTGAACAGTAGGCCTGCTTTCTAGAGTCAATGCTCTGTTTTGGCAGAGCAAGTAAACATACATTGGTTCACAACAGAACACCATTATATTTCCATTTGCTCAGTATTCCCAGAACAGTCTTAAAATCTATTTATCTTCATGAAATAAGGAGGGTATCCTGTAGACTTAAAATATTTTGTTTTTACCAAGTTTTACCAGTTAACTTCATATTTTTAAGTTATATACATCTAGATATAGAAACTATAGAATAGAATGGAAATTTTCAGGATGTCTGAGCAAAATAATCAAATGGTTCATATTATTTTGACAACTAGAAATATTAGGATCCAAATGTATATACATTTTCTAAAGTGTCTTTAAGTTTTCTGAACCAGAAACAAAGAAAACATGGATACTAGTGATTCTAACAGCAAGGAGATCAAGTTCTGTAGGTCCCAGGTAAGTGTTAACTGACCATATTCTACCTCAACCAAGTTTCAGCTTTGAAGCCCATGTGAAGGATGAGGTATTTAGCCAACAAGCCTTTGGGACTATCATAATCATATCCCTATAATTCTCTTGGATTACATCACTTCATGGAGTGATTTTTTTCAAAAACTGGACCTTCTCAAGATGAATAAAATAGCCCACCTACAGAACATCAAATACTAGAGCTGGCCATGGGAAAAGAATGGGTAAAAGTAAAGAAAGCTCACATAATAATGGCTACCAAAAGTTCCCAAGGGATATAGAAAAAGATATATATTGAATTAGGTTCAGCATTGACTCAGATACATGACATGGATAAATCTATGGCAAAATCCATTATTCCATTGTTTAAACCTGCATATGCTAAGGATCTATTTCTTATATTATGGAAACTTGAAGTTTCTTCTATAATCGGTCACATGTTGACAGATTATGCCACAATAAATGATTCAGGTAATATGTAGATTTAGGCTAAGAAAACTAGATCGTCTGGGTCTTATTTTGCTGTTACTGTTTTGCTTGTAATACAAATGGCTTCTCACACACCACTACAAAGCATGTTTCAGAAAACTTCATGTAAGACTGAAAATGAAAAGCAAACACACTATGACAGTGTTGTTTATTGATTTTATATCCTGTGTTTTGTAGTTGGAAAGCCATTTTGCACATGCACATCAAGAGTTTGCAAAAATAACTATGTCTCAATCATTGGGACTTTATAGTGAACAAATCTGGAGAAGAGAAAGTTTCTGTTCTCATGAGCTTATACTTATACTCAGGGAGAAGATTTAAAAAAAAACAAGTAAGATGATTATGGCTTGTAAGAAGTATAACTGAGGAGATAAACTAGGTCTGTGTTATTAGGTGAATATAAAAAGACAATCATTTATAGCTAAAGCAGGAAAGATTTTTGAGGAAGAAAGTTCTGAGTTGAAATCTGCAAGAAGAGAATTATAATCCCACTAGTGATATGTTATTGGTGGAAGAATAGACTATGCTAATCACATATTCAGGGGATACTTGAGCATCAAAAGCCACCAGTGGATGAATTTGCTATGTCTAAGGCCTTTACATCATTTATCTGTGTTTTAGTGGGATGATTCCATTCTCCCAGAGGACAATGAGACTATGGGTTGGCTATAAGATGTTATTCTGAGCTCAAGTTAATACAAATACATCTTGAAGCTAGCTATTTTCTGTTACAGCTGCAATGTTACCTTAGAGCAAAAATACCTCAAGTAACAAAAATCAGCTATATTTTCAGTTAATAATTTGAACATGAAATAAAGAGAATGATTCTATTTACAGTAACATCCAGAAGAACAAAAATCCCTGGAATAAACTTAACAAAAGATTAACAAAACTTACACTCTCCAAAGTATAAAGCATGGTTGAAAAATTTTTTTAAGATCCAAACCATTGCAAATGTAATCACAGATCAGAGGTGTGTTTGTAAATACAAGTGGCCCCAAATCATGCTCAGATTTCACAAATCTCATCAAAATCCCAGCTGTCTTAAAGACAGAAATTTCCAAGCTTGTCCCAATATGAGAATGCAAGAACAATCAAAATAATTTTCAAAAACAGAAGAAAAAATGGAGAGTTCACACTTCTTTATGTCAGAAATTACTACAAAGGGACATTAATCTAGACCATGATGAGTAGGCTTCAAGAGAAATACTCACTTTTATGCACAAGTGGCTCTCAAGAGGGAGCTAGGACAATTTCACAGGGAAAGCAGTATTTCAACAAACTGTGCATTAACAACTGGATATGTCTAAAGTCTGAGTTCTAATTTTAAGAACTAAAAGTTATAACACTCTTAGAAGAAAATTTAAATATAATCCTTAGGACACTGGATCCAGCAATATTTTTTCATGATGATACCCAGAAATAAACAACAAAAGAAAACAGTAAACAACTTCATCAAAATTAATAACGTTCATGCTTCTAAGGATACCATAGGAATACAAAAAGACAACAGAGGGGCCGGGAGTTTGGCCTAGTGGTTAAAGTGCTTGCCTAGCATGCATGAAGACCCGGGTTCGATTCCTCGGTACCACATATAGAAAAAAAAAACCCAGAAGTGGTGCTGAGGCTCAAGTGGTAGAGCTCTAGCCTTGAGAAAGTCCAAGGACAGGGCTCAGACCCTGAGCTCAAGCCCAGGACTGGCAAAAAAAAAAGACAACAGAATGAGAGAACATATTTTCAACTGAGATATCTGATAAGACTTGTGTCTATAACAGTTTAGACTCTGTAATTCAATAATAAAAAGGGAGATAATTCAATAATACTGCTACAATCATAAAGAGAACAATGACCATGTCTGAGGTTGTGGAGAGGATGGAACTCTATACACTGATGATAGCAATGAAAATGGCACAGCTGCATTGGAAAACAACTGGGCTAATGTTCAGAATATCAGGTTAGTTTATAGCACAGCAGCTCTATTGTTAGATAGAAACCAAGAGAAATGAAAGCCTACCAAAAAAACTACACAAACCACAGGGCTATTCCTTAGTCATCATCAGAAGCAACCAAATGTCCACCAGTCCATGGATAAATAGTCACATAGCCATGTAAGAAAATACTATTCAGCAATGAAAAAGAATGAATTATTGATACAACTACCATGTAGATGAACCTTGAAGACAAACCTAAGTAAAAGAAGCCCATCACAAAAGGCTATATGCTGTATTACATCAGAATCAGCAAATCAATAGAGACAAAGTAGATTAGTGGTTGCACAGGCCTGAAGTTGGAAGTAACTGGGAGGAGATTGGGAGTAATGGTTAAAAAGCAAGTAATAATAATATCATTATTATTTAAGACTCCTGTCACTGAAGCTTAAGATCAGAAGAGTTATCGAGAAGTTAATTTGATTTCCCCTTCTTCTAGGTACAATCTGCACATTAACACTGGGTGAAAATTTGGGGCCCTTAAGGTAAAAGAAAACCCATCATACTTCAAAAAAACCATTCCAATCTGAGCAACTCCCAGAAAGCAACAGTACCTAAGGCCAACCTCATGTTAGATTTTAAACTAAGATCATGGTCTTCAAGGGAAAAAAAATAATATAGTAATTATTAAGCTTCTTTTTTTTCTGGTATCAATCTTTCTTTTCTCAAATTAACCCTGGTGCTAAAATATTACGTCTTGGATTTACTGGCCTTATATCAGGCACGGTTTCTTTGTGCCATATTAAATAGAAGTCTCAAATTTTGATTTTGATTTTGATGCTGGACAAAATGAGTTAACGTTCCTATGCCTTTATTGCTTGCATTACTTCTAAAAATGAGGTCATTGGATCCATTTCTGAGCAGCAATGGTACTATTTTTTTTAATGATATGATACTGATGACTCCTTCACAGTATTGCTTCAGCTGAAAGGGTTTTTTGTTTGTTGGTTTGTTTCCTTCCATGGGTGCTTTTAGATTCCTTAATTCAAGGTCGTTAACTTCTGTCTGCTAGACTCCTTAGGTACTTTATCGCTCGTTAATTTTTTTAAAATCTGAAACAAGACCAAAGAAAGATAACATAACTAAGGGATAGGGAACAGCTTCTAAAATGAGAGAAAAGAGGAAGAGAAAATTTGAAGAACAAAGACGAGCATGTAACTGGGCAGCAGTGGCTCTAGCTGTAATCTTAGCTACAAATGCAGCTGAAACTTGGTTCTAAACCAGCCTGGGCAGAAAAGCCCTTGAGATTCTATCTCCAATTTAGCAGCACCAGCTCTAAACAGGGAAGCTGAGTGAGTACATAAAGTACTGAGTTCAAGCTCCCATACAAGCAACACACACACACACACACACACACACACACACACACACACACACACACCTAGAATGTGGCTTTGAAATTAGGATTCTATTCTTTTTTCCAGCATAGTCAAATGGTGGCCTGCCCTTAAGTCACATGTTTATATTAAATTATCTCCAAAAGCAATTCTAGGAAGTTCTGGCTGAGATAGCTCTCCGCTGAGAAAGATTCAATAATGGATAATGAGATAATTATATATTATTTTAATGTAAAAGGAGCTTGTCTCACTGAGATAAAATTTTTCCCCAGGATTGTTTTAATTTGTGCACTCTCGCTCACTTTCTCTGTTTCTCTCTCTCTTTCCTTCCCCTTCTTTGCATTTCTGGAACGATGTGATCCTTGAGACAGTAAAACTTTGCCATTAAATGAAATAGCACTTCCTCACAATGATTATCAAACAGCACACGGATTGCTGTGGGGTTCAGATGACCTGAGCACCACTCCAGCATTTAAGGAACTGATAAGAGGCTCAAGGACACAAATACCAGAGATATGAGACAGCGGACGTGTCATCCATCAGCATTAGTACTCAGCTAGTGAGGGCACAAAGCTTTCCTTCCATGTTGCATATTCCTTATAGCTCCAAGAGTTTAAGTAAAATGCAGGTATAAAGACTATCCACATTTAGCGTCACCCATGATTTTGATCATTTTTTTCCTCCAGCTCCCTGACTCAGTAAAAATGCTTGAATCATGTAATGTTGCAGTATTCTGTGGCCAGTGGGAGACCTGTGTCCTCTTAAAAGAATAACAAGTTCTATAAAAAAAAAAAAAAGTAGGGGCCGGAAGTTTGGCCTAGTGGTTAAAGTGCTTGCCTAGCATGCATGAAGACCTGGGTTCGATTCCTCGGTACCACATACATAGAAAAAAAGCCAGAAGTGGTGCTGAGGCTCAAGTGGTACAGCTCTAGCCTTGAGAAAGTCCAAGGACAGTGCTCAGGCCCTGAGCTCAAGCCCAGGACTGGCAAAAAAAAAAAAAAAGTAGTGGATGCCTTAAAAAGCAAGCCAGAAAATGATTTAATAATAGCTTGATTCTTCATGATCTTCAGGATCCAGGTACTTTTAGAAGAAGTTGAATTTTCTTTACATACCTTTTTCCAAGATATGTGTAACACCAACATCTTAAAACATGTCAACGTTACACAGAAATATTTGAGACACAGATAAATAAAACTCCAATTCCTTTTCTACAGCACAGATTTAATGAAGTGCTCTCTCGAAGCAGAGAGACTCCACTGTAGCAGAGATATAATTGTCTTTTCTTTTAGAAGAAAATTTCTTTTAGCTAGTAAGACTCAGTCATTGAGGTAACCAGACCTCACAGATGGAGCTCCTAGAGTTTGACCTGGGGAAACAGATCTAAAGCTCTGGTTTTGATGTTATAAGTATAGTATGTTGTAGATATAATAGTAAATGCTTGTCATTTCAGCACTGGTAAAGCTGAAGTAGGGGAATTCAAAGTACCAGAACAATCTGGCCTATATAGTAAGACGTGCCTCAAAACTCACAAAATACAAATGATCAGTCAATAAAAGTTTCCATGAAAATCTGTCACAACACGTGATCAGTTAGCTAAAAAGTAAAGTAGTAAAGAATAGCCCACCACACATGAAAATAAAAAATGAGCCACTTGCTCTAAAATGATAGGGGATTTGGGGCCAGGAGTGTGGCCTAATGATAGAGTGCTTGCCATGAAGCCCTGGGTTCGATTCCTTGGTACCACATACACAGAAAAAAACAGAACTGATGCTGTGGCTCAAGTGGTAGAGCGCTAACTCAAGGACAGTGCTCAGGCCCAGAACTGACTATATGTGTGTGTGTGTGTGTGTGTGTGTGTGTGTGTGTGTGTGTGTGTGTGTGTGTGTGTAATTTATACAGAAACAGAAATTGCTCCTGAAATTGTTCCAGGTAAATATGGGAATCAAGTATATGATAAAAAATGGAGAAATTTAATAAATGATTGAATAGGAAAATTACTTTTTAAAATGTTAATGGAAAAATCTATATTGCTAATTATTAATAACTATTTTGGAACAATTTGTGAGTTATTTGGAAAACTAAAGTAAGGTAGAATCTTTATTACACTTCTTATATCAAACTAAATGAGGGTGAGTCAAAGATTTAAATCCAAAATGTGAAAGAAATAGAAGGAAAAATGGATGAGTAATTTTATAATAGTAAGAAATACTTGCTAGGCTGAAAAGGATTCAATAGCATTAAAGTGCTAATTATAATTATCTAAAAATTAGTAGCTAATGTTTAGGTGGGGAACACATGAGGATAAAAGGCAAATGGCAAATTGGAAGAAAAATTTGCAACACAAGCCAAAGTCTAAGAGAGAATTTCCAGAAAATATAAAAAGATCTTAACCGATCTGTAAGCGGTGACCCTTCAATAGAGAAAGAGGCAAAAGACACACAAATTATGAATACATGTAAGAGAAGTATTCAGCTTCTTTCAAACTCAATAAATGTAACTATTACACATGAATTAAATATCCCTTTACAATCACCAGATTAAGACTTCCATTAGAACAATCAATGTGTTAAGCTGTGGATGTAGTATGATCCACTGTGGTGAAGCATAGATTCATGGGTGGGTCTAGAAAGGCAGTTTGATGATATATTTTCAAATAAACCTAAATGAATTCCTTCTACCTAGAAACTTAACTTGTATATTATTTAGATAAAACTGAATGATTATGTGTAATGAAATTCATTGCAATACTGCTCATAAGAGCAAAACACTGGAAAGAGTCCACATACCCATTATGAGTGTCGTATACTATAGAGTCATTAATAAGACTAAGGTAGATTTTTGTGTCCATACTGTGACTTGAATTCTAGGCTCAGGTACTGTCCCTTAGCTTTTTTGCTTATGGATGGAGGTTTACCACTTGAGCCACAGCTGAGTGTATGAGTGTGTGTATGTGTGTGTGTGTGTGTGTGTGTGTGTGTGTGTGTGTGTTTAATTAGAGATAAGAGTTTCCCATGGGCTGGGAATGTGGCTAAGTGGCAGAGTGCTTGCCTAGCATGCACAAAGTCCTGGGTTCAATTCCTCAATACAACATATACAGAAAAAGCTGGAAGTGGTGCTGTGGCTCAAGTAGTAAAGTGCTTACCTTGAGAAAGCTCAAGGACAGTGCCCAGACCCTGAGTTCAAGCTCAAGAACTGGTAAAAATAATAAATAAATAAATAAACTCAAGTACTAGTAAAGTATTTCAAGGAAAAATTCATTAAAAAAATAGTTTCCAGAAACTAATCCCCCCAAAACCCAAAACCATTCACTAAATGGGCAAGGGAACTAAAGAGAGACTTATCAAAAGAAGAGATTAAAATGGCAGAAAAGCATATGAGAAAATGTTCATCATCCATGGTCATAAAGGAAATGCAAATAAAAACAACCCTAAGATACCACCTTACCCCAACAAGAATGGCCAAGATTTTGAACCCAGACAATGACAGATGCTGGCGGGGTTGTGGAGAAAAAGGAACCCTACGACACTGCTGGTGGGAATGTAAACTAGTTCAGCCACTCTGGAAAGCAGTGTGGAGGTTTCTTAAGGAACTGAAAACAGACCTTCCCTATGATCCCGCCATACCACTTCTGGGCATCTATCCTGAACATCATAACCCAAGATATTATAAGGACACCTGCTCAGCTATGTTCATCTCTGCACTATTCACAATAGCCAGGCAATGGAAACAATCCAGTTGCCCTACTGCAGATGAATGGATACAAAAAAATATGGTATACATATACAATGGAATTCTACATAGCCAACAGACAAGATAAAATAATGGCATCCTCAAGGAAGTGGATGAATCTAGAGCAAATCATGTTGAGTGAGACAAGTTAAGACCTAAGGATTAAAAGGCGCATGGTATCCTTAATATGTGGCTATTAAATCCAAAGAGTACAAGAGCGAGGACTCAAGAGTTGCATACCCAATGCTATGGACATGGTAATGGAAATATAAACATAACTATATAGACATAAAAACCTATGACTCCATAGACATAATGTTTTATTTCATAAATTAATATGTTTCTATGACATACAAACCCTTAGCCTAATTTTGATTAAGTTCTAAATACTAAGTCCCAGCGATAGTAAACAGAGATTCCCTCCTTGAACACTTGTTTGTTAAACTTGTCACTTAAAATATGATGTAAAAATCAATGTTAATAAATTCTTTAATAAAAAAAACAAAATACCTCCAGGTCTTTGATCCATTTGGAGTTAATTCTAGTGCAAGGTGACAAACAAGGATCCAACTTTAGTTTTCTGCAGGTGCTTAACCAGTTCTGCCAGCACCACTTGTTGAAGAGGCTGTCTTTCTTCCATTCTATTTTTTTGGCTCCCTTGTCAAAGATTAGGTGGCCATAGGTCTGTGGTTTAATATCTGGATCCTCAGTTCTATTCCATTGGTCTTCAGGCCTGTTCCTGTGCCAGTACCAAGCTGTTTTGAGAATTATAGCTCTGTAATAGAGTCTAAAGTTTGGAATTGAACTTCCTCCAGTGCTGTTCTTTCTGCTAAGAAGTGTTTTTGCTATACGGGGTCTTTTATTATTCCATATGAAATTTTGGATTCCCTCTTCTATTTCTTTAAAGAATGACATTGGGATGTTGATGGGTATTGCATTGAATTTGGAGATAGCTCTTGGCAAGATTGTCATTTTCACAATGTTGATTCTTCCAATCCAGGAGCATGGGAGGTTTTTCCATTTCCTTAGTTCTGCTTTAATTTCCTTTTTTAGAGTTTTAAAGTTTTCGTCAAAAAGGTCCTTTACATTCTTAGTTAAGCTAATTCCTAGGTACTTTATTTTCTTTGAGGCTATTGTGAAAGGAGTTTCATGGATCAAAGACCTGGAGGTAAAAGCTGACACACTGAAAACTTTATAGGAAGGAATAGGAGATACACTAGGCCTCCTTGGCACAGGTCGAAACTTTCTTAACAAGGACCAAGAATCACAACAAATCAGAGAAAGGCTGGATAAGTGGGACTGCATTAAACTGCAGAGCTTTTGTATGGCAAAGGACATAGATAGTAAACTAATCAGGAAGCCTACAGAGTGGGAGAAGATCTTCACCAACCAAACAACAGACAAAGGCCTCATATCTAAAATATATCAATAACTCAAAAAATTGAATCACTCCAAAACTAACCTCCAAAGTAACAACCATCCCATTAAAAAATGGGCCAAAGACTTAAAGAGAGTCTTCTCTGAAGAAGAAACAAAAATGGCCTATAGACACATGAAGAAATGCTCAACATCTCTGGTCATAAAAGAAATGCAAATCAAAACAACTCTAAGATTCCACCTCACTCCAGTTAGAATGGCCAGGATCAGGAAAACAAACAACAACAGATGCTGGAGGGGATGTGGCCAGGAGGGATCACTACTACACTGTTGGTGGGAGTGCAAACTCGTTCAACCACTATGGAAAGCAGTGTGGCAGTGCCTCAAAAGGCGAAACATAGAACTCCCCTATGACCCAGCAATTCCACTACTTGGCATTTACCCAACCATCCAGAAACAAGGACATACTAAACCCACTAGCACAACAATGTTCATTGCAGCACTATTCATCATAGCAAAGATATGGAACCAACCTAGATGTCCCTCAGTTGATGAGTGGATCAACAAGTTGTGGTATTTGTACACAATGGAATTCTATGCTGCTGTCAGAAAGAATGACATTGCCCCATTTGTTAGGAAATGGAAAGACTTAGAAAAAATCATATTAAGTGAAGTAAGCCAGACGCAAAGGAACTTAGGCTCAATGGTTTCCCTCATTTGTCATAATCAGTAGAAACCTTGGGCTCTACTAGCAGAGATCTGCAATAGAGCAAAATCTTGATACATAAGGCCATATAGTATGAAGCTAATTGAAAGGACCTCCAGGATATTGAAACAAAAGCCATATAATGAATGATTGTTGTCCTTAATGTACTATATTATCTCTTATCTCTTTTGCTGTCCTTTGGTTATCTCATATTGTTATAGTATCTCACTTTGTTATCTGATATATTGGATTTATTTGTATTTGGTTATTTGAAATTTGATAGGGAAGGGGGGAAAATGGGTGGGGGGTGTGGGGGGGAGGGTAATGGGTACCAAGACATGTGAAAGGGTATCAATGTATGTGAATTAATGCACCTTCTATCTGGCAAATATCATGTAACCCTTTTACTAATTACAATAAAAAAAATTAAAAAAAAAAACAAAATAAACACTTTTTTAAATGAAAAAAAAAAAATTTCCTTGGGGCCGGGAGTTTGGCCTAGCATGCACGAAGACCTGGGTTTGATTCCTCGGTACCACATACATAGCAAAAAGCCAGAAGTGGTGCTGTGACTCAAGTGGTAGAGCCCTAGCCTTGAGAAAATCCAGGGACAGTGCTCAGGCCCTGAGCTCAAGCCCAGGACTGGCAAAAAAAAAAAAAAAAAATATATAGTTTCCAAGACTTTTTGCTTGGAACAGCTTGGAACTGCAATTGTTAGAGCTCAGCCTTTTGAGTAGCTAAAATTCTAGACATAAATCACCAGTGCCCAGCATGCCTTCTTTCCTGGATAATGCTAATTGCCAGCAAATTACAAAGCCCCTTGTTTAGTTCTTATTACTTTAAAAAAAATTGTCTTTTCTCTATTACAGAGCTATAGTTACCAAAACAGCTTGGTACTGGCACAAAAACAGGCCTGAAGATCAATGGAATAGAACTGAGGACCCAGATATTAACCACAGACCTGTGCTAAGGAAGTCTAGTGTATCTGCTATTCCTTCTTGTAAAGTTTTCAGTGTATCTGGTTTTACCTGCAGGTCTTTGATCCATTTGGAGTTAATCCTAGTGCAAGGTGACAAAGAAGGATCCAACTTTAGTTTTCTGCAGGTGCTTAACCAGTTCTGTCAGCACAACTTGTTGAAGAGGCTGTCTTTCTTCCATTCTAGTTTTTTTTGGCTCCCTTATCAAAGATTAGGTGGCCATAGGTCTGCAGAGCTTCTGTATGGCAAAAGACATAGCTAGCAAACTAACTAGAAAGCCTACAGAGTGGGAGGGGATCTTCACTAACCATACAACAAAGGCCTCATATCTAAAATATATCAATAGCTCAAAAAACTGAATCACTCCAAAACTAATCTCCCATTAAAAGATGGGCCAAAGACTTAAAGAGAGTCTTCTCTGAAGAAGAAATAGAAATGGTCTATAGACACATGAAGAAATGCTCACCATCTCTGGTCATAAAAGAAATGCAAATCAAAACAACTCTAAGATTCCACCTCACTCCAGTTAGAATGGCCAGGATCAAGAAATCTAATAACAACAGATGCTGGAGGGGATGTGGCCAGGAGGGATCACTACTACACTATTGGTGGGAGTGCAAACTCGTTCAACCACTGTGGAAAGCAGTATGGCAATTCCTCAAAAGACTAAACATAGAGCTCCCCTATGACCCAGCAATTCCATTACTTGACATTTACCCAATCGTCCAGAAACAAGGACATACTACTAGCACAATGATGTTCATTGCAGCACTATTTACCATAGCAAAGATATGGAACCAACCTAGATGCCCCTCAGTTGATGAGTGGATCAGCAAGATGTGGTATTTATACACAATGGAGTTCTATGCTGCTGTCAGAAAGAATGACATCGCCCCATTTGTAAGGAAATGAGAAAACTTAGAGAAAATCATATTAAGTGAAGTAAGCCAGACTCAAAGGAACATAGGCTCAATGGTTTTCCTCATTTGTCATAATCAGTAGAAACCTTGGGCTCTTCTGGCAGAGATTTTCAATAGAGCAAAACCTGGATAAATAAGGCCATATAGTATGACACGAAATGAAAGGACTTCCAGGATAAGGAAACAAAAGCCATATAACAAGTGATTGTTTTCCTTAATGTTATCTCTCATCTCTTTTGCTGTCCCTTGGTTATCTCATATTGTTACAGTATTTCACCTTGTTATCTGATATATTGTATATATGTGTATTTGGTTATTTGAAATAGGATAGGGAAGGGGGAAAACAGGGTGAGGGTAGAGGTGGAGGGGAGGGATATGGGGACCAAGACAAGAGAAAGGGTATCAATGTTTGTGAAGAAATGCCCTTTCTACATGGTGAATATAATGTAACCCTTCTATTAATTACAATAAAAATATATGAAAAAATAACCTCAAAAATTGCATTTTGCATTTAGGGCCTTTTTATAAATTTAGTTTTATTGATAAGGTGATATACAGCGGGGTTACAGTTACATATGCAAGGCAATGAGTACTTTCCTTGTTGAACATTGTGCCTCATTTCCTCCCACTTTCCCTCCCGCAACTCTCCCCTCCAAGTTGTAAAGTTCATTTCCAACACAGTGCCTTGTGAATATACTACATTTTCTCCTCATTTTGTTAATTCTTGCTCCAATCCAATGAACTTTGCAAAGGCAATCTGGTCAAAGTTTATAATCAAGCATGGCTTGCCCTTGCGTGTTCAAGTAGATGCTTTTGCAAACACCAAACCCCAGGGGTCAGAATTAACAAACCAGAGGCCCCAGGGGGTGAGCCAGCAGCTTCAGACCCTTTACTTCCTTTTCTTTGTGGAAAGAATTAAGGTTTTCCTCAAAGGTCTTTACTTGTCTGCAGCTGGCTGGCGATTTGGGAATAGATCTAAAAGACAGAAAGAAAAGACAGAATAAATATCACCATGAAGAAAAGGAGCCATTTGTATAGGACAAAAATGTTCCAGACTCAACAATTCCAATAACTATTTTAAGTCATTCCTAATCCTCTAGCAAGAATGGTCCTTGCCAACTTTCCAACTTAAGCCAAATAGTTTCTGTATTGCCCCTGACATCATGTATCTTGTGAGAAATAAACTATTGCTATAAATACTTCTTTTAATGGTCATTGATTTAAAAAATTCTTGAGAAAACCATTTTCACAAGAAGCCCATTTGGGTCTAACCTCAACTCTAAATCATAGCAGAGATTTTAAAAATCCAGAACTGCTTTCTATTCAAAACATTTCTGAAATTAAAATTTCAGCCTCACACTTAATCCAATAGTTTTGGAGGATGTTCCTGTCAGTATGAGAGTTGATTCTTTAGATTATTATAAAAATTACTCCTTTGGGATGAGGGAGAGCAAACAAATGTCCCAGAGTTCATTGCAGCCCAGCTGACCTCCTTGCTCACCCACACCCAAGTAGCCAAGGCTACTGTATATAGACAACAACCAAGCCCAAGCACCAGCATTATCCCAACTTCCATCAGAGCCCCAGCAACATTGTAGAACCTGAGTCACATATCTCCTTCTGTAGGCAGCTCTTGAGATCCAACTACCATCATGGAATTTTCTGCCTGGTCTAACCTTGAACCATGATCCTCCAGCTCTCAGCCTCCTGAGTAGCTTATATTACAGATATGAACCACTGATGGATGTTTTTCCTTTGATGGTAAAGAATCTTCATCGTTATTCCCAACTGCTTCAAAGATGCTCCCAGCCTTCTATTCTCCTTGTGTAGAAGGAAAGAACCTCTAGTTGCCCTGAGACATTGCTTTTCTAACGTCCTCTTAGAGAAGCTGCTCTGTATTTTTCAAGTTCTGCTTGTGGATATTGCAGGAAGACACAATTCCCCCGTTTCCACTTCAAAACTATTAACACTTCCTTCAGTACTTCATTGTCTCGCTCACCTCTGACCCCAACACAAGAAACAAATGGCAAACTCAAACACTTCAGTCACCAATTCCCTCTGGAGGATATTTCAGGCATCAGCCATCTCCACTACAGAGCCTTGACGTCTCAGGACCATACTGGAGCTTAATTAATTATTTCCCTGAATTGCTCCACCTCTGAAATCTTAGACTCCAATAAACCCAGCCATTCTCAGCCATTCTTCCCAATGATAATACAGCCCTCACTCAACCAAACTGGACTCTCCCTCCAACTTTGGGGTCAGCCATATCCCAACCCTCCAACCCAATCCTTGTTGCTGCCCTCCTTTCCCTCTGCTGGTCCTATGTTCAATCAGTTTGGTCCTTTGTCCCTTACCTGCTTCTTCTCTGGGCTTCTCTATTCTGTCTTCACACTACATCCTCTTCCCGAGGGATGTCATGGACTTCCACAGTTTTAACTGCTACTAATAAGCTGCTACTTCCCCAGTCTATCTCCAGCTGGATCTCTTCCCTAAATTCCAAAGCCACATAACTGAATATGTGTTGGACCTTTCCATATGCACTTCCAACTCAGCATGTCAAAACGGATTACTCATCCCTCCCCAGCAGTGGGCGAGGAAATGTGATCTTCCTCCAACATCCTTCATCTGAGTAAGAATGCATCATCGATCCAGACTTTCAGACTGACAACCAAGAATCGTTCTTCTCTCTTTCCCTTAGCCATACGCAATCTTTCCATCAAGTTCAGTCAATTGTGCTTTCTTTATTCCTAAGTGTCTGTCCAAAGCAGCCATCCCCTATAAGCCCTATTCCTTACTTGACTCTGATAGGATCACTGATTTAAAAAAAAAAAAAGGAACTCTGGCTAATTTGGTGTGGGGAATTTTTATATATTACGTCTTATTTATAATTATGTATATTATGTATAGGTATATATGCATATGTGTACACACACAGTCAGAAGGATATGGAGCAGTTTCCGAAGCCTGAAGAAAACTCATTAGACCTTTGTATGGGAACAATGACACACAAAGGTAGGAAGCCTTCTGCAGTCACTATCAAAAGTTTCAGCTCCAACTGTATTATTCCAGTGTGTACTTCCTAATCCTTCCATCTTAAACTCTTCATACCATCTTGACCATTTCATCCAAACACAGAGGCCAATACTCTTATTTCTAAAACAGAAGTCCAGTTATATCTCTCTTTTGCTTTCAAATTACTAACCAATTTTCAGAATAAAAAAATCCTACCTTTCTGGCATCCATAAATTGGCTTCTATTGGCCCCATCTCTGCCCATCCATCTGCTCTCTTTCCAGCTCACACCAATACTTGAGTCTTACTTAATTCCAGACTCCTTCATGTGCAAAATGGCCTCATTTTGTTAAGTCCTGATAGAATTCATCCGAGGTGGTTCAAATGAAGACACTTGTATGAATGTATCCCTTTCAGAGTTGTGGGAAGGCTTACGTGAATCAGCAAGAGAAGATGTAGCACTGGTACACTAGCAGCAATGTGGGAAGCTGGTGCTATCATCTGACTGGAGAAACAAAGGAAGAAATGACATCAGAGTTCTAGAAGGAGTTAGAATCAGGGAAGAGTCAGCCATATGGAATTGCAGCTGTTGGGAGATGCAGATATGTCAGATGACTAGAATGTCACTTCTATGGTTATGATAGAGTGACAACCCTGAGTGAAAATAGTTGAGAATGAAGTCCTGAGCTCAAATGAGATTACCAGCATAAAAAAATAGTATAATAATTGATGAGGCCAGAGATTCTAGAAGTTGATCTTCCTGCAAATTTTAACTATAATGTGATTATCTTTTAAAATGTGTAACTTTGGAGTTTGAATAAGATATGACAACAATTAAGATCCTGTTACCCCTAGAACATCAACAAGGTTGAATTGTGAGCCTCCAGTCCAAGCACTGGTTAGGCCTACAATCAAAGAAAATTCACTAAGGTAGGTTGATCTCGCCAAATCATACTTAGAATCAATTTCTAAGTTGTTCTACTCTAGAACAATGGGCTTTCTTATGAAAATAAATATAATTCATGATTCAAGACCCAAACCTAAAATCATATGAACTTTGATGAACCCATTTCTATGGTCATACATTTCTTCCTCCATGAAATGAAGATGCAAATCTCACTAAGCTAGCTTTTCATCTTGTGAAAACCAAACCCATGAAAACAGACTCCCCAAACTTAGATGTGCCAAACACCAGGTGACCAGCTCTTGCCTACAGCTTCAGACTGAAGAGCTGCATTTTATGGAAAACATTGGCCCCTAGTTTTCTTCATTTTTAGCCAGAGCAAAAGGTTATTATAGATTCTGGCTGGAATAATTAAATGTAGAAGGTTTCAGAGCAGCAGGAAAATTTCAGGCAAGCTAAGCAAGGGAAGTCTCAAGCCAGGCAGGAGGAAAATTTGGAAAAACTGAGACTGGGAAAGGAAGAGTAAAACAAATAGGCAGCTAAAAAAAGGACAGAGCCTCAAATCTCCAAGAAGTTTGGCTCTGTTTCCAAGGACAACAGTTCATCCCCTAGTTAAATGACCCTTCCAAGGGGGAGAGAGAGAGAGGGCTTCAAAAGAAGCATCACCTGTGTCTGTGGGGATAGTAGATGAGGGGGACCATGCATTTGAAGTTCAATGGAAAACAAATCACTTGCACTGATTCAGGGTAAAAATGAAAGAAAAAAAAACAGAGAGGAAAAGGCTAACAGCTTGAACTTGAACTAAAGCAAATCCCGTCAACATGATTAACTATACACAACACACAGAGGAAAAGCAGAGGTGAAATTCTCGCATCAGCCAGAACTCAAGCTCACTGGAGAAGCCAAGAGAGCGCTCAGTCTGTGAGCATGCACAGTGTGGCTGGATGGAACCATGTAGACCGGGTGAGCCTGGAGCATGATGGAGTTGGACATGCCAGATCCAAAACCTTTGGGAAGGGAGGGGAAAGTGCGTCCTACCTCTGGGAAGTCCAGACTCTGATGATACATTTCATCACTGTCAATTTCATTTTATGAAGATCATAGGTTTGATAATACTGTCTCCATTTGTCTTGCAAGGCTCTTGTGAGAATGAGGAGAGTCACAAGACAAACTATGTCATGAACAGAAAAGAAGCTGTGAACAGGTGACTGGTGCCTCAAATCCTGCTACTTGAGTAGCTGAGATCTGAGGATCACAATTTGAAACGAGCCTGGGTAGGGAAGTTTGGGAGACTCTTATCTCCAATTAACTTCCAAAATGCTACAAGTGGAGCTGAGGCTTAAGTGGTAAAGTGCCAGCCTTAAGTAAAAATGCTAAGGGACAGGGCCCAGGCCCTGAGTTCAAGCCCCAGTATTGACAATAAATGAACAAGTGAATGAGTGAATGAGTGAATGAATGGCTTGATTGAATAAAAGTCAGCAACTGATGGGCCTTCAATATCGAATTTCCACAACTGCCACCTCCTCTACTATGCACATAGGCAGGATTAGATGAGAGTGCAGAGGACTCTGTTCCTTCTCTATCCAAAGAGCTCCTCGTGTTCCTCCTGGAGAGTGGGAGCTGTGTCCCTGCCGTGCCAGTGGTGATGACAGGACACCCCCCCCCAGGCCAGAGCTTTCCTCTCCTTCCTCTCTTCTCTTATAATCTGGCCCAGCAATGGCCACATGCAAACCCTGGGTGCCCCACCCATCTCCTCTTGCTAAGGTTTCTGGTGTCCAGCTTCCAAGTCACTGGTATTAGTCAGAGACAACAAGGCCTACTGGCAGTTGTCCTGCACACCCCACTGGCCTCTACCTTGCAGTGTGACTGAAGATGCCCTCCCCTCCTATCCATGTGACATGCATGGCTTGAGCTAGGATGGTGGGGAATTTTCTGGGCAGGTAATGAACACAAGCACACATGCAGAAGTACACACACACACACCTCCCCTTAGCACTTCTTGTTCTCACCTGCTCTTGCTCTACTTTGTTGTACTTTTTTCACAGCACGGAACACTGTCAAACATAGAACATAATTTCCTTGTGTTTTTCGTTTTGCTACTTGTTTTCTGTAACTCCCAGTTAGCCATGAGCTCTACCAAGTGAAACCTTTGTCTTGTTGGTAGCCCACGTGAGCTTCCCAAGCAATACCTGGCACCTGGTGACAAACTGACATGGAGTTTTGGATGTCCCTAATCTACCAGGCACCCTGGGACCCAGCCCATAGATGGACTTCCCATGGGGCTCTGGGAGGTCTCTCCAAAGTGGCCTCTTTCTGACCAACCCATCTAATGCAGCATGCAGGCTTTCTGTTCAACTCTTCTCCTCTTTTAACTCCTTCTTTCTTTTCTTTGAAGTACCTTAGCACAGAGAGCAGGTTCTGAGTGATCTCCTGTGGAAGAGAAACAGAAAGAGAGAACAAGGAAAGGAGAGGGGAAGAGGAGTGCAAAATGTCAAGGAGAGCTGGATTTCTTATTTATTCAAATACTTTTTGCTTTATTCAGCTACACAGAAGTAAATTATTACATTGAGGCCTGGAGTCACTTCATTTTGTTTCAGAAAATGAGCTGAAAGAAGTGACATTATCCAAAAAGAAATATACTCTTTGCAAGATTTATGTAACTGTAATCCCTTTGTACATTACCATTATAATGACAATAAAAAGAGAAGAAGAAGAAGAAGAAGAAGAAGAAGAAGAAGAAGAAGAAGAAGAAGAAGAAGAAGAGGAACAGAAGGAGGAGGAGGGGGGAGGGAGGGAGGGAGAGAGGGAGGGAAGGAAGGAAGGAAGGAAGGAAGGAAGGAAGGAAGGAAGGAAGGAAGGAAGGAAGAAAAGAGAAAAAGAAAACAGACCTAGCTTGAGAAGAAATAAGAGTTGTGGCTATGAGGAAGCAGGATACATGTTCCACTAAAGAAGATCAGACCACAAAATCTGGTGTACAGCAGGGGGCTGGTTCCTGGTTAGAAGCAAACAGGATGTCCAGAGCCAGATCTCAAGTCTAACCCACTGGCGTATTCTGCTCGGTCAACACCAACACCCTTCCTGTGGACACAAGGTGGCAATCAGAAAGCTAACGCTTCAGGGCAAATAGTGATGATTTATCCCTCTGAGGCCGCAAATAAAGCCAGGCATGTTGTAAAGTGATAGCAGACCCAGTCATTTTCTCTCTACAGTCTAAACAGCAGGTCTCCTCTGGGCCCTTTCTAAGTGCCAGCTCTCTATTTAAGAATGAATATGTAGAACCTTGTCTTAATTGTCTCCATCACTGTATGGCTTAGCTCCTGTTACTTGTGACAGAAGAAGAACCATCCATGAAGAGCATGGATTAGTGTGGTTTGATGGCTACAGGCTTACCACCACCTCATGCCTCAACTCCCTTCACCACTACTTTCTTCATAGAATAGGGTGATGAATTCAGCCCTAACTCCTGCCATTGTTGGTATAAGCAAGGTCCTAGTCTGTAACAGGCATTAGAGACTTCAGAAATGACAGAGAGAGCCGGGCTGCCAACAACTGCCAAGTGTAAAACTGCGAGAAGCTTTAAAATCTCAACAGTTCAAGAAGTCATCAGTGTTCAGTGCTCAGTGTTCTGGGGCTTTTCCAGGGCCCTCTCATTGGAAATTAAAGAAACAAGGCATCTATGTCTTAGGAAAGTTTGCACATTGTAAATATGGATGCAGTACTTCTCCTTTCCCAAACTAGGGCTTTTATGAGCTCATCTCCATTCTTGAACTAGAAGCTCTTCTTTAAATACAAGCATGAGGCTGGAAGTTTGGCCTAGTGGTTAAAGTGCTTGCCTAGCATGCATGAAGATCCGGGTTCAATTCCTTGGTACCACATACTAAAAGTGGTGCTATGGCTCAAATGGTAAGAGTTCTAGCCTTGAGAAAGCTCAAAGACAGTGCTCAGGCCCTGAGCTAAAAACCCAGGACTGGCAAAAAAAATAATAAAATAAAATGAAAATAAATAAAAACAAGCATGAATGTCAGTGGTAGCATTTTGGTGATTCCACACTGCTGTTCCCTCTGCAGTGAAGCACTGGGGGTGAAGCTGAGGAGTTTTCCTCCTGAGCAGAGCCAAAGCACATTGCAGGAGGTTCTTTTTAAAATTCCTGAGCTTTCTGGAAGGGAACACTGTCAATTCTGTCCTCTACTGGATATATGGATAGTACTTAAAACAGATTCTCAGAAACATGTCTTCATCCCCATCTGGTTCTGAAATGGCTAGGGAAGCTGTTAAAAGTTCAGTCCAGATTCCTATCTCAGACCCATTGTTATGGTTTGCATGTTTCCCCAAATTTTGTATTGCAGACAGTCTCTCATGTGGTGTCTTAATGGTGTGAGAC